>NC_090842.1:66284791-66584791 GCF_028021215.1 Eschrichtius robustus | reverse complement strand
GATTCTCCCGTGAAGTCATCTGCTCCTGGACGTGTGTTTGCAGGGAGTTTTTTTGTTTTTTTAAATTACAGATTCTATTTCACGTCTAGTGATCAGTATGTTCAAAGTTATCTATTTCTTCTTGATTCCATTTTGGTGGGCTGTGTGTTCCTAAAACGTGTCCATTTCTTCTAGGTTGTCCAATGTGTAGGAATAGAATTGTTTATAGTATTAGCTTATGATTTTTTTGTATTTCTTTGGGGTAGATTGTTATTTTTCCTCTTGCATATTCTTATTTGGTTTAGTCGGGTCCCAGATTGTGTGCTTTTGAATTTGATGTAATGAAATATACCGTTATAGTTTTTCTTCACTTATTCACTGTCATGCTTGAAAATTGATCCGTATTATTGTATCAGTTTAACTTTGTGTATTTTTCTGTCATATAAAATTCAGTTGCATACATGAGTATATACACCAAACCATTAATTTTTGGTGAGATTTGTTTCTATCATTTTGTCTGACATGAACGACCCCTCTGTCAAAGTTCTCCTGAATGTATACTCATGGTTATGTACACATGTTCCTCTAGGTTATATAACTGTGGGTCAGAGCTGCGTGTCTCTTCCTTTTAACCGATGATTCTTATTTACTCTCCAAATTGACTGAGGCAAGTAGTACACCTACCAATAATGTACTGGGATTCCAAGTGCTCAGTGTTTCTCCCACAGCTGAGATTTCCATTGTTTTCTCTTTTGCCTCTCATGTGGATGGACTAGGAGTTTGGCATCATAATTTCATGGAAACCAGGGCATAAAACTGACGTGGAAATGATCTAATCATGATGCTTTATATAAAGGACTCATCTGTGTGCATCGGGGTCAACATTGAGCTGTGCTCCAGCTGGATCAGACTCGGTTCTATGGGAAAGAGAATTCTACTCATTACTTCCCCACTCTGCCTTCAGCGCATTCACACAGGTACCATGAGGTTGGCCGCAAAGAGAGTATTTACGCTAAAGAAAGACATGTCATGAATCTGGGCTTTTTACAAAGTGGTATATTCCTAAGCCTGTTTAATATCACAGCAGCTGGCTGTCACTTCAAACGACACCTTGTTCCTTCACACTGATGGTGTTTCTGGAGAAACTATACCAGGTGTCATCTGACGAGGAGAGAAGGGCTTGAAGGGTCAAGAGAGGGTTTTAGGGAAGACTTTTTGATTTACCTGTTCCAAATTTGGCCCCAATTTCACCCATTCATTCAGCTTTTAAACGATATTCTGTTTCTTTTTTTAAAAATTACTTTAGTTTTATTTATTTATTTTTGGCTGTGTTGGGTCTTCGTTGCTGCACGCGGGCTTTCTCTAGTTGCGGCGAGCGGGGGCTGCTCAGTGTTGCGGTGCGTGGGCTTCTCATTGCAGTGGCTTCTCTTGTTGTGGAGCACGGGCTCTAGGCATGTGGGCTTCAGTAGTTGTCGCTCGCGGGCTCTAGAGCGCAGGCTCAGTAGTTGTGGCTTGCGGGCTCTAGAGCGCAGGCTCAGTAGTTGTGGCGCACGGGCTTAGTTGCTCCGCGGCATGTGGGATCTTCCCAGACCAGGGCTCGAACCCATGTTCCCTGCATTGGCAGGCGGATTCTTAACCACTGAGCCACCAGGGAAGTCCGATATTCTGTTTCTGAGTGAAGGGATGGAGGTCAGTAGCATACACCAGCAAAGGTGGAATTTAAAAATAAACAAATGTATTACATGAAAGTGGGCCAGAGCAAGAACATGCGTAAGGTGTGGATGCAGACCTGCCATGTGGGATGTGCCTCACGGCACAGGGGTGAGAGGTGACGGGGCAGTCAGGGAGAGTCACCACTGGTGGGGAGGGAAGGCACCACGGTTAACCGAGGCCCAGGCCTCCACAGGGACTCCCAGACCTTCTCCTGCACCCGCACCGTGTCTCTCCCTCCCTGGTCAGACAGTTCACACAACACGTGCTGCAGATTCTCTTCCAGAATGTCCTGGGCACATAAGGTCATGTCCAGGGCTCCACCACTCGGGACAGTGCATGGTTCCCTCTTGTGTTCAGCTCCTGGCTGCATCTTGGGTTCCTCCATGGCCATGTTGAGCCTGAAAGAGCAGAATCGCAAGGCCCAGCAGGATCAAGCCAGCCACGCCCATCCGGATGAGATTCTCCACTGTGTAGACTTGGGGGTGTGAGGCTAGGATTTGTGGACAAAGAGGTCACGGAGGTCAGAGCAGATCTGAATCACCCCAGAATCCAGGGTGTCCACCCAGGGAACCCGCCTCCCCTTGACAGGACATGACGCTTGGAGCCCAGCCCCATATCTGAGTGATTTTACCTCTCGTGGGATCTGACGTGTTTTGTGATGGGTGGATGGCGTCAGCTGCTCCTGAGAGTCATAAAGTGAGGGTGTGAGTGAGGAACTGGGGAGACACGAGCCCTTCTCCCAGGTTCTGTGTGCTCAATGCCCCCGTTCTCATATTACAGCTCCTACGCAGTTCCTTAATGAACCCTTCCTCTAATGTGCCAGGTCCCCTCTGCCCTCCTCATTGCATTCTCTCAGCCTCCCTGTGTTCTTTGAACTCAGAACCTGCTTTTGAATCACTTTGGAACCGAGTTGGCTGTGCCCCCGGTGCTCAGGATTAGTGAGAGACGTGGTCTCTTAATGCAGAAATAATTGAGTGCTGTGTGTCCTGTGTTCAGTCTGAGATTGAAGACCCTGTAATCTTATTCTCCTACTTCTGGGAGTTCCCACTGATTCAACAGCTGAGGACCCAGGATCCAGTGATGAGAGTTTGGAGTCAGGGGCATTGAATGTCCTCCTCTCTGGAGCCCCGCTGTGTCCCCTCATTCATTACTACCTCAGACATTTCTGGGGACAGAGCCCTGAGCTGACTGAGTCTGAAGGGACAGGGCTGGGGCCCCTCACCTGAGACCACGAGCTCCAGGGGGGCACTGGCGTGTGACAGCAGGTAGGGGTCACTGCTGAGTGAGCTGTAGCACCTGTAGGTCCCATCGTGGGCTGAGGTCACAGGACTCATGGAGAATTCGGCCTGGAAATGCCGATCTTGGTACTTTGATCTAAGACGCAGTGGGGGACGGGCTGCCCCCTCCTTGGACAGAAGGAAAGTTTCTGTCCTGCTCCCTGACTGACACAGCAGGGTCACGTTCTCTCCTGAGGCCACCACGGGGCCCGGCTGCACCGAGAGGGAGGGCGTGTCAGGGAACCATCCTAGAGAGAGGAAGGGGGGTGAGGGGCTGCCCGCCCCCCTGGTTCTGAACTGCAACTCAGCAGGGCCTCCCTGAGGCCCCTCATCGCTGTCTGTCTCTGTTTTCTCTGAGTCTCTCCCTCTCCCTGCCCACCCCCGTCTCTCTCTGTCTCTCTCCCGCCCTGGGGACCCCGCACGCCTGGTCCCAGCATCACCACCTGGGGCTCCCCCGGCAGGGCCTGTGCAGAGTCTGGGTCCCTGACCGACCCGCTGGCTCCTCACCTGCCACCAGGACGTCCAGAGGGTCACTGGGGGCCGACCACTCGGAGGAGAGGTTGTGCCCACCGTAGCATCTGTACCGGGCCCCGTGGGTGCTGGTCACCGGGCCCAGGGGGAAGTCGGCCTGCGAGAGCCCAGCCTGGGGCTGCCGGCCAGGGCGCTGGGGGAGGGCCTGTCCCCCCTCCTGGGACAGAGCGAATCTGTCGTAGCCGACGTCAGAGCGACACTGGAGGGTCAGGCTCTGTCCAGAGGCCACGACAGGGCCCTGCGGGGTCAGGAGGGAGGGCTTCCCAGACACACCTGGGGGAAGACCAGCCCTGGGCTGTAGGGGCTGGTTCCTCCCGTGAAGCCCCTTCTCCCGTCCTGGTCCCCAGGCCTCACTGTCGCTCACACTCTGTGTCTCTGTCCTGTGTGCCCCACTCCCCCCTCACCCCACCCTCTCATCTGGGACAATCCTGGGAGAAAAGCATCTAATAATCTGTCTCGTGCCTCAAAAGTGTGTGAGGCCAGGGTGGGACTTCCTCACCTGGGACCAGGAGCTCCACGGGGTCACTGGGTGCTGACCACACCTGGGGGGTGTCCCTGTAAAAGCCGTGGCATCTGAACGTCCACCTATGGCTGGGGGTCATGGGACCCACGGAGAGCAGGGCCTGCGTCTGCCCATTGGGTCTTCGCTGTGCATCCAGGGTCCAGGAGGACTTGTGTTCTCCTTCCTTAGTCAGAATGAACCTGTCCAATCCCTGCCGTGAGCCACACCGGAGGGTCACGGTCCCTCCCGAGGTCACCACAGGGCTTGGCAGGGCTGAGAGGGTGGGTTTGCTGTGGACCCCTAGGAGAGAAGGAGGGAGCTTGTGAAATGGGGCTCACACCCCCCTTCCCTCCCCCAGGGCTGGGCTGTGAGAGGGACACACCCCTGAGAGCAGACCCCCTTCCTGAGGGCAGAGCCTGAGGCTGGGACCCCCGAGTGTCCTCTCACCTGTCACCACCAGCTCCAGGGGGTCACTGCGCTCTGACCAGACAGTGAGGCTGCGATAGTAACAGTGATATCTCCCTGCGTCGGGCTGTGCCATGTGTGGGATGGAGAACTTGCCCTTGTCCCTGGGCTCCAGTGGGGGCTGTCTGTACCAGGGACCTGAGCTTCCCTCTTTATCTAAACGGAACTCCCGGGCCCCCAGGGTGCCCTGACACCAGATGGTCACGGGGCTCCCCCAGGGGATCACAGAGCCTGGCTCAGCCCAGATGGTGGGTTTGGGGAGGGTCCCTGGAAGGACGTCAGAGGCTGGATCACAAGACATCCTCACCCCCAGGTCCCCAGCTCTCAGCCCCAAACCTCCCAGACTCCCCCTCCTTCAGCCCAGAACTGCTGTTCCCCATCCCCATTGCCTGGGGGTGGCCCCTTGTCCGCATGAGCAGGAGGGAGCTGGGACACCTGGGGACAGACTCACCTGCCTGCACGTGGGTCCTCAGGCCCACACGCAGCCCTGGAAGAGAGACCCCTGTGAGGATTTGCCCTGAATCCTGAGCAGCGCCTCTCCTCCCCGTGAGCCTCCTGAGTCCTGGGGTCTCCTGACAGAGCAGCCTGGCTGTGGCGGCGGGGGGGGGGGGTCCCTCCGTGCCTAGGGCTTCCCCTCCCCCTCCTCCATCTCACCGAGGCAGAGCAGGGCCGTGAGGCTGGGGGTCATGGCGTCTCGTCCCTGTGGTCCAGGCGGTGCAGATGGAGGAGACCACGGTGCCCTCAGGACGGAGACCCGAGGGTGTGTCCACTGGGAGGCTGGTCCTCCCCATCACGGGGCTGTCACGTCAGCAGCCCCACAGGAAGGGGAACTGCCCCTCCCCAGGAGCCTGGCCCTCGTTTCCACAGGGCTCAGGCTGGAGTGGGCAGCGGGCTTCTGCAGACATATCTGACCACGTCTGAGGCCTCACTTGACCCATAAGCTGCTGCCTTCGTGGCCTGAAGTCCTTTTTGACCCAAGCATCAACACATATTTATTGGGTATCTGCAATGTGCCTGGCTTAGAAGTACATCCTTGGACATGACAGATTCAAACCCTGAGCTTGCAGAGCTCAGATTGGCAAACAAACGAACAACTGAACAATGACCACCACCAAACAACCCCAGAAATATTCAGTGTATTAGTTTCCTGTTGCTGCCGTGGCAACCACTACAAGTCCATGGGTTAAAGCATCACAGATTTATTACCTTTACATTCTGGAGGTCAGAAGTCCAAATGGAAACCCTTGTGTTAAAGTCAAGTTGTTGTCAGGCTGTGTTGCTCCTGAGAGCTCTGGGGTGGAATTCATTCCCTCACGTGTTCAAGCTTCTGCAGGCTGCCATGTCCCTTGACTCAAACCCTCCCATCTTCCAAGCCAGCAGGCACGTCTCTCCAACTTCTGCTTCCGAGTCCCATCGACCTTGGCTCTGACCCCTCTGCCTCGCTCTTTCACTCATCAGGACCTTGGTGGTAACATGGGACCCCCCCCCGGGTAATCCAGGACCGTCTCCCCATCTCCACCAATTAGAAGGTGCCTTGGGGGGATCTTAAAGGGAAATTCAAGGCTCATCCTAAGAGTACAAAATGATAGTACTACAAATAGGACTCAGTATCCTTCTTCGCAGAGTAAGGTAGAGCAGGTGGTGAGTTTCGAAATCACGAAGACTTTCCTGCCCACCCCGGCTGAGTAGAGGGACAAGAGGACAGAGCCTGGGAGGCCACGCCGACTAAGAGGACGCCCCGGGCAAGTGCCCATCACCCCCAGCGCGGGTTTCAACACTAAAGGTTTCACAGGAAGCAGAACAGCTATTTCCCTACACGTCAGTCTCTGTTGCCATCCCAAATAAGACGCATGACGTCTCCTTTTTCAGAAAACAATTTCTGCCCGTCATAAACCCCAGATGTGTGCTCCAGACACGGTCCAGATACGCCATCAAGTGCCGAGAGCCCGATGCTGGGTTTCGAGCTGGACGGTCAGAAGATCAATGGTTCCTGCCCAAGGTGTTTCCTCTCCCCACACTTCAGTGGTTCGTGTTCATCTCCAAATGCTCCTAGATCACGGAGTCCTGTTTGGATTAATGAGATTTAAAACAAGCGCATGAATGGAGATGTTGGGTTCCTTCCTTTACAGCCTTGGTCATACTGGGGTTGATGAGAGAGGTGACTGAGGGCTCCTGAGGAAGGGGAGACCCTGCAGAGAAAGGAAGCGTGGTACACACGGAATAGGAGGTTTGCCCAAACCACTTCCTGGTTAGATGCAAGCTGTACATCTTGGGGTGGAATACCACTCAAGCCATATTGTCCTTGTTTCTCCTTTTTGGTGATTTGGGCTTTCCTAACTTGGTTAATTCGGCATGCCCCAGGTTTCTCCAGAGTAAAGCTGTTATTTGCCCTTTGTAATTAATCACTGGTTTGTGGGGAGGTACTTTGAGAGTTTGTACATATCATGCTCCTTATTAAATTTTCACTTTATAAGTTTAGCAGCTACTGACCCTATGCCATAGCAAAAGCTTCTCTTCTCCCAAATGCACCCATTCACATGGAAATCACATGGTTTATAATATCCCACTACTTTTAAATGCCTGTAAAATACGGCCAATCCTTCTTGTGTTTCTTCTGTCATAATAAGCAGACGCATCTAGGCTTTCCTATTTCCTCATGACTCAGAGGCTGTATGGTGTGTTTTAATTTCTGGTTGGGCTTGTCCCCGCTACCTGCATAGCTCTTCTCTTTGTGTGTTTTCCTAGGTATTCTTACGTTTTTATTTTTCCATATGGAGCTTAGTATCAGCTTGTCTAGTTCCAGAAGAAAAGCTTGTTAAAGTCAAAAGCTTTTGCACAGCAAAGGAAGCCATAAACAAAACAAAAAGACACCCCACGGATTGGGAGAAAATATTTGCAGATGGTGTGACTGACAAGGGATTAGTCTCCAAAATTTACAAACAGCTCATGAGGCTTAATATCATCAAAACAAACAACCCAATCAAAAAATGGGCAGAAGACCTAAATAGACGTTTCTCCGAAGAAGATATACAGATGGCCAAGAGGCACATGAAAGGATGTTCAACATCACTAATTATTAGAGAAATGCAAATCAGAACTACAATGAGGTATCACCTCACACCAGTCAGAATGGCCATCATCAAAAAATCCACAAACAATAAATGCTGGAGGGGGTGTGGAGAGAAGGGAACCCTCCTGCACTGTTGGTGGGAATGTAAATTGGTGTAGCCACTATGGAGAACAGTATAGAGGTTCCTTAGAAAGCTAAAAATAGAGCTGCCATCTGATCCAGCAATCCCACTCCTGGGCGTATACCCTGAGAAAAACATGGTCCAAAAGGATACTTGCACCCCAATGTTCATTGCAGCACTGTTTACAGTAGCCAAGACCTGGAAGCAACCTAAATGTCCATCGACAGAGGAATGGATAAAGAAGACGTAGTACATATATACAGTGGAATATTGCTCAGCCATTAAAAAGATTGAAATAATGCCATTTGCAGCAACATGGATGGACCTGCAGATTGGCATACAGAGTGAAGTAAGTCAGACAGAGAAAGTGAAATATCGTATGATATCCCTTATGTGCGGAATCTAAAAAGAAATGATGCAAATGAACTTATTAACAAAACAGAAACAGACTCACAGACTTGCAGAATGAACTTATGGTTACCGGGGGGAAGGATGGGGGGAAGGGATAGTCAGGGAGTTTGGGATTGACATGTACACACTGCTATATATATATATATTTTTTTTTTTTTACACACTTTTTACAGGCATTCATTCATTCATTTATTTATTTATTTACTTATGGCTGTGTTGGGTCTTCGTTTCTGTGTGAGGACTTTCTCTAGTTGCGGCAAGCGGGGGCCACTCTTCATCGCGGTGCGCGGGCCTCTCACTATCGCGGCCTCTCTTGTTGCGGAGCACGGGCTCCAGACACGCAGGCTCAGTAGTTGTGGCTCACAGGCCTAGTTGCTCCGTGGCATGTGGGATCTTCCCAGACCAGGGCCCGAACCCGTGTCCCCTGCATTGGCAGGCAGATTCTCAACCACTGCGCCACCAGGGAAGCCTCACACTGCTATATTTAAAATGGGTAACCAACAAGGACCTACTGTATAGCACAGGGAACTCTGCCCAATGTTATATGGCAGCCTGGATGGGGGGGAGTTTGGGGGAGAATGGATACATGTATATGTATGGCTGAGTCCCTTTGCCGTGCACCTGAAACTATCACAACGTTGTTAATCGACTGTACTCCAATATAAAATAAAAAGTTTAAAAAAAGAAGAAGAAGAAAAGCTTGTTGGTGTATTTGGAGGACTGGGGTACATTTATAAACTAGCCTACGAAGAACTGACATGTTTGTGATGTTGAGTCACTCTGTCTAAGGATAAGGTGATTTTCTTAATTTGTTCAAATCTAATTTTTGCGCCGTTCAGAAATGTTTGAAAGATAATACATTTGCATGGGTTAAGTTTTGCACATTTCTTATTACATTTATTCCATAGAATTTTCCTTTGTTGCTGTTGACATTCAGGGTGAAGTTGGGATTTATTTGTGTATATGAAAATGGTTATTTCATAGAAATTAATTTTATAGGGACTACTAATTTGATTTTTTTTAATGGTTGAGTGACTTTTATCATTGAGTCTCTAGGGCTTTCCAGTCTGCTTCCTTTCTACACCCTCCACTCTCACTGCATGGTACAGCCCTCCTCCCCGCATCCTCTGTTTGCCCAATTCCCCAAGTTCTGCACGTGCAGCTTCTCCCTGGTGTTCACAGTCTTCCAAGAACTGCCTCATCCTGCCTCTCTAACTCTGTTTTCCCGTCAGTATCCCTATCAGAGCAGAACAACTGCAATCCATGTGCGGGCAGGGTCTTGCATTGCCAGAAATTCAGTGGAAAAAAAAAAAAAAGTTGGCCATGGTGCATTCTGAGTCCTCTAATATTCCACCCTCTTTTTGGGGGGCAACTGGCCTAGTTTCCTAGCACCTAGAGAACAATGAAAAATTTGTGTAGATGCAAAGAATTATAAAGATATGTCTGATTTGGAAAGCCTATAATACTACAAAATAAGAATCTAAAAGTGTAAAACCCTCATAAAAACAATAGGAATAGGACGTCCCTGGTGGCGCAGCGGTTAAGAATCTGCCTGCCAATGCAGGGGACGTGGGTTCGAGCCCTGGTCCGGGAAGATCCCACATGCCGCGGAGCAACTAAGCCCATGCACCACAACTACTGAGCCCACATGCCACAACTACTGAGGCCACGTGCTACAACTGCTGAAGCCTGCGCGCCTGGAAGCCTGCGCACCGCAGCCAAGAGCAGCCCCCGCTCACGCAACTAGAGAAGGCCCGCACACAGCAACGAAAACCCAACGCAGCCAAAAATAAATACATAAATAAAATTTTTAAAAAAGGAATAAATTCTTTCTTCCAGGCCAGGATTTCCAGAAGTTTCCTTAAGAGCTGATGGAACCAGATGACAACTAGGACAGGACGCCCTTTGGTTATTGCCTTTCTTTCCGTTGGCCTTGCAGAACATTCTTGCATGTTTCTCCCTTTATCGTAGTTAGCTGTCTCCACTCCAGGCCACTCTCATCTGGCCTCTGCTACCCCTGAGTCGGTGTAGAAAGGTGCAGGCTTGTAACCAGCGCCCATTTCTTTCTCTCTCTCCCTCGGGCAGCAACCTTCAGTGGCCGGGCTGTGGTTTCCTTTGTTAGAGAGCTGCCGTGTTAGGCACTGCTGGGGTCCAAGGCTAGATGTGCAGCAGTTCCAACGGGTGTGACCTGAAATGATCTAGAACTGTGGTCTGATCTAGGAGGTGACTAACCATTGTTCAGCTCTGTTCTCCTTAAAAGGGTGAGAGGACCTTCTAACTTCAGAACTGACACATTGGGTGGGAGGGAAAAGAGGAAGCAGGGATTGAAAGAAAAATTGTCATATGATCCAGAAGGCAAAGACGCAGAGGCTTTCAGAAGGGCTGGAGTCAAGTGAACAGACACTGCATTAAATCCATTGACTTTAGGTTTTCAAGCACACGTTTTTAGCCTCTGTTTCATATCCCTCTGGGTGACCTGCTGGTTTCATGTTCGATCTGGTTGACAGCTCTGTAGGTCTCAGCATCCCACGGACAGTATCCCTTCTCAAGGATGCCTACACGGCTCTCCACATTTGGGGGAAGGACCTTATCAGCCCCAAATCGTGAAGAATGAAACCATCCCTGGGGAAAATTCCAAGCAATGGGGAATAGGGATACATTCCTATGAATGAATATATTCCCAAGTGTCCATGAGTACATTCCCAAGTGTCTCTTCCTTTGGAAGGAAGATTCTGCAGGGTATTCTGTACACTCTCAGAGATCCTGGTGGAGTCTTGTTCACATCACCTCATGCAGGGACCTCAGTAATGCATCCCTATTTCAGGAATTCCTTTCCTTCAAGCTTTCCCTATCCCACTCCCTCAGTCTTGCTTCTCAAATAAACTACCCACACTTACATCCCTGTCTTAGGTCCTGCTTTCAGAGTAACTCACAGTAATTCAAGGATGGGGAAAATGCCATGAGGTGTTTTGTTTTTGTTTTTTTCCAATGACATGATCTTTTGTCTAACTGCTCGAGATCACTCACCTTAACCATTCCATGACTTCTTGGACTTTACCCATTTATGCATCCATTCACCTTTCACAAATCTTATCCCTGTTCACTAAAAAAATATTAAAGCATGTCAACCCATGGCCATCCCAGGAAATGAGGAGATAAAGTTGAGCAAAGCAGATGTATTCTCTGCCCTCATGGAAGGTCTGGTGTCGTAGGAAAAACTAAATTAACAAAACAATTACACAAATAAATCTAAAATGGGAAGAAGGATTAGTCTTATGGGAGAACAGTTTAAAGCAATAAGAAAAATAAAGAAATAACCAATTTTATTAATTTGGATTTGAAGGTGGTAAAGGAAAGCTAAATTATTTAAATTATAGATAAATGCCCAGAATCAATCAGCATTTTCTAAATTAAGTGCATTATAAGGAAAGAGAAGGAAACATTACAGACTGTCATGGGCAAGTCTTCAAATGGGTGAATCTTAACACATTAGAAGAAATAAAAATATCACAGGCATATTCAACCCTGATTGATTCCTGAATGCGTTTCACTCTACAATCAAGCCTTTATGAGATACACAAAACACTAACTGGGATGCATGGTTAACCTCCAGTTTACTCTGGGAGCATGGGTGTTCTGGGATCCACAGGAACCCATGTTTCATGGTCAACCAATGTCCTGTGACATTGGGGAGGGTGGTCCCAACTCTAACGCCAAGTTGCATCTCCAGAGTGAGGTTCACGTTCTGATTGGATTTAGTTAAGGGTGATCAGTTGCAGAGTTCATTGATACGTGAGGGGAACCCCAGAACTCCAACATGTGGAGTCTTCTCTATGGTAGGTCAACTCTCCCATCAGTTGGGTCATTCTGAGCATGTTCCAGACTCTGGCTTTCTCCACTCTGTACATAACCTCCTCATTGCCTTTCTGCAGACTGTCGGTTGAGTGGAGCTGAGAAGAGATTTGTCTCAGGATAGAGTAAATCCTGTGCCTGACCCCCATTGCTTAACTGGACCCAGTAGACGATGGGACCCTTAAGTCTAGATTGATTATCTTACTCCCATTTTGAAAGCATAAGAGTACATTTAGTCTTGGATTTGCTGTTATACAGACTCTTTTATTTGTTTGTTTTTATTGAAGTATAGTTGACTTACAATGTTGTGTTAGGTTCAGGTGTACAGCAAAGTGATTCAGTTATATATATATATATTTATATACTCTTTCAGATTCTTTTCCATTATAGGTTATTACAAGGTATTGAGTAATAGTTCCCTGTGCTATACAGTAGATCCTTGTTGTTTATATATATTATATATATATATTGCTGTGTATCTGTTAATGCCAAACTCCTGATTTCCTTCCCCCCTTTCCCCTTTGGTAACCAGAAGTTTGTTTTCTAGGTCTGTGAGTCTATTTCTGTTTTGTAAATAAGTTCATTTGTATCATTTTTTTAGATTCCACATGTAAGTGATAGCATATGTTATTTGTCTTTCTCTGACTTACTTCACTTAATATGATAATCTTTAGGTCCATCCATGTTGCTGCAAATGGCATTATTTCATTCTTTTTTATGGCTAAGTAATATTCCATTGTATATATGTGCCACATCTTCTTTATCCATTCCTCTGTCTATGGACATTTAAGTTGCTTCCATGTCTTGGATATTGTAAATAGTGCTGCAGTGAAAATTGGGGTGCATGTATCTTTTCAAATTAGAGTTTTCTCTGGATATATGCCCAGGAGTGGGATTGCTGCATCATATGGTAGGTCTATTTTTAGTTTTTTAAGAAGCCTCCATACTGTTCTCCACAGTGGCTGCACAAATTTACATTCCCACCAACAGTGTAGGAGGGTTCCCTTTTCTCCACACCCTCTCCAGCATTTATTGTTTGTAGACTTTTTAATAATGGAGCACAGAGTACTTAAAATTCCTTCAGTTGAAGGCTGTTGGCACTTGGATAGGGAAATTCTCTGACTTAAACCTATTTTTCTTCATTTGCAAGGTGCTCATTGCATGCCCAGAGACAGGTTAGGTTGACCAGATGTTCAAGCAGATGTTACAGTAGGATTGCCTAAAAGACAATATGAGGAAGAATTTGCTCTAGAACTTTCTCATGTTTTCAAAAAAAAGATACTCCAAGTTTTTGGACTATCTCTTGAGTGTAGGAGAGCAATGGGATTCAGTTTTCCATAAAGACGGTGTCCATCTTTCTCACCCTGTGTCACTTCCACACCACACACACCATGTTTCCAGAGCACCCAGTATCTCCAAGTTTTTAGAGGATGGATTGGCTCCCTTGATTTCCATTTTCTTCTGTGCATGTCTCATTCGATTTATTACCACCACACCCACTCTGCTGTCAGTCACCCAGACAATATAGAGGTCAAACCACCAGATGTCTGGAGTAGTATTTGACCAGCCAGATATTAGAGGCATGTATCCAAAGAGTAAAAATCCCTCTGCACCTAAACAGGGGCTTGAAAACAGGTGACAGGGAAGGCACATTGCTGCTGTTTGCCTCTGCAGAGTAGGATCCAGGACTCCTCAAGACATGGCTCCTGTAGAGAAATAAGAGGAGAGGGAGGATCAAGGGAGGGGGGAGGGAAAGGGGAGGAGAGGAAGGAGAAGGGGAGGAGGGGAGGAGAGGGAGGAGCTGGAAGGACTTTGGGGTTTTCCGTGACGATGCCTTCCACCTGTTGGAACAGGAGCCCAGTGGGAGGTGGCGGTCCCTGGACGCCGAGGAGGGCAGAGGTGGGGAAAGACCTGGTGCGTCCAGAGAGGTAGGCCTGCAGGATCCTCCAGACACCATGATAGCTTGGAATAGGTGGGAAGGGAAGAGGGCACCATGGCAGCTCCTCACCTGTGACCACCAGCTCCAGGGGGGTTCTGTGCTCAGTCAAGGTGGACCTTTATTAACAGAGGCGGCGAAAATGCTGGGCAGTGTCTCCACTCACTACAGTGATGGGGAATCTGGCCTCTGCCTCGCGTGGATCGAATTGGGATGTGATAGGATTTCTACCCTGTTCCATCTCCGGGTGGAGCACCTTAACCCCAGCAGGGCCCCTGCACGCATTGGTCACAGGCCACCCCCAGGGGATCGCAGAATCTGGCTCGGCCCAGATGGAGGGTCTGGGCAGGGACCCTAGGAGAGAAGCACAACAGGATCTCAGGGTCCACTGTGACGACATAGACGTTCCTGCCCTTCGAGGGACGGGAGGGACATAATGCAGAGATTGACCCTCCCAACTTAGGTCAGCCCAGGCGACACAGAGCTAAGCAGGGACTGCAGGGGTGACTGTCCGCCCCCCCAGGAGCCTAGCAGGTCCTGGAGTAGAGGCTGGACGGACGCAGGGCCTAGACCCCACCCAGTATCTCCTGCCCCCCTGTCCCTGGAGGCCTGAGCCCAGGAAGGGGGCGGCATCAGGGGATATGGCCGGCCTCTCGTCATTTTCTCCGTACTTGTCCCAGGGGTGGGAACAGTGCCCTGCAGGTCCGGAAGTGAGCAGGACAGGCTCCCAGGGGCCACAGTGGGGCCTGCATCACTGGTCTAACAGGAGAGAAGTGGGTGCTCCCAGGCCCAACTCTAGATTTCCCTGTTTGGGTCACAAAGACCTTGGTTTTTGGAAGGTGTTTCTAGCTAGATGTGTCATAACCAGACTCAACCCAAGTCCAAATGAAACAAGCATGGTATTAACTCATCAGAGATGGATAGAAACATGATGGGTAGATAAACAGGTAGATTGATTGATAAATAGCTAGATGATATATAGATAGATACCTAGACACTAGATAGCTAGCTACACAGATACATGCACAGCTCCATAGGTAAATACACAGATACATGGTTACCTAGACAAACAGATCACAGTGGAGAATATCGGTGGGGAAACTTGCTCACCTTCTGGTCCCCACAGGCTGACTGTTCCCAAAGCACACGTTTCCTCACCCACACACCTAGGTTTCCCACATGCAAAAGGAGAAACAAACTTCTCCCGACAACTTCATGTTACTACATTGGGAAGTGCACAGAGAGGTACGTGGCTCATTGGGAGAAACTCAGTCCAGGCCTCCCTCACGTTCTCCAGGGCAGGTTTCACCCCGTCAGGTACCATGCTTTGTCTCTGTGCCCCTCTGTATCCTGTGACCCTAGGCTGTGCCCTCCACTCTCACCCCTGCCTCCAAGCTGGCTCAGGTCATTTCTAGACTGAAAGTTTCTTAGTCTACGGGTGTGAATGCACTAAAGAAAAAGTTGTGTTTGTCCAACATGGGTGGGCGGGGCTTCTTGGACTGTTACGTGTGCAGAGAACCAGGAGGGCCTGGGATGGTGGCTGGATTCTTGTCTGGACCCCGGTGCGGGTCACAGGACACAGGCACTGTGGCTGGCGTGGGCGGTCTTGCGGCTCCCACCCCTGAGGACTTTGAGTCCTACCAGCATGACACCAGGGGAGGGGCCGGGACACGGAGGGAGGGAAAGACCTGGGGTTTCCCAGGGTCACAGCCCACGGGAGGGTCTGGCTGAGCCCACGGTACCAGGTGGGGTCACAGGCAGAGCTGGATTGTTCAGGGAGGGACTTCCTCAGGGTCCTGGGGTCAGCAAGGTGAGGTCTAACAGAGACGGAGAAGGGTCTGCAGCGCCGTCTGTGATGTCCTCCTGGGACTTGGTGGGGCTCAACCCGTCCAAGGGCTCAGACCTGAGGCTGATCCCAGGCTCTACATTCAACCCCGGGGGACACCCAGCCCCAGTGGTCGCTTTCGTTCAAGGAGAAGAGAGCCAGGTTCTTGGTGTCTGAAATCCTTCCGGGCGTCGAGGTCCGTGTGCTTTATGATTCTTGGCCCAAACCCCCATATCTGCCCGGACCCCCAGTTCCCCCAGCCGAGCTGACCAGCGCCTCTAAGAAACAGAAGGTCCAGAGCCCTGGGCTCTGCCCTGAGACAGAACCCAGGGAGGCGTCCTGCAGATTCGGGGGTGGTGTGGCTGCGGCAGGAGGGCCTGCCCCACATGCTGCAGGGAATGTGGGCTCTGCGGCCAGAGTCACTCTCCTTTGAAAAGCACCTCCCTTTCTGTGTGAAAGCAACCACCCTCATTTCCCCAAAAAACAGGATGAGAAGGCTGGCGACACACTCTCTGTTGAAACTCGTGCCTGTACAGACACTCAGACACAGCAGCTCTGCAGCACTGTTTACTGCCAACCAGACCCGTCACTCATTTTGATATGATGTCACCCCAGGTAGGAAGGCTGGTGGGAGAGGGGGCAGGGGGACGTTACTGACAGAGGGCCGTGCTCCATGGAACCTGCCACAAACCTACGAGTGTTGTCATGGAAGCAGCACACAGGCAAGGGCGCCGTGGATGGATTTTTAAGTGAAAAAGCAGTAAAAGTGGCCTCTCAGTTATTTTTCTTGGTGGGAAAGAAAACAATGATATGTACACTCAAAAAAAAAAAACTGGGAGAAATAATAACAAGAGTGTGCATTTGTCTAGCTCTTTTTCTTTTTCTTTTTTGTCTGAGTATCGTTTTCTTTACTCACTCTGTTGTCCAGTTCGGTTTCAGACTCAGAGAGCGACCCAACCTCACTCTCACTCACGTTCTGCCCCTGGACCTTCGGTATTGGTTCTCTTCTCCAGGACCTCAGAGAGTTCAGACAACATGGTCTCTTATTCAACAAGCCCTGTTAGAACAATGGTGTCAAATTTATTATTCAAACTGGGCATCTTTTATTTGAGTTATTCAGATTTTGAATAATTTGATTTAAACGAACCATTAATCACTAACTCTTTAACAAATTTTTTTAATTGAAGTATAGTTGATTTACAATGTTGTGTTAGTTTCAGGTGTACAGCAAAGTGATTCAGATGTGTGTGTGTTTTATATATATATATATATATATATTCTTTTTCAGATTTTTTCCATTATAGGTTATTATAAGATATTGAATATAGTTCCCTGTGCTATACAGTAGGTCCTTGTTGTTTATCTATTTTTTATATAGCAGTGTGTATCTGTTAACCCCAAACTCCTAATTTATCCCTCCTTCCCCTAATCACTAACTCTTTATCAAGAAGCTCCAGGTTTGGGGAAGAGGTTCTGTTACTGAGTGCTGATGGTACTTGATGCCATCAGAACAAAATGCACAGTCATCTGAAATAGGGATTTTATACTATTTTATATTGTTGTTGAATCCTTTCTATAATTCAGAAAAATCATTTGTTTTGATCATTTAATCTTTTTTTATTATATTATGAAACAACATACCACCTTCTTGGAATCAATGATTTCTCATTGACAGGACTCTGCTTTGTGTTATCAAAGCACCATTAAAAGCCCTACACGGTGTATGTCATTCCTTAGGAAATGAAAATGTGGAGAAGTTCGATGGTACTGCATATAAATGAACATACTGTCATTGGTATGCATTAGATTTGTGTGTATGTGTGCAAGCACATGTGCCTGTGTGTGCATGTATTTGTGTGCATGGGTGTGTACGTGTGTGTGCATGGGTGTGTGTGTAGAAGATCATGATGCAAGGCAGTTCAGCAGAAGAAATGAAAAGTCTTTGTCAGTGATCTGGTCTCAGGAGCTGCCCCCACTTAATGGCAAGACACACACACACACACCCCTACACACACCCACACACACACAGTACTGGAGTTTGATACTTAGCCCCTCCCAATCATTATAAACAGCCTCTCTGGCATTTACTCCGTCTCAGCGTCCCCCTGTCCACACTCCTCCCAGGATGGTGTCCAGGGTAGAGGGAGCAGTTGTCCGATGTCACTGTTGAGGCCCCAGGGCGGAGCTGACTGGGTCTGTGGGGTCTGCTCGCTGGGTGGCTGGAGGCCCTGCTGACGTCTGGGCCCAGTGGGCAGGGGGTCCCTCCTCGCTGTGCTCCCTAAGGGCTTGGGGACCCTTCAGGTCGTCCCAGTGTCCACTGTGTCCAGGGGTTCAGTGTCTGAGCATCTGCTTCTGCCCCATCTGGTCCGGGTGGGATCTCTCCTCCCACCATGACAGGACCCACTGTGACCCCCCGGTGGTCGCCCCCCTGGACACACCTGGGGGGTGAGGTGTCCAAGCGCAAGGTAGACCCTCCCTCCCTGGCCACGCAGCGCCACCACGTGGCTGTCCTCCAGCTGGCACTTGGGGACCTCAGAGCAGAGAGGATGTCCTTCCATGCAGGCAAGTCCCTACACCCCAGGGCCCTGAGCTTGTGCTCTGTGTCCGCTGGGTCAGAGGGTCAGGAAGAAGAAACTAGTCCTGGCGTCCCGTTTCCCGTCCTCTCTCTGGGCCCTCCTCCTCTTCCCACCGATACCCCGAGATGGGAAAGGTTTTTCTTTTCTTTTTGTTTTAATTGCCCCCAAACCCTGTCTGCTCCCCACGGTGGCCTCACTGCCTGGCCTCACAGGGATCCTTTTCAGTGGAGCAGGCGCTGGACCTGGCCAGCCATCCGTGCTCCAGGGGGTAGAGTAATGAGGAATCCTCTCCAGGAACGCCAGCTCTCCACACTGCTTTTTGCCACGTGCCCACCTGTTCACCGGTCTACCTGGGGTCAGAGTCAGGCCAGATTTTAGGGGAAATGCACCATTCTAACTGTGATGGTGAAATTATGCGTCAACCTGCCTGGGCTAAGGGACCCCCAAGAGCTGGTAAAACACTATTTCTGGGCGTGTCTGTGAAGGAGATTCTAGAAGAGATTAGCTTCGGTTTAGTGGCCAAGTGAAGAGATCCACCCTTACAATGTGGGCAGCTCCATCCCATTTCCTGGGGGCCCCAATAGAACAAGAAGGGCAAGGGTGGTGAATCCCCTTTCTCTTCTTGAGCTGGGACGTCCAGCATCTGCCCTCAGACTTCAGAGCCCCTAGTTCTCGGGCCTCCGGATGCTGGGATTACACCAGCCACACTCCAGGTGTCGGCCTTCACACCCACCCTGAATTCTATTACCGGCTCTCCCGGGTCTGCAGCTCCAGATGGCAGGTCATGGGACTTCTCCACCTCCTTAACCCCGTGAGCTTGTTCACATGATAAATCTCCTCTTTCAGATACCCTTACAACCTATGTAACAACCTATCAGTTCCATGTATCTGGAGAATCCTGAATAATACAGTAATAGTGGGAAAATGAGAGAGAGAGAGACTGAAACAGAGAAATTCAGCCCAGAATGGAACCAAGGAAACAATGATGAAGACTTGAGTTAGGAAGCAGATCTCTGGAGGAAACTAACCTTGAGTACAAATAGGAAATTAAAGATCAGTACTAATGAAAACTGAGTTGGAAGGCTGGGCCCCCTCTGAGCCAGGACAGAAACCTCCCAGCTGGTGAGATGCAGCTGGTCCTGAGGTCAGAGCAGTGAGTCAGGTGCCCACATGGGCCTGCAGCCCCCGTCACTCAGAGCTGGCCGACCTTGGGCAGGTTAACTAATGTTTTAGTCCCTAGTTTCTTAAAAAAAGAAAGAAAGAAAGAAAGAAAAGAATAGGGCATTCTGTGGAGGGTTTGTACAAAGTTTAAGTATGCTAATGTTTGCATAGAACTAAAATAGTCATTGCACTATTGTAAGAGCTGGCTGAAATTTTAAAATATTCTTAAGATATATAAGAACATTTCAAATACCAGGCCTGTAACAGGCATGCAGGTTTCTTATGTTTCTATCAAAAAAATATACAAGACGCAAAAATTGAGAACTGGATGCTGGCGGCCCCTAGCGGGTCTTCAGGGTAACGTTTCGTTTTAATCCGAGTGGGAATCGCAGGTCTGAGCCCATAAGTAGGGCGGTGAGCACCTACACGTCCCACTCACAGCGGGATCGGGGCTCTCCGGGCGAGGGGCTCCCGGTGACCTCGCGTCCTTGGCGGCGCAGCTGGTCCCGCTCCGGAGACGCGGTCGTGCAGATCCCAAGTGTTTCCATGTTGAGACAGCACGGAGTGGCCTTGTTTAGAAGCCCCGTAGCTTCAGCAACAAGGCTCAAGTGGGCAATTGTGGACAGACCTAAATCTGTGTGAACTGACATTAGGAAAGAATATATTTGGTTATATCTGTTCATATAACACGTCCATGAGGCCCGCCCACATGTCAGTGATGGAGCGGGGCGGGGTCAGGGAGAGAGGTATGAGGTCTCCCAGGTGTGGAATTCAGAGGACGCTGGGCGGACTGACATTGTGCACCTGGAACAGAAGATGAAGAGCAGACTTAGGCAGGTATGGGGATCTGCTTTCTGCGCAGCCAATGCAGGGTAAGCCCTTACCCGGGCGGAGGCCGTCTCACTGTGCGTTTCAGCTGTGTAACTATTACGGCCAATAGACCCAAAAGTGTAACGACTCACGTGATAGGAATTAGTTCCTCTTCCAGGAAACAGGTGAAGTTGATTCCAGCTCAGCAGGGAGGTGCTTTAAAATACTGTGTATTAATTTTAAAATGTGAGGGAGCAGATCAGGAGACGCCTGCCATTGAAAAGATATTTCATCACAGTTCCCAGGAGGAGGGGGCATGCATGCCACCCGCCAGGGCCACGTAGGGAAGCACCGGAGACAGAAAGGAGATGGAGTGAGGGGAAAATGGGAGCCTTTACTGTGGTTTCCACAAGCAAGAATGGGCAGGAAAGGGTAAGCAGGCATGGGATTGGCTGGATTAATGATTTCAGCGGGTTCTGGGGTGGAGGGGGCGTCCCTAGTTGTCATGTGCTTGGCCCCAGCGTGACAAGGGCAGGTGGATCGTGGCCCAGACTGTGGACCCCCATAAAGGAGGGGGTGCGGGTGTGGACTGTGGATTGACTGGTTTGTATTTGATAAGTGCACCCCAAGAAGAGGATTCTTGCTCAGGAGCTGGGGCAGGGTGGGGGGCAGTGAGGGAGGAGGCGGGAGGACAATGCAAGTGACTCAGGCATATTATCGGGTCATCTAGGAAAAGGTGTGTCCAGTGTCAACCTTAAAATTAAATGTCGTTATTTTACTGGCAAATGAGTTTATTTAGGAATGGCAGAGGAATTGCGATTCAGGACATTCAAACTATGGCAAACCACAGTCAAGTCCAGAGAACAAGGAAGAGGAATGTTACTTTATAGAGAAAAAGGAGGAAGCTGGAAGGGGCTGCTTTGACTGAAAGTCCCTTGGAGAAAACCAAGAGGTCAGGGTGGTGGTGGTTTCTCATTAGCTGGGCTGTTGCTGTTTCTCCTTGGCTAGGTTGTGGCTGCTTCTCATTGGCTGGGCTGAGGCTGTTTCTCCTTGGGTAGGTTGTGACTGTTTCTCATTGGCTGGGCTGAGGCTGTTTCTCATTGGCTGGGCTGAGGCTGTTTCTCATTGGCTGGGCTGAGGCTGTTTCTCATTGGCTGGGCTGTTGCTGTTTCGCATTGGCTGGGCTATTGCTGGGCAAGGAGAAAATCATTCTTCTTCTGAGAATCAAGCTTCTTCCTGCCCAGGAAGGTAAAGTAAGCTGCAGCAGAGGGTAGGGGTGAGAGAGCTCCCCTTTAGGGCTTCCCAACTCCGTTTTAAATTAGGTTTCCCTTTATTAATTTTCACACTAGCATATGCATGTATGACACACGTTAAAGCATCAACTTTATAGAAACCTGAAATATGACTCATACAAGGGGTACAGCAGCCTCTATTCTATAGGGTCATCTGGGAACCAGGTGCCACACTGAGCGTGTGGTTCCAGGGTCACCTGGGGCATCCATAGCCAGCAGCAGAAGGGGAGAGCCGTGAGGATCTTGTGTGGGAGGTTCAGGGGCCAGGCCTGGAAGAAGGTCCGTCCGTCCAGCTCACATGCCACTGTGAACTTCATCCCAGGACACACATAACTGCAGGGAGGCTGGGGAGATCATCTCGCTGGGAGCCCAGGAAGGGAGGACACGGTGCTGGTGAGCAGGCACAGTCCTGTCACACAGGGACCACCTGTCACTTTGAGCACTGGGCGGGGCGGGGGGCTAACGGGTTGTGGGGCGCGTTTCCAGTCTCCACTGCTTGCTACCCGACCTCCTCTTACGTAGAGGTTCTAGGGACACAAGAAATAGACTCTCAAACATTGATCATTTCACAAGCTAGTGGAAGAAGGAAACATTCCTGCAAGGAGATACTTAGAATTCAGAGTGAGGCATTCAAGCCCAGAGGAGCCGACAAGCGGAGGTGGTGCAGAGGACCAGCACCCACTCAGGTAGACAGAATAACAGCCCCAAAGATGTCCACACCCGACTCCCTGGAGCCAGCTGCTGTGTTACCTTAGGTGCAAAAAGGGTCTTTGCAGGTATGATTGAGTTAAGGATCTTGAGGCGGGGGCGGGGGGGGCCGGAAATGAGCTTGGATGTTCCAGGTCGACCCAATGTAATCACCAGGGTCCTTGTAAGAGGGAGGAGGCAGGTCAGAGAGAGGGAAGGAGGTGTGACCACAGAAGCAGGAGTCCTAGTCAGAGGGAGGATTTGAAGAGGCTACAGTTCTCCTTGAAGGCAGAGGAAGGGGCCCCGAGCCAAGGAATGCAGACGGCCCCCAGACGCTGCTAAAGGTAAAGGAATGGATTCTGCCCTGGAGCCTTCAGAAGGACCGCAGCCCTGCTGACCCCTGATTTTAGCCCAGTTTAACTGATGTTAGCCTTCTGACCTCCTGAACTGTAGGATAATAAGTTGTGTTGTTTGGTGCCACTATGTAAGTGGTTCGTTACAGCAGCAACTGCAAGCTTATTGGGATGAACAGCCTCCAATCCCAACCCTGAAGGGCATTAGCCAGGTGACGGGGTGAAGGTCAGATCAAGGACAATGTCCTCCAGCTGATGGGTCCTCTTGTGTTTGGAGAATGCATGGCGTCCAGTGGGGATGAACTGGAGTAGGGGTGGGAAATGGGGACCTGCATATTCCTCTGGGTGGACCTAAAGCCTGAGGGACCCTCCGTGTGCAGTCGTGGTCTCATCAACTCCCTCACCCACTCCACACGTGTCTGTGGGTGTGTGCATGTGTGTCTGCGTGTGTATGCGAGCATTCATGGGTGTGCACATGGCGGGGGGGATGGGAGCTGTATCAGGTGGGGCAGCTCTGTGCCTTCACCCAGACAGAAGTCCCCTCAGACATCTCCCTCTCTCATCCCTGAGACACACACTTGGATCACAAAACACGGATGCACTTTTTGTCGTTTCCCTCACTAAGTTTTGAGTGACTGTGGAGGCAGAGACTGGGACCTAGAACCTGTGTACCCAAGCGCCACATGCAGGGCTGAGGCAGTTGGGCCTGTGAGGACATTTATTGATGAACAAGGTGAAGCATGATCCAGAAAACAGGGTATCAGCAATAAGCTGCATAAGTATAGCCCAGATTCAAGATCAACAACTGAACTCTAGGAAGGTTTGTACAGTCAGCTGAGAAAACGGATCTCTGGGGGCAGTGGAAGATTCACAGGACATATCTGGAATCAGCTGGGCGACTGTAGGACCATAGCTGGGTCTCTAGAAACAGCCAGGAGACTGCAGCTGGGTCTCTGGAAACAGCCAAGCACTATAGCTGGTTCTCTGGAAACAGCCAAGGGACCACAGCTGGGTCTCTGGAAACAAGTGCTACACGTTCTCTCCAAGGAGTTAGTTGATTGTGGGAGGGGCCACATGGTGAATGAATCTCCTAGAAGTTGATTGGGGGTCTCAGGACTCCAGCTCTTGCCTGCAGGAGAATTGACTGGATGACTTCAGGAAGGGACGATTCCACAGGGAAATCCTCCAAATGTCCACTGCAGGCTTTTGCAAGAGTGCCCTCCTGTGTCTTTAGTGCAGAGGCCAGGTGGGCCTGGGGTCAGTTTCTGGCAAGGGCTGCGTACGTGCTGGACTTGGCTGTGGGCTCCGTGGACGGCAGGGACACAGCTCTGGCCGCCCTCTGTGCGAGGGCCGGGAGGTCCAGCTGGGCATATATCACCTCCTGGGGGCCTCCTGCAGCAGGGGCCTGAGGAGGGAGACTCAGGGTGAGTGTGGGCGGCTGTGGTGAGGGAGGGGCTGTGGGAGGGGAAGACTTTGGTCGCCTGACTCCAGGTGCCCCCGCAGATCCCACCTCCTGAATCGCCATTGTGTAGTCCCCTCCCACAGAGAAGCAGGGTTGGTCTGTGTGACCAATAGAATATGGCAGAGTGATGGCCACCTCCATGGGGAGGCCACAGAAGACATTGTGCCTTCTGTTCCTCCCTCTTCGGGGTCCCTCCCTCTGGGGGAGGCTGGCCGCCATGGAGAAGCCCGTGTGGTGGGGAAACGGGGCTCCTGTCCACAGCCAGGGGACTGAGCCGTCGTGGAAGTGGATCTTCCAGCCTCAGTTGAGCCTCAGATGAATGCAGCTCGGGTTAGCATCTTGACAGCAACGTCAGGACAGACCATGAGCCACCACCACCCAGCTGATCCGATTCCTAATTCCTGGCCCAGGAAACTGAGATGATTTTGTTAAGCTGCTAAATTTCAGGGACTTTGGTACCCAGCAGCAGGTGACTAATGCAAGCACTTACTGAGGTATCCACGTCTCCATTCTTCTCAGGAAATCTGTAGACAGTGGCCAGATCTGGCAGGGAGAGGACAAGGGGTCAGTTCTCTGGGGTGGACCTTAGGAGGCAAATATGCCCGACCTCATAGCTTCATATTTTGTCTTCCACCCCATCTGGAACATCCTAGGATGCTCCCAAACGCCCCCTACCACATTGCTTCCTGATGGCACTGAATCCCCACTTCCCCCCTCCCAGACCTGTCCCCCATCCTTGTCTTTACCTGGTGTCCCATCTGGGACGTCAACAGCTGGGCTGAGCCTGAGGAGAGAGAACATGTGAGCCCTCAGGGCTGCCTGGGGGCAGGGGATTGGGGGCCCGGGGGTCATTCCCAGGAGCCTCACCTCTCCTGGGGCCTCTGCTCATCACCTTGGCTTCTGGGGGGCCCTGAGGACAGTCAGGTGTGAATTAAGGAGAGAAGCCTTCTTCCCAACACCCCAAACAGCCTGCCCGGGTCACCGCACCCTGTCCCTGAGACCTACCCCGTTTTCTCTCACGCTGACGATGGAGGAGGAAAAGGCCCAGGAAGAGGAGACAAAGGAGAAAGGCCACAGGGACCCCGATGAGAATATAAACATGCTCTGTCGACAGGCCTGTGGGAGCTGGGAGGATGGAATCCGATTACCAGCAGCGTGCATTTATCGCGCACCTGCAGCACACCCACCACGCGCTGGGGGCTTGTCGTGTTCCCACTTACGTATCGATCTCATGCCCAGTACTCCTGTGACATGGGACTAATTATCCCCACTTTACAGAACCGGGTCTGAGCGCTCAAGTCCTCTGTCCACACGGCGTTGGTCGAGCTGGAATATGACCAGCACCAAAGCCCCTTCTTTCCCCCTTTCCCCAAAGAGCGCGCACCGGGTTCCTGCTTCTGCGTCGCCCTCGCCCATCAGGACGGTTACCGTCCTGCGGGTGCGTCTGTGTCTCCGAGGAGTGAGGAGGGTCTGGGTCAGAGGCCTGATCTGGACAGAGAAGCCCCTGAGTCCCCCATCCCCACCTCCAAGGGGTCTCCTCCCCGGACCCCGACCTGCTCCCTCTAGAACAGCCCCATGGACCTTTCTGTGAGGATGGTTACCACCACGGTAGTCACGTGGGACAATTTTCATTGAAATTTAGGTTAACTAAAGTTAAAAGTCAGATCGCCAGCTGCACTAGCCACTGCGCTACCCCTGGCCAATGACACCCTCCGGGATGACGCAGATACACAGCATCTCCTTCCTGCAGGAGACTGTGTGGGACAGCGGTGCTCTCCACGCTTTGTGCACCTTTACAGAGACGGAAACCCAGTAGGAATCGGGAGCGGGCACCTCGGCCTGCTCACCTCCTTCTGGGTTCCCACCCCAAGCACAAGAACCCCCATCTCTGATCTCTTCCTGCTTTTCACAGCAATCCCTGATGGGGCGGAACTGCTCTTCTGTGAGTGGAGAAGCCAGGACCCGATGTCCTCGAGCTGCCTGAAGCCCAGCCTTTAGCAGGTGAGAGGACGGTGTGCCAGCCATGAGCTGGACTCCACGCACGCGCCTTCGGTCCCTCACCTCCTTTACATCCCCTAAGTGCTGTGCTCGGCATTGCTCATTTTACAGGTGGTCCAACTGAGGTCTTGGGGGCTGGTACACCCACAAAGTCGGAGCCCTTCATCCCCTCTTGTGGTCAGCTTCCCCTCCCTCCCACTGCTCCAGAGGTGGAGTCCTCAACACTGTGTCCTTGGTCCAGGATCCACGACCCCATCCTGCGTTTTAACGCCGTCGCTGCCTGAGCTTCCCCTGATGACGTTTACTACGATTTAAAATAGCATATAGGGTGGGGATGGTGGTGTGCTGAATTGGGCGATTGGGAATGACATGTATACACTGATTGTATAAAATTGATGACTGATATAAATTAAAAAATAAGATAAGATAATTATCTTCTAAAGATAATTATCTTCTGAAGATAATTAAGTCAGTGAAATTCATGGAGATGGGGGAACAAATACATAAAACAATCAAAAATATTATTAATAAATTAAAAGCTAAACTACCCACAGGCAAGGTCTGTGTATCTCTATATCTGACACATTGTAAATAATAAATGAAGATTTGTTCTGCCATTCTCTAAAAAAGTAAAATAAAATAAAATAGCATATATGTTATACACGTACAAATATATAGCAATATATTTACATCTATAATGTATATTACATATTATATAAATATGCTTAATGCTTAAATAATAAATATAAATATATTTTAAATTATGTGTTTTTAACTTACATATGTATAATTTAATTTATATGAATAATTTAAATTATACATAATTATGCTATACATAAAAATTATATCAATTATACATGTTTAATATATATTATGGTACACATTTTAATATTTACATATACAAATTATAGTAATACATAATACATGATAACATAATATATAACACACATTACTCATGTAACAATATAGTAATGTATATTATATTGTATTACTTATATTTAATAGTGTAACTATATTCTAATATACTTAAATTATAGATCTGAAATTTTACATTGTAAGTTATATGTTTATATTTATATATGCCCGTATATACTTACATACGTCTCTATTATTCATTCTAATGAATTCTCCCGCTAAAGTTTGGGAGGCCAGGGACCCTTTCTCCTCATTCACCATGTGCATCAGTCCCACGGCAGGAGGGTGTCCGGTGCACACGAGGTGAGAAGAAAATATTTCCTCGGTATTAATAAGATTAGCACTTCTCCAGGTTGTCCCATTTGGCAGCACATTTAAGCGGGTGTCCTGTGTAAGTGAACTCCTGTGTCCCCAAAGCAGCACGGCGGGGTCGGTGCCCCAGGAGGGTGTGGAGGGGGTCCAAGTGTCCCCAGTGGACGCTGACTCCAGGACGTCTCGGGGCTGACCACCCACAGGGACAGGGATGGCCTCATCCCAGAGGTCCCCCAAAGCACCATCCAGCCCTGGTCAGGGGTCCAGGACGTCCATGTGACGTGCCCGATGGAGGGTGGGACACATGGCCTAGGGGCCCCACAGATTCTCACCCAGTGGAAAAGACAGTCAACACCATCCTGAGGGAAAAGACACAGGTTCCCTTGAAGGGGTCTGTCCCCACCCCATCTCTGGAAGCCCACTCCCCGCCGGCCCAGCAGGGCCAGCTCTGTGCCCACCCTGATGCTGGGGCTGAGTGTCCAGGCCACTGTGGTGTTCAGGTGAGACCAGGCTCTAGAGACCTGAGCCAGGTGTGAAGGCAGACGTGTGTGCAGAGGGAAGAGGGAGCCAGAGGGCTTGGGGGTCAGGAGGGGGCAGGGGAGCCTGTGCACGGAGGACACAGCTGGGGACAGGGTCCAGGGACCTGGGGCAAACCTGAGGGCAGGGCAGAGAGCTCCTCACCTGTCACCACCAGCTCCAGGGCATCCCTGGGCTCAGACCAGTGACTACCTGTCCGGTAGAGGCACTGATAATGCTGGGCAGTGTCGCCACGCACAGCAGTGATGCTGAATCTGGCCTCTGTCTGGTGTGGACCAAGTTGAGACACAGTATTCTCATCCTTGAAGTCACTCCTATTTTCCTTCCTCTCCAGACGGAATTCCTCAGCCCCAGCAGGGCCCCTGCACACAATGGTCACAGGCCACCCCTGGGGGCTCACAGAGTCTGGCTCAGCCCTGGTGGAGCGTCTGGGCAGGGTCCCTAGGATGGGTAAGAGCAGAATCTCAGCATCCGTTACGTGAAAATCATCACATCACATAATTCACCCATTTTTGTTGCTCAGTTCAGTACTTTTTTTTTTTTTTGAAACTTGCAAAGTTGTGCAACCATCACCACAATACAATTTTTTTTTTTTTTTTTTTTGGCTGCACTGCATGTGGGATCTTAGTTCCCCAACCAGGGATCAGACCCGCACCCCCTGCATTGGAAGCATGCAGTCTTAACCACTGGACCACCAGGGAAGTCCCGCAATCCAATTTTAGAACATTTCCATCATCCTCTGCCAAAAGACCCCCCCATGCCCATTCTGTGAGCCTCTAAATTCTCATTACTGCAGACTTATTTTCCCCACTTGACTTAAGGACCCTGAGACTTGGTCACATCTTGCTCAGCATGACATGGGAGGTGTCAGAACAGACTGGGGGCCCCCGGGCATGTCTGCTGCAGGGGGCGGCTCCCTCCCTGACCATGGCCACTCTAGGGGGACAGAGAGGGCTGGGAGGGTGGCACAGGATGGGAATGACCGGGTCATTCCTGGGACAAGGAAAGCAGGGGTCTCAGTCGGTAGGAATGATCTGGGCTGGGTCTGAAGGGCAGCTGCCAGTGCCAGGTGGGATTGGGTGGGGTGAGGGGCGCAGTCTGCAGAGCGGCAGCGGAAGTGTGTGTGTGTGTGTGTGTGTGTGTAGGAGCTGGAGCACAGATCTGATCCCACATTCCTCAGCAGGCGAGTGTCTCTGTGTCCAATGCGAGTCTTCTGTGCTTTCATCCCTGGGTTTTCTCTGTATTTTTACCTTCGTCTCAGCTTATTTCCATTTCCCTGTTACTGAGGCTCTGGAAACCCCATCTGTCTCAGCTAGCCTGCGGGCAGGGGGCAGAGCGGGTTTGTAGCCCTGAAACAGGAAGTTGGCCTCACATTCAGCAAAATCCCATAGAGGCAGGGGGCTGGCAGAGGTCGCTCATTCACTCTTTCTTTCTTCTGACCACATCTTAGTTCCCATCTATCTGTTTACTGACGCCTCCGTGTACCACTGATTCCACAAATATGAGAAACACCCAGGATGCCTGCCCTCTTGGGGCTGAAAGTCTAGAGAGAGGATAGACATTGACCAATAATTGTGCAAATCCACGGGTACAAACGGTGACACGTGCCCTCGGGGTGAGTGGGGGAATCTCGGGGGCAGACGGGAGGCAGAGCTGCCGTCCTCTGGGAGGTCCGAGGGAAGAGGTATCTGAGCTGAGATCTGAGGTCAGGGATGAATTACCCAGGCCGAGGGACAGGGGGACACCGGGCATTCAGGGTGGTGAGGAGGTCCGGAGCTGAGTGGGAAGATGGCATTTAGAAAGGGAAAGAAAACCAAGGTAACTGAGATAAGTGAGCCAGACAGCGTGGGGACAGCCAGATCCAGACCAAAGAGAGGTGCGTGGGTCTCAGTCTGTCTGAAGGTAAACTGTGAGAGGACTCTAAGGAAGATTAAGGTTTTCCTGAAGATAAATTATATACTATATATATATTTAAAGTTTTTAAGTAAAACTTTAAAATGATCATTTAAAACCACATCACTGTGTGATATAGTCTGTACGGGAGGATGGAGACGGTGGGACTGAGGGTGATTCTCAGCGTCTGCCCTTGGCGAGGTCACGTTCTCTGCCCAGGGGCTGCTGAGGGAGATCTGGGCTCGTGTGGGGAGAGCTCGTGGGCTCAGCCTGGTCCTTATGACCTGAATCGTCCCTGTGGGCCATCAGGAGCAGAGGTGGAGAACGCGGGAGAGACCTGGGCGAGGGTTATACGTTTGGGGTTGTTTGCAATTCGAGGTGTACGTCAGGGCCCCCAGGATCGGCTCCACTCTCACCTACATCTGCCTGCGGGGTGCAGAGGGGATTGGGGAGAAGACTCACCCGCCTGCGTGTGGATCGTGTGGCCCAGACAGAGCACTGGAAGAGAAGTTCTAGTGAGAAAGACGCCCGCTATACGGTTTCCTCATGGGGCTGCAGTCAAGGGGGGGCCTTGAGGGGCCAGCGGGGTAGGGGGTGGTCATCGTCCCGTAGCTTCCCGACACCCCCGTCAACATTGCATCTGAGTACGCGCCCTCTCCTTGCTCTGAAATAGTCTCAAGACAAACCCCCAACCCGTCTTCCAAGCAGGTGTTCCTCCCCGGCCTCCCAGCCCTTCTCAGTCTGCACTCAACCCCATACCCAGGCACCATTTCCAGCACTGAACCTTCCGTGGTAAGACTTAGGTCTTGGCCAGAGCTGAGGGGGACCACTTTGCCCCCCTAGGGCCCCAGCGTCTTCTGGGCTGGAGTCGGGACGGAGCTGGGAAGCAGAGCCCCTCTGCCCCTGGATTCCTACCCCTCCATTCCAAGACTCACCCAGGCCCAGGAGGGTGGTGGGACGGGGCAACATGGCCCAGCCCCGGCCCCCGGCACCGTCCTGGAGTTTGTGAGTGAAGGACAGAGCCTGTAGGCGACACGAGAGAAGAGGATGTGGTGGCTAGGGGCCCTTTCTGGGGTTTCGACAACAACGGCCTCACACAAAGGGGAAGAGCTCTCTCTCCCCTCCCATCCACGCTTCCCACTAACGAGACAGAGGCGGGGCCTGGCTTCCAAAAGATGTTTGTTCCCGCTGTGCACCGATGAGGCTGAACTCATCTCCGGAGGCGCTGCCTGAGCGGGGAGCTTCATTCTCAACCTGTGGGGCAAGAAGTACACGGATTTGTGCGGCAAACTGACTTGACTGTTGGTCCCAGCTCCACACGACAACCATCTGTTCTTGGACAAAGAGTTACACCACTTTATGCCAACGTTTCCTCGTGTTTAAAATGGGAAGCCCCAGATCCCCCTCCAAGTATTTAATATTACAATATATGTTACATTCCCAGCAAGGTACTGAGCTCATTAAAAAATTTCTCACTAACATGGGTTCTCTGCCTATCTTCCCGAAGTGGCATGGGAACCAGGGAAGGGGAGGCTGGTCCGTCAGCACATGCAAAATCCTAAAGGGATGGGATAATCAGGAGACAGACCTTGGGAGCAGGGCCAGGGATGGGGAGGGCGTTTGTGCACACGGAGCCCAGCAGGACAGGAGCCCCATCACGGAATCTCACGTCCACCGCCCCTGAGGCCAGGGAAGAGCTGCTTCCTCCAGGGGTAGCTGCGCCAGACATTGATGGTGGTCTACACAGCAGCCGATGCTCACTTTTTCCTTATTAACAGAAACCTAGTTCTGTTTGAGTGGCTATGTTCCAACCCTGGGGCTGGGGGATAGGGGGAGTGCAGAGGATAAAATTTGGATTAAGGCAATCCAGCAATCCCATTTGCAGTGATTGGTCCAGAGGGGGCACATGACCATGTATGGCCAATGATACTTAAAGCAGGATATATCAGGGTTTCTGGGAATCATATTTCTCTCTTAATAACAGAGGGTCTCATAAGACTTTTACCTCCTTTTCTCCTGTCCATGGGGAGCTATATCATGATGATGTGATATCTGGAGCTGCAACAGCCATCTTGCAACCATGAGGCAACAAGCTTGACTACAATAGCAGAAATACTGAACAAACTGAGGGGAAAGAATACAAGATCCAGGGTTCACAGAAGGTCCCCAAGTGCTGAACCAGCCCTGGGACTGCCTATCCCTGGAATTGTTAATAAGTAAACAATAAATGTACTAGATTTTCTGTCAAAATTTCAGACTAAATCTGTGGACCACACTCCATTTTAAAATAATAATTATTTTAAAAACTAAAATTGCTTAATAGACTATTTTAAAGGTCTTTTTAAATGCCTCAAAGAAATGAACACTAAGTGAAGGCTATGTAGTCAAAAATTAAAGGAAGACAGGATTCCCCAGAGTCAAGTTGAATGCTGAACATGGCTCTCACCTTGACAGTGGTGCATTAAGTTTTATTTTCATGGCCTTGCAGATGGTAGAGGCTAAAGGATAAAGTCCAGGGGTCACCCTCGTTGACTAACACCACCAGCCCTACGTATCTGTGTCTTTCTGGTCTCTCTCTCTGTCTCTCTCTCTCTCATCTTCATTAGTGGTTTTTATCAGGTTTATTGAGGGATAATTTGCAGACAACCAACTGCATCCATTAAATATGTGCAATTCAATGAGCTCTGGTAGTTGTGAAACCACCATCATAGTCAAGATTTCCATCACCACCAAGATTCCATGTTCCCTTTGTGAAAATAAGCAAAGTAACGTCATTTAAAATGGAGTCGGGAAGCCCTGAAAGGGGAACTCTCAGGCATGTAGCACTTGGTGCAGCCTGCACTCCCAGTAGGGAGAAGGAAGACGAGAATTATTTAGACAAGGGAGGACATTAATTACATGGGAATTTCATCCCCTGCTTTAAGAAAAAGAAGGAAGAGCCTTCCGTGCCCCAGCAACAATGCTCTAACCACTGCTTCCAGCCAATGAGAAAATGTCAAACCTCTAACTCTTGTTCTTCAGTGAATTTCTGTTCAAAGTAATCCTTCCCCATTTCCTCCTAAAACCCGATAAGAGGTGACCTCCCCTTTATCTCTTTAGACTTGCCTGTGATCCACCATGGCTGGCCTGTCCCAAATAGCAATTTTCTGCTATTCCCGAATAAACCATTTTGCTGCTAAGGTAACTGGCTATTTTATTTTTAAGGTTGATACTCTTTGGTCCCAGGTGATCACTGCCAACCAAAGAATGTCACTTTCTATCTGGCTCTACAAGGATTGAGTCATTAGCCACTGGAGTTCCTCACCTTCGACACACCCTGAAGGGTGTTCCAGGCAGGGATCAGGAAGGAGGCACTCTGTGCTCTGGGAAAACTGGCAGAACAGGCCTTCAGAGAGTTACATATTTTCAGGAGAAGATTTTATGAACCCAATTTCTTGCATCTTCTCGTACTTAGAAAAGCACTAAAGTCATTAACTAAGGTATCTATTCCTCGTGAGTAGCAGCAACTTTCTACAGAGATGTGTGCTTGACGGCATGTACCCCTTCTCCAAAATCACATAGATGCTGATATCGGAGCAGTTCCTCAGAGCTCTCTGAGAGGCTGTCTCGTGGGCCACAGTCCTCAGTGTGTCCCCAAATAAAACTGAAACTCACAACTCTCACTGTGCATTTTGTGCATTTTTATTTCAGTCAACACCATTGATCTTTTCTTTTTAGAAAATATGTATCTGCTAAGTTATTTTTTTATTGAAGTATATAGTTGATTTACAATATTGTGTTAGTTTCAGGCATACAGCAAAGTGATTTGGTTATATATATATATATATATATATATATATATGAAAAAAGAATACGTGTGTGTAACTTACGTATTCTTTTTTTCAATTCTTTTCCACTATAGGTTATTACTAGACTTCCCTGTGCTATACAGCAAATCCCTGTTTATCTATTTAATATATGGTAGTGTGTATCTGTTAATCCCATACTTCTAATTTATCCCTCCCCTCCTTTCGCCTTTGGTAATCATAAGTTTGTTTTCTATGTCTGTGAATCTGTTTCTGTTTTGTAAATAAGTTCATTTGCACTATTTTTTAGATTCCACATGTAAGTGACATCATATAATATTTGTCTTTTTCTGTCTGACTTCATTAAGTATGATAATCTCTAGATCCATCTAAGTTGCTGCAAATGGCATTATTTCATTCTTTTTTATGACTGGGTAATATTCCATTGCATATATGTACCACATCTTCTTTATCTATTCATCTGTCATGGACTCTTTGGTTACTTCCCTATCTTGGCTATTGGGAATAGTGCTGCAATGAACATTGGGGTGCATGTATCTTTTCAAATTAGAGTTTTCATCTCTTCCAGATATATGCCCAGGGGTGGGATTGCTGGATCATATGGTAACTCTATTTTAGTTTTTTAAGTAACCTCCATACTGTTCTCCATAGTGACTGCACCAATTTACATTCCCACCAACAGTGTAGGAGGGTTCCCTTTTCTTCACACCCTCTCCAGCATTTATTATTCATAGATTTTTTGATGATAGCTATTCTTTTTTTTCTTTCTTTCTTTCTTTTTTTTTTAACATCTTTACTGGAGTATAATTACATTACAATATTGTGTTAGTTTCTGCTGTATAACAAAGTGAATCAGCTATATGTATACGTATATCCCCATATCTCCTCCCTCTTGTGTCTCCCTCCCACCCTCCCTATCCCACCCCTCTAGGTGGTCACAAAGCACCGAGCTGATTTCCCTGTGCTATGCAGCTGCTTCCCACTAGCTATCTATTTCACATTTGGTAGTGTATATTATGTCCATGCCACTCTCTCACTTCGTCCCAGCTTACCCTTCCCCCTCCCCGTGTTCTCAAGTCCATTCTCTACGTCTATGTCTTTATTCCTGTCCTGCCCCTAGGTTCGTTAGAACCTTTTTTTTTAGATTCCATATATGTGTGTTAGCATACGGTATTTGTTTTTCTCTTTCTGACTGACTTCACTCTGTATGACAGACTCTAGGTCCGTCCACCTCACTACAAATAACTCAATTTCGTTTCTTTTTATGGCTGAGTAATATTCCATTGTATATATGTGCCACATCTTCTTTATCCATTCATCTATCGATGGACACTTAGGTTGCTTCCATGTCCTGGCTATTGTAAATAGAGCTGCGATGAACATTGTGGTACATGACTTTTTGAATTATGGTTTTCTCAGGGTATATGCCCAGTGGTAGGATTGCTGGGTCGTATGGTAGTTCTATTTTTAGTTTTATAAAGAACCTCCATACTGTCCTCCATAGTGGCTGTATCAATTTACATTCCCACCAACAGTGCAAGAGGTTTCCCTTTTCTCCATACCCTCTCCAGCATTTATTGTTTGTAGATTTTTTTCGATGATGGCCATTCTGACCGGTGTGAGGTGATATGTCATTGTAGTTTTGATTTGCATTTCTCTACTGATTAGTGATGTTGAGCATCCTTTCATGTGTTTGTTGGAAATCTGTATATCTTCTTTGGAGAAATGTCTGTTTAGGTCTTCTGCCCATTTTTGGATTGGGTTGTTTGTTTTTTTGATATTCAGCTGCATGAGCTGCTTGTAAATTTTGGAGATTAGTCCTTTGTCAGTTGCTTCATTTGCAAATATTTTCTCCCATTCTGAGGGGTGTCTTTTCGTCTTGTTTATGGTTTCCTTTGCTGTGCAAAAGCTTTTAAGTTTCATTAGGTCCCATTTGTTTATTTTTGTTTTTATTTCCGTTTCTCTAGGAGTGGGTCAAAAAGGATCTTGCTGTAATTTATGTTATAGAGTCTTCTGCCTATGTTTTCCTCTAAGAGTTTTATAGTGTCTGGCCTTACATTTAGGTCTTTAATCCATTTTGAGTTTATTTTTCTGTATGGTGTTAGGGAGTGTTCTAATTTCGTACTTTTACATGTAGCTGTCCAGTTTTCCCAGCACCACTTATTGAAGAGACTGTCTTTTCTCCATTGTATATTCTTGCCTCCTTTATCAAAGATAAGGTGGCCATATGTCCATGGGTTTATCTCTGGGCTTTCTATCCTGTTCCATTCATCTGTATTTCTGTTTTTGTGCCAGCACCATACTGTCTTGATTACTGTAGCTTTGTAGTATAGTCTGAAGTCAGGGAGCCTGATTCCTCCAGCTCCGTTTTTCTTTCTCAAGACTGCTTTGGCTATTTGGGGTATTTTGTGTTTCCATACAAATTGTGAAATTTTTTGTTCTAGTTCTTTGAAGAATGCCAGTGGTAGTTTGACAGGGATTGCACTGAATCTGTAGATTGCTTTGGGTAGTATAGTCATTTTCACAATGTTGATTCTTCTAATCCAAGAACATGGTATATCTCTCCATCTGTTTGTATCATCTTTAATTTCTTTCATCAGTGTCTTACAGTTTTCTGCATACAGGTCTTTTGTCTCCTTAGGTGGGTTTATTCCTAGGCATTTTATTCTTTTTGTTGCAGTGGTAAATGGGAGTGTTTCCTTAATTTCTCTTTCAGATTTTTCATCATTAGTGTATAGGAATGCAAGAGATTTCTGTGCATTAATTTTGTATCCTGCTACTTTACCAAATTCATTGATTAGCTCTAGTAGTTTTCTGGTAGCATCTTTAGGATTCTCTATGTATAGTATCATGTCATCTGCAAACAGTGACAGTTTTACTTCTTCTTTTCTGATTTGGATTCCTTTTATTTCTTTTTCTTCTCTGATTCCTGTGGCTAAAACTTCCAAAACTATGTTGAATAATAGTGGTGAGAGTCAACAACCTTGTCTTCTTCCTGATCTTAGAGGAAATGGTTTCAGTTTTTCACCATTGAGAATGATGTTGGCTGTGGGTTTGTCTTATATGGCATTTACTATGTTGAGGTAAGTTCCCTCTATGCCTACTTTCAGGAGGGTTTTTATCATAAATAGGTGTTGAATTTTGTCAAAAGCTTTTTCTGCATCTACTGAGATGATCATATGGTTTTTCTCCTTCAATTTGTTAATATGGTTTATCACATTGATTGATTTGCATATATTGAAGAATCCTTGCATTCCTGGGATAAACCCCACTTGATCATGGTGTATGATCCTTTTAATGTGCTGTTGGATTCTGTTTGCTAGTATTTTGTTGAAGATTTTTGCATCTATGTTCATCAGTGATTTTGGCCTGTAGTTTTCTTTTTTTGTAACATCTTTGTCTGGTTTTGGTATCAGGGTGATGGTGGCCTCATAGAATGAGTTTGGGAGTGTTCCTCCCTCTGCTATATTTTGAAGAGTTTGAGAAGGATGGGTGTTAACTCTTCTCTAAATGTTTGATAGAATTTGCCCCATCTGGTCCTGGGCTGTTGTTTGTTAGAAGATTTTTAATCACAGTTTCACTTTCAGTGCTTGTGATTGGTCTGCTTATATTTTCTATTTCTTCCTGGTTCAGTCTCGGAAGGTTGTGCTTTTCTAAGAATTTGTCCATTTCTTCCAGGTTGTCCATTTTATTGGCATATAGTTGCTTCTAGTAATCTCTCATGATCCTTTGTATTTCTGCAGTGTCAGTTGCTACTTCTTTTTCATTTCTAATTCTACTGATTTGAGTCTTCTTCCTCTTTTTCTTGATGAGTCTGGCTAATGGTTTATCACTTTTGTTTATCTTCTCAAAGAACCAGCTTTTAGTTTTATTGATCTTTGCTATTGTTTCCTTCATTTCTTTTTCATTTATTTCTGATATGATCTTTATGATTTCTTTCCTTCTGCTAACTTTGGGGTTATTTTGTTCTTCTTTCTCTAATTGCTTTAGGTGTAAGGTTAGGTTGTTTATTTGAGATGTTTCTTGAGGTAGGATTGTATTGCTATAAACTTTCCTCTTAGAACTGCTTTTGCTGCATCCCATAGGTTTTGGGTCGTCATGTTTTCATTGTCATTTTTTTCTAGGTATTTTTTGATTTCCTCTTTGAGTTCTTCAGTGATCTCTTGGTTATTTAGTAGTGTATTGTTTAGCCTCCATGTGTTTGTATTTTTTACAGATTTTTTCCTGTAATTGATAGCTAGTCTCATAGCGTTGTGGTCAGAAAAGATACTTGATACGATTTCAATTTCCTTAAATTTACCAAGGCTTGATTTGTGACCCAAGATACGATCTATCCTGGAGAATGTTCCATGAGCACTTGAGAAGAAAGTGTGTTCTGTTGTTTTTGGATGGAATGTCCTATAAATATCAATTAAGTCCATCTTGTTTAATGTATCATTTAAAGCTTGTGTTTCCTTATTTATTTTCATTTTGGATGTTCTGTCCTTTGGTGAAAGTGGGGTGTTAAAGTCCCCTACTATGATTGTGTTACTGTCAATTTCCCTTTTTATGGCTGTTAGCATTTGCCTTATGTATTGAGGTGCTCCTATGTTGGGTGCATAAATATTTACAATTGTTATATCTTCTTCTTGGATTGATCCCTTGATCATTATGTAGTGTCCTTCTTTGTCTCTTGTAATAGTCTTTATTTTAAAGTCTATTTTGTCTGATATGAGAATTGCTACTCCAGCTTTCTTCTGATTTCCATTTGCATGGAATATCGTTTTCCATCCCCTCACTTTCAGTCTGTATGTGTCCCTAGGTCTGAAGTGGGTCTCTTGTAGACAACATATACATGGGTCTTGTTTTTGTATCCATTCAGCCAGTCTACGTCTTTTGGTCGGAGCATTTAATCCATTTACATTTAAGGTACTTATCGATATGTATGTTCCTATGACCATTTTCTTAATTGTTTTGGGTTTGTTATTATAGGTCTTTTCCTTCTCTTGTGTTTCCTGCCTAGAGAAGTTCCTTTAGCATTTGTTGTAAAGCTGGTTTGCTGATACCGAATTCTCTTAGCTTTTGCTTGTCTGTAAAGGTTTTAATTTCTCCGTCGAATCTGAGTGAGATCCTTGCTGGATAGAGTAATCTTGGTTGTAAGTTTTTCCCTTTCATCACTTTAAATATGTCCTGCCACTCCCTTCTGGCTTGCAGAGTTTCTGCTGAAAGATCAGCTGGTTAACCTTATGGGAGTTCCCTTGTATGTTATTTGTTGTTTTTCCCTCGCTGCTTTTAATATTTTTTCTTTGTATTTAATTTTTGGTAGTTTGAATAATATGTGTCTTGGCATGTTTCTCCTTGGATTTATCCTGCATGGGACTCTCTGCGCTTCCTGGATTTGATTGACTATTTCATTTCCCATGTTAGGGAAGTTTTCGACTATAATCTCTTCAAATATTTTCTCAGTCCCTTTCTTTTTCTCTTCTTCTTCTGGGACCCCTATAGTTCGAATGTTGGTGCATTTAATGTTGTCCCAGAGGTCTCTGAGACTGTCATGAATTCTTTTCGTTCTTTTTTCTTTATTCTGCTCGGCAGTAGTTATTTCCACTGTTTTATCTTCCAGCTCACTTATCCGTTCTTCTGCCTCAGATATTCTGCTATTGATTCCTTCTAGAGAATTTTTAATTTCATTTATTGTGTTTTTCATTATTGTTTGTTTGCTCTTTACTTCTTCTAGGTCCTTGTTAAACGTTTCTTGTATTTTCTCCATTCTGTTTCCAAGATTTTGGATCATCTTTACTATCATTACTCTGAATTCTTTTTCAGGTAGACTGCCTATTTCCTCTTCATTTGTTTGGTCTGGTGGGTTTTTACGTTGCTCCTTCATCTGCTGTGTGTTTCTCTGTCTTCTCATTTTGCTTAACTTACTGTGTTTGGGGTCTCCTTTTCGCAGGCTGCAGGTTCGTAGTTCCCGTTGTTTTTGGTGTCTGACCCCAGTGGCTAAGGTTGGTTCAGTGGGTTGTGTAGGCTTCCTGGTGGAGGGGACTAGTGCCTGTGTTCTGGTGGATGAGGCTGGATCTTGTCTTTCTGGTGGGCAGGACCGTGTCCGGTGGTGTGTTTTGGGGTGTCTGTGACCTTATTATGATTTTAGGCAGCCTCTCTGCTAATGCGTGGGGTTGTGTTCCTGTCTTGCTAGTTGTTTGGCATGGGGTGTCCAGCGGTGTAGCTTGCTGGTCGTTGAGTGGAGCTGGGTCTTAGCATTGAGATGGAGATCTCTGGGAGAGCTTTCGCTGTTTGATATTATATGGAGCTGGGAGGTCTCTGGTGGACCAGTGTCCTGAACTCGGCTCTCCCACCTGAGAGGCACAGGCCTGACACCCGGCTGGAGCACCAAGACCCTGTCAGCCACACAGCTCAGAAGAAAAGGGAGAAAGAAAGAGAGAAAGAGAGAAAGAGAGATGGAGGGAGGGAGGGAGAAAGAAAGAAAGAAAGGGGAGCGAGAGAGAGAGAGAGAAAGAAAGAAGGAAATAAAATAAAGTTACTTAAATAAAAAATTTTTTAAATATTAAAAATTTAAAAAATTAAGAAGTAATAAAAAAAAGAAAAAAAAAGTAAGAAAGAAGAGAGCAACCAAACCAAAAAACAAATCCACCAGTGATAACAAGTGCTAAAAACTATACTTAAAAAAAAAAAAAAAAGACAAACAGAACCCTGGGACAAATGGTAAAAGCAAAGCTATACAGACAAAATCACAAAGAAGCATACACGTACACACTCACAAAAAGAAAAAGGAAAAAAAAATCTATATATTTAAAAAAAGGAAGAGAGCAACCAAATCAATAAACAAATCTACCAATGATAATAAACTCTAAATACTAAACTAAGATAAACATAAAACCAGAAACAAATTAGATGCAGAAAGCAAACCCCAAGTCTACAGTTGCTCCCAAAGTCCACCGCCTCAATTTTGGGATGATTCGTTGTCTAGTCAGGTATTCCACAGATGCAGGTACATCAAGTTGTTTGTGGAGCTTTAATCCGCTGCTTCTGAGGCTGCTGGGAGAGACTTCCCTTTCTCTTCTTTGTTCACACAGCTGCCGGGGTTCAGCTTTGGATTTGGACCCGCCTCTGCGTGTAGGTCGCCTGAGGGCGTCTCTTCTTCGCTCAGACAGGACGGGGTTAAAGGAGCAGCTGCTTCGGGGGCTCCGGGTCACTCTGGCCGGGGGGAGGGAGCGGTACGGAGGAGGCGGGGCGAGCCTGCGGCGGCAGAGGCGTCGTGACGTTGCAGCAGCGTGAGGCGCGCCGTGCGTTCTCCCGGGGAAGTTGTCCCCGGACCACGGGAGCCCGGCTGCGGCGAGCTGCACCGGCTCCCGGGAGGGGCGGTGTGGAGAGTGACCTGCGCTCGCACACAGGCTTCTTGGTGGCGGCAGCAGCAGCCCTAGCGTCTCCTGCCCGTCTCTGGGGTCCGCGCTGATCGCCGCGGCTCGCGCCCGTCTCTGGAGCTCGTTTAGGCGGCGCTCTGAATCCCCTCTCCTTGCGCGCCGCGAAACAGAGAGGCAAGAAAAAGTCTCTTGCCTCTTCGGCAGCTGCAGACCTTTTCCCGGACTCCCTCCCGGCTAGCACTGAAGCCCGAGCCTCGGCTCCCAGCCCCCGCCCGCCCCCGCGGGTGAGCAGACAAGCCTCTCGGGCTGCTGAGTGCTGCTCGGCGCCGAGCCTCTGTGCGGGAATCTCTCCGCTTTGCCCTCCGCACCCCTGTGGCTGCGCTCTCCTCCGCGGCCTCGAAGCTCCCCCCTCCGCCACCCGCAGTCTCCGCCCGCGAAGGGGCTCCTAGTGTGTGGACACCTTTCCTCCTTCACGGCTCCCTCCCACTGGTGCAGGTCCCGTCCTTATTCTTTTGTCTCTGTTGTTTCTCTTTTCTTTTGCCCTACCCAGGTGCGTGGGGAGTTTCTTGCCTTTTGGGAGGTCTGACGTCGTCTGCCAGCGTTCAGTAGGTGTCCTGTAGGAGTTGTTCCACATGTAGATGTATTTCTGATGTATCTGTGGGGAGGAATTTACTCCTCCGCCATCTTGAAGGTCTCTCCTCTTATTTGTTGACCAAATAAAATTCCTCCCTCTCCCTCTGTCTCTGTCTCTGTCTCCGTCTCCCTGTCTCTTTGTCTTTCTCTTTCCCTCTCTGTCTCTCCATCTCTCTCCCTCTCTGTGTCTCTATCTCCGTCTCTCTGTCTCTCTGTGTCTCTCTGTGTCTCTCTATCTCTCTGTCTCCCTCTATCTCTGTCTGTCTCTCCCTCTCTCCCCCCTGCCCTCTTGTTTGCTCACTCTTCCTCCTCCCCCTTTCTAAACTTTATTTTCTGAAAGGCAGCCCTATAGCCTACACCCTTGGATTAATTCAATTTCACTTCACTGACTGCTGCCCTCAGTGGCATGCGGAGCAACCAGCTCAAGCCAGTTCCTGACACCTGGCTGTGAACATCCCTCCCCGGTTGCGGGTTCAGTGATGTCAGTTTTAGAGTTTGAATTCAGCCACGCTGTGAGTATTTACACCCCAGAAATTGACAGATGCTACAAATCAGTTATTTTCTTTCAGAGAGCTAACTGTTAAGCATTTGCAATCACTGCTGGGCAATTTCCAAAGGCCACTTTAAAGAAAATTAAACAGAGCATGGAAAGAAAAACTCTGTGAAATCAACATCCTACAGGAAAACCAGAAAACTGATAAAATCCTGTCTATGTCCGTGGTATCCCCCCACCTACTCCATTCCTTCCTCACCTAAAGTAACCAACTTCTGAAATCGTGTGTTCAAACTTCCCTTGCATTTTTGTAAATATAATGTGACCACACACATATATATCAGTATTCATATAGGTACATATGTTCATTGCCATTTTTAACTTTATAACAAAATATAGTTTTCAAAATGATTTTTGAAATCAAATACAGAGTAAATGTGTGCTAATGTTCTATTAATTCATTAACGATGGAATCATCATTCGAAATTCCTATCTTTACTCAACTATTTACCCTTTCCATTTTTCTTCCTTCCCTCCTGCATATCTGTTTCTACTGGGATTATTCTCCTTTTGCCTGAAACTTTCATTCTTTTGGTGCCCATCTGTTGGTGAAGAATACGATTTTTCATTGCCGAAATGTCTTTATTTCACCGCCAATATTGAAGTTTTCTCTTGTTGTAGAGTTCTAGGTTGGCAGGTTTTTTTTTTTTTAGCACTTAAATATGGCATTAATCATTTTTGTTGCAAATGAACTGCAACTCTTCTTGATGCTCCTTTGAAAGTAATGTATCCTTTTTCTTTCAGTGCTTTTAAGATTTTGTCTTTGGGGTTCAGCAGTTTTCCTCTGATGTATCTCAGGGTGTGTGTTGACTTTTATTGACGTGTACTAGATTAAAAGTGCACATATCAGGGACGTCCTGGTGGTCTAGTGGTTAAGACACTGCACTTCCACTGCAGGGGGCGTGGGTATGATCCCTGGCTGGGGAACTAAGATCCCGAATGCAGATCCCCGGTGGGGGAATTAAGATCCCACATGCCGTGCGGCGCGACCCAAAAAAAAAAAAAAAAAAAAAAGTGCACGTATCAAATGCACAGCTTGATGAATTTTCACAAATTGAGCACGCTTATGTGTTCCAGTAACTTCTCTCCAAAGGTAAAGCCTACACTAACTTCTAACAGCATGGGTTAAATTTGCTTGTTTTGGTTCTTTAGGTCAACATGAAAATTCTCTTCACTCTCTTTGTGTGTGTGTGTGGCTTCTGTTCATCCAAATGTTTGTAAGATTTGTCCATAATAATGCAGGGAGCTGTAGACCTTCAGCTCTGGTTGCTCTGGAGAATTCTATTGCGTGAATCACCACAATGAGTATATCCATCCTAGTGTAAATAGGCGTTTGCTTAGCTTCTAGTTTAGGTTAGTGATGGATAGTGCTGCTTTGAATTTCTTAACACATGTGAAGTGATGAACATATATGTGCATTTTTGTTGGAATAAACCTACGAGTGTAACTGCTGTGTGTTGTGCTAAACACACATTTATTCAGCTTTAGTAGGTACTTCTGAACATTTTTCAAAGTGATTGTATTAATTTAATTAATACGGATTAATTAATTAATCTGAGTGTTCTGGTTATTCCACATCCTCACCAAGCCCTCCAATTTTGCATCTTTTTATTTTAGCCACGCTGTGACGGGTGGTGGTACCTTTGTGGTTTTACTTTGCATTTCTCTAATGACTGATGCACTTGGGAACATTTTCCTATGGTTTTTGGTCATTTGAGTATTCATTTTATTTTTGTGAAATGTCTGTTTGAGTCATTTTCTCATTTCAGAAAATTGGGTTGACTAACTTTTTTTACTAAACAATAGGAAGCTTTCTCTTTTTCTTATTATGCATGTGAGTCCTTTATCAGATATGTTCATCGTGATTATCTATTCCTAGTCTAGCTGGGGTTCACTTTCTTATTGGGGCATTTTGAAGAATAGAATTTCTGAATCTTATTATAGTCCCATTTATCTAATTTTTATTTTATATTTAGTGCTGCTGCAAAATGTGAAGAAGCTTCCTGTGTATTCCTCCCAGAACTATATATGTCCTTTTTAGATTTATGTCGTCAGTTCTTGGGAAATAATGGTGTGTGTGTGTGTGTGTGTGTTGCGTGCTAAGAGTCCACATACATTTTGCATGTGGAAATCCGATTGATACAGCACAGTTTATTGGAAGGACCATCCTGTCCTCATTGAGCTCCTGGGTATCCTGTGTCATATCGCAGGAGACTGAACCCATCTGTTACCAGCCTTTCCATCTGTTCTAATGTTTAGTTTGTGTGTCTGTGCACCCATATCACATGGATCCAGACACTCTAGCTTCATGACACCTAGGAGTGTGAGTCTTCCAGCTTTGTTTTTCTTTTTCAAGATCTCATTGAATAAGTTTGGCCCTCGGTATGTCTAAGAAAAAAAAAAACTCCCTGGGTTTTATATATATAGAGCAGTTCGTATCTGCTAATCTCAGACTCCTAATTTGTCCCTCTCCCCACCCTTTCCCCTTTGGTAACCAGAAGTTTGTTTTTGTCTGTGAGTCTGTTTCTGTTTTGTAAATAAGTTCATTTGTATCATTTTTTAGATTCTACATGTAAGTGGTATCGTATGGTATTTGTCTTTCTATGTCTGACTTAACTTCATTTAGTATGACAATCTCTAGGTCCATCCATGTTGCTGCAGATGGCATTATTTCATTCTTTTTTATGGCTGAGTAATATTCCATTGTATATACGTACCACATCTTCTTTATCCATTCCTCTGTCGATGGACATTTAGGTTGCTTCCATGTCTTGGCTATTGTGAATAGTGCTGCAGTGAACATTGGGGTGCATGTATCTTTTCGAATTAGAGTTTTCATCTTTTCCAGATATATGCCCAGGAGTGGGATTGCTGGATCATATGGTAACTGTGTGTTAGTTTTTCCCTGGGTTTTGATTGAAATTTCATCAAATCCACAGATTCCTTTTGGGACTATCAACATCTTTACAATATTGAGTCTTTCTACTCTCTATTTAAAATTTAAGACTTCAGAGTTTCTCTCAATATGTTTTGTAGTTCAATGTGGTGGTCTTACACATCCTTTCTTAGATTTATTGCTTTTATTATATGTTTTTAGATTATTGTGTATGTCATTGGTTTTTTAAAATTTTATTTCTACCCCCCCCCCTTTTTTTTTTTTTTGCTGTTATGAAGAAACATGGTTGGGTTTTTGTGGACCTTCTATGTAACAGCCTTGCAAAATTCATTTATTAATTTTGGTAGTTTGTATAGTCTCTTGGATTTTTTATGTACACAACAGTATATTCTATTTTCAGTGACAGTTTGTATTACTTTGTTTCCAATGCTTATGGCTTTCATCCCTTTTTCTTGCTTTTTTGTACTGGCTAGAATCGCTAATGAATATAAATGATGACATCAAGATTTCACCGTTTAATATGATGCTTTTTGTAGGGCTACTTCCATCGTCTTTACCAGATTAAGAAATTTCCTATTTTACTGTAGTGTGTATTTTTTTGTTCTGTTTTGTTTCCTTTACCGTGAATGGCCATTTAATTTTCTTAAATGTGTTCTGCATCTGTCATATGTTCTGCATATAATTTGTCTCTTTTTTCCTCTGTTAATGAGGAAGGTTATAGTGATGTGTTTTTTTTGTTTGTTTTTTGGTTTTCTTGGCTGCGTTGGGTCTTCATCACTGCACATGGGCTTTCTCTAGTTGCAGGGAGCAGGGCCTACTCTGTTGCAGTGTGCAGGCTGTTTCTTGCGGTGGCTTCTCTTGTTGTGGAGCACAGGCTCTAGGTGCGCAGGCTTCAGTAGTTGTGGTATGTGGGCTCAGTAGTTGTGGCTCACGGGCTCTAGAGCACAGGCTCAGTAGTTGTGGCACACAGGCTTAGTTGCTCCGCGGCCTGTGGGATCTTCCCGGACCAGAGCTCGAACCCGTGTCCCCTGCATTGGCAGGAGGATTCTTAATCACTGGGCCACCAGGGAAGTCGCTACTGATGTATTTTTAAATGTTAAGTCATTCTGCATACAAGGTATAAATCCCACTTGGTTATAAAATAGTATTGTTATTATATAACTATATTATTTGCTCGTTTTTATTAAGGATTCTTGAACAAGATTAGCTTGTAATATTTTATCACGTAATATCCTTAGTTGGGCTTTGAAATCAAGGCTTTGCTTGAATTCCAAAATGGGATATAGAAAACAGTATAGATCTTCCTCAAAGAATTAAAAATAGAACTACCATATGACCCAGCAATCCCACTTCTGAGTATACATCTAAAGGAAATGAAAACAGAATCTCTAAGAGATTTCTGAATTCCCATGTTCATTGCAGCGTTATTCATAATAGCCAAGATATGGAAGCAACCTAAGTGTCAATCAACAGATGAATGGTTAAAGAAGATGTGGTATATTTATAAGTGGAATATTATTCAGCCATGAGAGAGAAGGAAATCCCTCCATTTGCAAAAGTAAAGATGGACCCTGAGGGCATCATGCTGAATGAAATAAATCAGACAGAGAAAGACAAATGCTGTATGATCTCACTTCTATAGGGCATCTAAAAAAAGCCAAACTCATAGAAATAGAGGGTAGAATGATTGTTTTTTAAGGGCTGGGGTGGGGAAAATGGGGAGATGCTGGCCAAAGGGGACCAGCTTGCAGTTGTAAGACGAAGTTCTGGGGGTCTAATATATAGCATGGTATAGACAACAATACTGTACTCTAGACTTCAAAGTTGCTAAGAGACTAGATCTTGTTCTCAGCACAAAGAAAAAGAGAAATGGCAACTATGTGATGGGATGGATGTGTTAGCTAATGCTACAGTGGTAATCAAGTTGCAATATTTAAATGTATCAAATCAATATACTGTACACCTTAAACTTAAACAATGTTATATGTAATTATGTCTCAATATAAATAAACAGACAAATAAATTCATGGGATATAAGGTATATTCTCTCTTTTTTCTCACTGAAATGTTTTTTATAAGATTGGTGTTATTTTTCCTTTAAAGTTTGGATGAATTCACTTTGAAGTACTAAACACTGTTTTATATGTACTTATCTTGGGTTTCTCTGAGGTTCTGGAAGCAGTGGCTTGATGGCTGATCCAACTGGGGAAACAAAAATGGATCACTTTGGTTTTTTGTTTTGTTTTGTTTTGCTTTGGTTTTTGTTTGTTTGTTTTTTGGCCGTGCCATGCAGCATGCAGGATTGGGTTCCCTGACCAGGGATTGAACCCGTGCCCCCTGCATTGGGAGCACTGAGTCTTAACCACTGGACCACCAGGAAGGTTCCCAAAATGGATCACTTTGGATAATTAAAAGTTGGGTAAAATTAAAGTTAGATAAAACTGGATAATTTCTAGGTCATTATCTCCTCAAATATTGCTTTTTCTTCATTCTCTCTCTTCTTCGCTCCTAGGGCTCCAATTAATCATACGTAGAAACTTTTTCCTGTGCTCCACAAGTCTCTTAGAATTTTCCTTTGGGTTTCCATTTTCTTTTCTGAGTACTTCAATCTGGATAGATTTACCTTATGTCCAGTTTATTGTTTTTGTCTTCTGCACTGTTCCGGCCCCCCATGACCATGAAGTCAGGGTCCAAAAATCATTAGGATCCAATGACACGAGAGGTCGTTGTCAGAAAAGCCATTGTGACTGGAGATGTCTTCAGTGACTGAAGTCACAAAATTCAAGGGAAGCCAGAAAAGCCATGGTCTGCTAATAAGCAAGACCTGGAATGTTAGCTCATCTCTCTTAGGACAGAAAGAATAAGTCACCCCAGGTCTCTGAGTAATGCCTCTTGGTCATATGCTCTCCGGAGACTGTCTGAGCATCTCCTTCAGGGAAGATGCCCATTTTCCTTTGAGTCTCCTTTGCAAAGAGTGTGGGGTGTTCAGGTGCTGAGCCAACTCCGTGAACCAGCGCCGTGCAATGAAAATACAGTATCAACCGCAAATACTAGCCACGCGTGCGTTTTTAAATGTCCACACTAAAAAAGCAAAGAGAAACTGGTGGAAAGTAATTATACATAAGTAATTATGTCTCATTTAACCCAATCTGTTTTAAAATGTTATCTTTTCAGTGTAAAAAATGACCAACGACATAGCTCACACTCTTTCTTGTTACTGTGTCGTCCAGGTCCAGGGTGTGTTTTATAATTGAAGCACATCCCGGCTGAGACTGGCTTTGTGTAGATTGATCAACAGACACCTGTGGGTAGCGGCCACCACGCTTGATGGGCCATCTCTAAACACACCCTTGGTACCTGAAGTAAGCAGAGGTCTCCTTCAGTCAGTACATCTGTCTCTGTCTCTGGCTCTTCCTCTCTTCTGTCTCGCTTAGTCTGACTTTATGCAAATTCTCTGTCTCTCCTTTTTTTTCTCTCGCTCTGTCTCTGTCAGTGTCCTTCCGTCCCATTGAGTCTGGAGGGCCTCTCTGTGTCCCCGAGAACCTTTCTCTGTCCCCAAGAACCTAAGGTGGACCTCCCATACATGTCACTACCTGGGTAAAAAGCTTAAAACAGCCCGTCTGAGCCCCATAGAGGACTGGGGCTCGCTGGGCATGCTCACAGGTGATCACAAGCCTCGGGGTATCAGTGGGAGCCCATCATTCATAAGAGGTTTGATGTTCACCATCCTTCAGTAGCGTCTGAACGTCCTTGCAAGGGCAGAATCACAGGGCCTGGGGAGAAAACAGCCCAGGGAAGCTCATCACCATGGGAAGCTCTCCAAGGAGGATCAGGGGAGAGGGCGAGGCAGGCAGGTGCTGTCCCATCCATGGCCAGCATGTGCAAACAGAGGAACTGAAACAACCCAACTCGACAGACAGACGTGCGGGGTATGAGGTGCAGAAGCTTAACCCCAAGTATGTTTCGGTTTTCCTGTTGATTTTCTCACAAAAAGGGAAGTAACTGCTTTCCTTGAGCTTTGTTCTTTCACCGCCACCCGCATCAGCAGTGAGGGGTGCTTCATAGCATAACTGATGTTTCACCAGCTTTGCAAGCAAACCGCTGCTCGCTTATCTGGAACACCATCCACGGCCCACCATCAAGTTCAGATGGGTAATTTGGTTCTTTTCGCAAAATAATTTTATTTCTTAGACTAGTTTTAGGTTCAGAGCAAAATTGGGCAGAAGAGGGGCCTTCCGTGGTGGCACAGTGGTTAAGAATCTGCCTGCCAATGCAGGGGACACGGGTTCCAGCCCTGGTCCAGGAAGATGCACATGCCACGGAGCAACTAAGCCCGTGCGCCACAACTACTGAGGCTGTGAGCCACAACTACTGAAGCCTGCACGCCTAGAGCCCGTGCTCCACAACAAGAGAAGCCACCGCAATGAGAAGCATGCACACTGCCACAAAGAGTAGCCCCTGCTCGCCACAACTAGAGAAAGCCCGCGCGCATCAACGAAGACCCAGTGCCGCAATAAATAGATAGATAGATAGATAGATAGATCGATAGATCGATAGGTAACTAAATAAATATTGAGCAGAAGAGAAATTCCCTGACGGTCCAGTGGTTAGAACTCTGTGCTCTCACTGCCGAGGGCCCAGGTTCAATCCCTGGTCAGGGAACTAAGATCCCACAAGCTGTGCAGTGCGGCCAAAAAAGAAAAAAAAAATTGAGCAGAAGATACCAAGGTTTCCCATACACCCCCTGCCCCCAGACATGCACAGCCTCCCGCATTATGAACACGCTGGCACCAGAGTGGTACACGTGTTACAACTGATGAACTCACGTTGACTCATCATAACCACCCAAAGCCCATAGTTTACATGAGGGCTCACTCTTTTTCTTTTTTTCTGAATTGTTTTTTTTTTTTTAATACAGCAGGTTCTTATTAGTTATCTATTTTATACATATTAGTGTAAGAGGGCTCACTCTTGCTGTTGTACAGTTTATGTGTTCGGGCAAATGTATGATGCCATGCATCCACCACTGCAGTATCATACAGAGTAGTTTCACCGCCCTAAAATTCCTCTCTGCTCCACCTGTTTATCCTTCCCTCCTTCCTAACCCCTGGCAACAACTGATCTTTTTACTGTATCCATAGTTTTTCCTTTTCCAGAATGTCATAGTGTTGGAATCATAGGGCATGTAGCCTTTTCAGATTGACTTCTTCCACTTGGTAATAAGCATTTAAAGTCCCTCCGTGTTTTTTCATGGCTTGATAGCTCATATCTTTTTAGCACTGAATAATATTCCATTGTGGATGGACCACGGTTTATGTATCTATTCACCCGCTGAACAGCATCTTGGTTGCTTCCAAGTTTTGGCAGTTATGAAAAAGCAGCTGCCGTAAACATCTGTGTGCAGGGTTTTGTGTGGACGTAACTTTTCAATTCGTTTAGGTAAATACCAAGGAGCACAGTTGCTGGATCATATGGTAGTGAGCAGGTTTAGTTTTGTAAGAAACTGTCAAATGGTCAAACTGTACCATTTTGCATTTCCCACCAGCAATGAATGAGAGTTTCTGTAGCTCCACATTCTCGCCAGCCTTTGGTGTCAGTGTTTTGGATTTTGGCCACTCTCAGGAGGTGTGTGGTGGAGACTTGGTTGTTAAGATATTGAAAGAAGTGCAGAGCGTGGGCTGAGAAGTCAGACGGAATGAGATCTTCCTCCGATCCTGTCTCCTACAACAACCTTGGACAAGTCCCTTTCCCCATAAACTTTCATAACTGTGAGTTTTGTGAGTTCCCTTTCTTCAGAAGCCAGTTGACCAATACTTAGTCATTGCCTGTCATGCGCTTGGTGTCTGGGGTACAGGAGTGAACAAAACAGATACGGTCCCTGCGCTCAGCAGAGCTTCCATCCAATGAGGGGTTAGAATCAATCAGTTACTTAGCTACTCATCAATTATTTAACTACCACTGTGATATGAAAAAGGGGTAACACTCACCGCTGTAACAGATCAACCCTAAAATACCAGTGTGTTAACACAAAGGGAGTTTGTTTCTTACTCACGACCGATGTGGGTCTTCCTGGGAAGCGTTTGAATTTCCTGTCTTAGGAGGTCTCAGGAACATCAGCCTCTTCCATCTGTGGCCCCACCATCCTTGTGGTCAGCAGTGTCCTCTGCGTCCAACCAAAGGAAAGAGAAAGAGAAAGCAGAAAGGGTAGGTCCCCCTGTAAGTCGCTGGCCTGGAAGTGATACACATTATTATTTTTTTTTTTTAATAAATTTATTTATTTATTTTTGGCTGCGTTGGATCTTCATTGCTGAGCGCGGGCTTTCTTTAGTTGCGTCGAGCTGGGGCTACTCTTCATTGCGGTACACGGGCTTCCCATCGCGGTGGCCTCTCCTGTTGTGGAGCACAGGCTCTGGGCGCGCAGGCTTCAGTAGTTGTGGTACGGGGGCTTCAGTAGTTGTGGCTTGCGGGCTCCAGAGCACAGGCTCAGCAGTTGTGGCACACGGGCCTAGTTGCTCCGTGGCATGTGGGATCCTCCCGGACCAGGGCTCGAACCCGTGTCCCCTGCATTGGCTGGCGGACTCTTAAGCACTGCACCACCAGGGAAGCCCAATACACATTATTTCTGCCCAACTTTCTTGGCGATAATTACTTACTACAGTCACAAGCAGATGCAAGGGAGACCAGACTCCCTTGTGGAAAGCCACCTCCCAGGAGTATGGATAGCAAAGGAGCATGTCATTATGACCCCTCCAACTGACGCACCATCTGAGCTGATGGATGCCTCCGTACTAGAAGGCACCAGCTAAACTGGAGTTCTGAGGAACATTAAAGGCATGCATTTCCACGTTCTCTCCAGAAACCCACCAAGTGCTGGCTAAGCTGAAGGTAGTTGTCAGGAGCAACCAGAAGAAAGGGAGGTGGCCGTGGGAAGGGGGGTTGGTTCCTCACCTCCCTCACCCTCTGTTCTTGTCTCTGTGAAGGGCTCCACGTGGCCCATTCATTTCCCCCTTGATCCGAACACGACGGGCGGGACCTGAGACTGGGCAACCTCTGGATAGGCGTCCAACCTGAAATCGCCAGCCGTGGCTTTGGCTGCCATAGTGACGGTGGCGAAGGCCTGAATTGTCTGCTACCATGTACCACGGGTAGTTGGGTAATTTGGACATGTTCCTGAACTCTGGTGAAATCTTTATCCCGGAGCTCAAGATTTCCATCTCTGTGCAGACGGAACCCATCAGACCTGGATAGCTCCCAGCCCCAGAGGGTCACGAAATTCTTCTGGTCCAACAGCGAGTCTGGATCATCCAGGACGATGACTCTAGAGTAGCCTTCTAGAAGGGGATCAAATCTAGAGCCTCACGGGACTCCCCTGGTGGCCCAGTGGTTAAGACTGCACGCTTCCAATGCAGGGGGCGCGGGTTCGAGCCCTGGTCAGGGAACTAGGATCCCACATGCCGTGTGGTGCAGCCAAAAAAAAAAAAAACCTAGAGTCTCACGGAGTCCAAGCACTTAAGAGTTTAGACTCCAAAAGCACTCCCCAAATAAGCTCACCATCCCAGCCTTTTCTTATCCAGTTCCGGCTCTGCTGGTGAGAGTCGACTGCATTGATCCAGGATAGACCTTAGCACTTTAGGACAGAGACTTACTCTCTCGTATCCAAATCTTGTGGCCCAGACTCAGCCCTAGTAGAGAAATCCAGGTTTAAAATGCTCCATTCTTCACTCAGAATCCGTACTTGATTAAGCCCCTAAGCTCCTGGTTCAAGGCCGGGGCAGGGAAGCCTGATGCTTGGGTAGACAGTACCTTCTTTCCATAGTCTCTGCTCCCCCTTGAATCACTGAGGTCCCACAGCATCGATCCAGGCAGGACTGTGGTCTAGGGAAGGCCCTGGAGTTTCAGCATTCTGGTCCCCCAGCCCAGAGGTTCCCCTCCTGCCGTGTCAGAACTCACCAACGGAAAACCAAAAAGTAAACATGGCAGGCACGATGCTGCCTGCCCAAGACTCAGCCTTGCCAACGGACAGATGTACGGGCTGTGGTGCTCAGAGACTCAGTCCCAACCATCTCGCGGTTTTCTTACTAAGTGTTTTAACAGAAAGTTCATCCGCATGACCTAGTTCCTCCTTCCCTTGACTGGGGGTCTGGGAGAGGAGGACTGTTCCAGCCACACTCATGCCCTACTTGCATCTCCCATCCAAACACCAAATCCAGATTGGCAAGGCTGGCCCTAGGGTGTGGAGAGAGATTCTGAGCGCTGACAGGGGTTAGACATAAATGGTGCTGTAATGCCAGCTCTGTCTCACGTAGAACATGGGACCTTAAGCAAGTCACCTTCCTAGGGAGGTGCGACTCGGTGGCTTTCCTTCTTTGTTGTTTCAACAAATACGTATTTATTGGGTGTCTCTTAGGGACCTGAGTCTGTGCCAAACATTTGAAATATGCAAATTAATGGAGCTCCCAGTCTGATGAGGCAGACACATGTCAAAGTTCTCCAAAAATCATGTGATTGCAGGGGTGATATGTAACCTCTAGTAGCACTAGATTTCTTTTTCCCCACACATCAACCTCAAAAGCTCAGTAGTTTGTCTCAGTGGAATGTCTGTTTCTCGCTCATGTAACCCTTCAGTACGGGTGCCCCCAGGTCGGCAGTTGGAGTTCCTCCATGGGGTGACCCATGTTCCCAGGATTCTTCCAACTTTTGGCCCCAGCACCCACTAAGATCTTGGAGTACTCTGCTACCAGAGAGGGGAAGGAGAATGAGAGAGTGAAAATGAAGCATCCACTTCTTTCTTTCTTTCTTTTTTTTTTTTAATTAATTAATTTATTTTTGGCTGCGTTGGGTCTTCGTTGCTGTGCGCGGGCCTTCTCTAGTTGTGGCCAGCGGGGGCTACTCTTGTGGTGCGCGGGCTTCTCATTGCGGTGGCTTCTCTTGTTGTGAAGCACGGGCTCTAGGTACGTGGGCTTCAGTAGTTGTGGCATGCGGGCTCAGTAGTTGTGGCGCGCGGGCTTAGTTGCTCCGCGGCATGTGGGATCCTCCCAGACCAGGGCTCGAACCCGTGTCCCCTGCATTGGCAGGCGGATTCTTAACCGCTGCGCCACCAGGGAAGTCCCACATCCATTTCTTTTTTAAAAAAATCCTGAAGTGGCAGGTATCACCTCTGCTCTCATTCCATGGATGAGAATTCATCACGAGTCCACAGCTGGGTGTAAGAAAGTCTGGTAATACAGTGTCTTGTGGGGCAGTGATAACACAATATATGAGAAGCCATGAAAGTTTGGTGCACGGTAAGCCATAGCTTACTCACACCGTAGGCGCTCCAAGGGAAAAAGTGGCTATGACTCTGCGTAAAAAGGGGACTTGTCCTTGAGCGCAGACCTCGGGGGAGGCCCCCCCCCCATGATGCTGAGCTTAAGTAGGAGCGTGAGGGCGGATGAACTGTCAACAGCGCTGAGAGTTGAGGAGAATCTAGGCAGGATCCTGACTCTCGCCCTGAGTCAGGAAATAATTTTGCGAGTTCTAGGAAGTTGACACAGCTCCCAAAGCACTGGAAATCGGAAGACATTGAGGAGATGCTTCAATAGGGATTGAACGTGCAGGGCTTTGTAAAAGGCTATGTAAAGATCTGGGATTTGATCTTTAAGATAGCGGGAAAGGTTTTAAACGTAAGCCTGGCGTCGTCAGATTTTTGTCTAAGGTCTGTGCGGCCACTTCATGGACACAGAATCGGAGGAGGCAATAAAAATAAGAGCTCACATTTTCTGAGCACCTGTTATATGCCGGTCACTGTTTTGAGTCCTTCATATGGATAGTTTGCTTAATTCTCACAAGACTCAGTAAAGGAATTTACTGATCTACTCCTCAGTAAAGGAGTTGATCTGTTTTATAGATGACAATGAGGCTCAGAGGGGCAACTAATTTGATTAGTGCTGTGCATCAAATAAGTGTTGGAGCTGGATTTCAACCTGGGAAGACCCTATGTTCTCACCTATTATTGTAATACTATATTTAGCAATAATATATAATATAAATGTACATTTTATATTTATTAAAGAAAACAAAAACTGTGTGTATAGACCAGTTAAGGAGCTCTTGCCCTCCGGGGAAGAGTTGAGTTGCTTGGGGTAGGATGATATCTGTCAGGATTTTTTAAAAACGCATGGTTTCAAGAATGGAAACTAGGCTGAAAAGAAATGCTGATGGAAGCTTGGTTCCCAGAAATGTCTGACTATGTTGTTTTAGATTACACTTCCCACTGCAAAAAATAAAACAAAACAAACAAAAACAGGGAAAAAGCATAAAGAACATCTGTTTGTCAGCCTTGGAGAGCTTCCAAGGCAGACAGAATTTATGGTTCCAAGTTGCAAAAGGGGAAGGAAACCAAGAGAGGGGAATTTATCACTTGGGGATAGTTTTTCCATTGACAGTTTGCTGATACTAAAAGTAAAAGCAGCAGAGAAGAGACTGAAAAGCTGGATGGAACTTTTGGCCGTCTCATTAAACAATATTTTCAAATTGAGGGCATCAGGCAGAAGGGCCCATCAGGGGGAAGTACCCCATAAACAGCCCTGAAGGGCCACATCCTGGGATGAAGGTGATCTGGGCATTAGCAAGACCTCAGAAGGGGAGAAACCCGGTTTTAAAAAGTGAAAAGGGGGGCTTCCCTGGTGGCGCAGTGGTTGAGAATCTGCCTGCCAATGCAGGGGACACGGGTTCGAGCCCTGGTCTGGGAAGATCCCACATGCCACGGAGCAACTGGGCCCGTGAGCCACAACTACTGAGCCTGTGCGTCTGGAGCCTGTGCTCCGCAACAAGAGAGGCCGTGATAGTGAGAGGCCCACGCACCGCGATGAAGAGTGGCCCCCGCTCGCCGCAACTAGAGAAAGCCCTCGCACAGAAACGAAGACCCAACACAGCCAAAAATAAATAAATAAATTAAAAAAAAAAAAAGTGAAAAGGACTGGTCCCTAGTCCACCTGCCTTTCAGAAGCAAAAATATATCCTCTCTGGAGGAGAACAACCACACAGAGTGGCAAAGTGTCCCCGAAAACATCACACGCAATTATTGGCGCATAATCAAAAGCAGTAAGGCATCATGTGGTTAAGATTAGCCCAAAGAACCCGGGGGGGGTGGGGAAAGTATGTAATAGAAATAGACCACATTGGACTTCAAATTACTATAACCACTATGTACAAATAAATGGCAAGATGGGGAATTTCAACAAAGAACTAGAAAATATGAAAACAGATAAATACAAATTCTAGAATTGAAAAATGTAGTTACTGAAACTGTGAACTCAACTATGGGGTTAACAGCAAATTGGACTCAGCTGAAGAGAGAAAGAATGACCTGAGACATAGGTCAAGAGACATATCCAGACAGAGGTACAGAGAGACTGAAGAATAAATATTCAGAAGAGGGCATGAGTTACCTCAATTAATAAAATAAAGGGCATGAGACAAGTATGGGACATGCTAAAAAGGTCCAACATACGTGTAACTGGAGTCCCATTAAGGGGAAGAGAGAGACAGAGGGAGGGATGGAGAGAAGGAAGAGAGAGAGAGAGAATTGCAGAATTGCAATCTCATCTGACCACTTCTGCTAACACAACCCTGGTCTGAACCACGTCAGCTGTCACCTGGATTATTGCAAGAGCCCCCTAACCGCCCTTGCCAACTCGTTATTGTTTGGTTTGGTTTGGGTTTTTAACATTCTTTTTTATATTCTTTTCCATTATGGTTTATCCCAAGATATTGAATATAGTTCCCTGGGCTATACAGTAGGACCTTGTTTATCCATTCTATATGCAATAGTTTGCATCTGCTAATCCCAAACTCTCAATCCATGTCTCCCCCACATCCCCTCCCCCTTGGCAACCGCAAGTCTGTTCTCTGTGTGAGTCTGTTTCTGTTTCTTAAGTGCATTTGTGGCATATTTTAGATTCCACATATAAGTGATATCATATGGTATTTGTCTTTCTCCCCCTACTCATGTTTAACCTCCCCCCTTTGGTCTAATCTCAACCAAGCAGCAGTGTCACCCCGTTAAACATAACAATTCCCTCCAGAATTGGGGCCAAGCCCGGCAGATAGGGGAGGGCGGACACAGCCATGGCTGCCGAAGCGCTAGGGATGCCAGCCAAGCTTGGTTCTGGAGTTTGGGCAGATCTAGATGAGAGAAAATGACTAGCCAACATTATGGCTGTCATGCTAGGAAGTCATTTCCTTGAGAGTAAAAATCTGTTGAAGGAAAAAGGTGGATCTTAACAAAAACGATGACGAGGAAGCCAAGAAAAGCTAGCCAAAAGCTGATTCCTATGGAACGTTGTATTATTCCTGGGAAATTATGGGATAAAATAGGACTTTGGCTTTGGGCGGAGGCCTTGCTGAGAAGAGCAACAGTGGAGGTCTGCACAGGGAGAGATTCTCCCTGTCCACCCCCAGTCCCCAGAGCCGGGAGGAGGCTGTCAAGTAAGACCCTGGTCTGTCTCCTTTGAGAGGGAAGGTCTGAGGTGTACGTCACCAGTTCCCAATTACCAGCCCTCAGGATGGAGGTGCAAGAATGATGTCTGGGTGTCCACACCGGGATGTCCACAAGAGGACCGAAGGCAGCTCTCCTGAAATGGTTGGCACTGTTTCCATATCTATAATACACCAATGCATTCATGAAAACCAAATCTCTTGTTCCTCCAAAAACTAAAAATAGAACTACCATGTGATCCAGCAATCCCACCTCTGGGTGTTTATCCAAAGGAAACGAAAACCCGATCTCGAAGAGTTATCTGCACTCCTGTGTTCGTTGCAGCATTATTCACAATATGCACAAGATATGGAAACAACCTAAGTGTCCATCAATGGATGAATGGGTAAAGAAGATGTGGTGTGGGACTTCCCTGGCGGTCCAGTGGTGAGGACTCTGCACTTTCACTGCTGAGGGCCCGGGTTCAATCCCTAGTCGGGGAACTAAGATCCTGCAAGCCATGTGGTTCGACCAAAATTAAATAAAATCACTTATTAAAAAAAAAAAAGATGTGGTGTATATATGAATACTACTCAGCTACCAGAAAAAATGAAGTCCTACTATTTGCCATAACACGATGGTTGGATCTTGAGGGCATTATATTAGGTGAGATGAGTAAGACTGAGAAAGACAAATACTGTATGATATCACTTATATGTGGAATCTAAAAAAAGTGAAATAGTAACAGAGAGTGGAATGGTGGTGACCAGGGGTGGAGGAAACAGGGAGATGTTGTTTAAGGATACAAACTTGCAACTAGTAGATAAGTCCTGGAGATCTAATGCATAGTATAGTGATTATGGACAATAAAACCGTATTCTAAACATTAAACCTGCTAAGACACTAGATCTTGAATGTTCCCACCGCAAGAAGAAATTATAATTATGTGACACAACAGAGGTGTTAGCTAACGCTACAATGGCAATCATACTTCCATATAAACGTATCAAATCAGTATGTGGTTCACCTCATACTTACACAATATTATATGGCAGTTGTATCTCAATTAAAAAAACGGGAGGGTCCAGTAGTTAAGACTCTGTGCTTCCACTGCAGGGGCACGGGTTTGATCCCTGGTGGGGGAATTAGTATCCCACATGCTGCGTGGCACGGCCAAAAAGAAAATAAATAAATAAATAAATAATAAAAATTAAAAAAAAAAAAAAAAACAACAGGATCTTTCTCCAAAATACAAGCCGGATTCCATGGAATAAAGCACGTGGATAATAAAATACAATTTGGCAATAAAATGCAAGCAAAACTAGGCACTTTGTATCACTCTGCTCAGAATCATTCCAGGGCTTGCCGTCTCAGTCAGATTTACAGGGCTCTGCATCTTCTGTCATTGTATCTCCTCACTGGCTCTGCTTCAGCCACATGGGTATCTTTGCTATGTCTAGAACACACCAAGCATGCTTCTGCCTCAGGACCTTTGCACATGCCGTTTTCTCTGCCTGGAATGTCCTTCCGCCAGAGATGCACGTGGCTCCTCACCCCATCCTGTCCTCTAGTCCTGCACCAATGTTTCCTTCTCACTTAGACCTTCCCAGACCACCATCCTTTCTAAAACTGCTACACCGCCTCCAGATTGTATATTTATCTTTTGCTGGGTTTTTTTTTTCCTTCAGCATGTATCACTAGCCTTGTTATGTATTTTCTTACTAATATTCTTTACTGTCTGTCTCCCTCTAGAATGTATTGCTATTCTAATCTCTAGAGGTTTTTTTTTTTTGGTAGTGTTTCCCACTGTGTCCTTGCATCTAGAACAGTAACCGGCACGTAGTAGATATTCAGTAAATGTTTTTGAATGCTGATGGATGAATAGATACACACAGAATATGGGAAGTATAAGGAAGCATATAGTGCGTTATCATCGAATACAGTTCCAGAGACTAGATTTCTATATATGACTCTGGGCTCTGCTAGTTATAAGTTCTGTACTTTGAGCAAGTTAATCAATCTCTTTGTGCTTCTGCTTCTTCCTCTGTAAATTTTTTAAAGTAATTGTTCCTAGCTCAGAATCACATCAGACTTCTCATCGACCACTGTGGAAATTAGAAGATGATGGAGAAATGTATTTGAAAATAACCTACGTACCAGTAAGGAGAGATCCCAGAGTGTATTGTTAGGTATCAAATCAAGGTCAAGACAGTATTTATGGGACTTCCCTGGTGCCGCAGTGGTTAAGAATCTGCCTGCCAATGCAGGAGACACGGGTTCGAGCCCTGGTCCAGGAAGATCCCACATGCCGTGGAGCAACTAAGCCCGTGCGCCACAACTACTGAGCCTGCGCTCTAGAGCCCATGAGCCACAACTGCTGAGCCCATGCACTGCAACTACTGAAGCCCACGTGCCTAGAGCCCAGGCTCCTCAACAAGAGAAGCCACCGCAATAAGAAGCCCGCGCACCGCTGCAACTAGAAAAAGTCCCCGCACGCAGCAACGAAGACCCAACGCATCCAAAAATGAATAAATAAATAAATTTTTTTTAAAAAAGTGTTTTGTGTTGTTTAAATAAGTAGAACATACTATAGAAGAATAACTTTATAACATCCAGGACCGAGGAGGAGTTTCCTAGATTCTTTTCCACATTTAGTTTCTCAATCCAGCTGGAGTTAATTTTTGCATATGGTGTAAATTAGGAATCTAATTGTTTTATTTTTCCAAATGGACAATTAATGCTCCCTTTTTTTTTTGCATCCAATCAATAGATCTTTATTGAGTACCTGCTCGATGTCAGACATTTGTTGAAGGAATAGCTAGGTTTCTCCTTGTGATTTATTTTGAAAATTGTACAATCAGGTACTTTTATTATTTTTAAATTTATTTTATTGAAGTAGAGTTGATTTATAATGTTGTGTTAATTTCTTCTGTACAACAAAGTGATTCAGTTATACACGTATATACATTCTTTTTCATATTCTTTTCCATTGTGGTTTATCCCAGGATATTGGGACAGTTAATGGTCTTAATTTCATTCATGAAAGTGCTTCTTTTCTCCACTGGTATGTGATGCTCTGATAATCAAAAATAAACACATAAGTAATTGCCACCTGTAAGGCGCTGAGGGCACAGGCTTAATGAGAACAGATAAGGTACCAAGATCCCTTCTAAGACTGGTGTCCATTCCCATCACCTTCCCAAACACAACCCCAAACCTTTCACTCAAGTAGGAGTTCCCTTTTTGTTCCTCCACAGCGCCCTCTGCTGCCTCCTGTCAGATCCCACGTCGCAGAATGCCTAGATAATGATGGACATTTCCCACATCTGTCCCCTACCCTAATTCACAAGCAGCTCCAGGGCTGCTTCTTCTCTGTCCCCAGAACGCAACATAGGCCCAGGAAAGTGATTGCTAAGTGTCTTAAGTGAATAAGTCAGCCAGCATTTGTGGTTTTCTATTTGGCCAAAAAAAAATTTCCAGAAAAACTCATGACTGTTGTGGAATATTCAAAAAATACAGAACAGCACACAGAACAAGCATTACCCGTCAGTTATACACCAGAGAGAACCACTGGACTTTGCCTCCTTTTATCCACTTTTTTTTTCAATTTTCTTATTGTGGTAAAATACACATAACATAAAAGGTACCATCATAACCGTTTATAAGTGGTTTAACTGGTATATACATAACTGGTTTAACTGGTATAACTGGTTTATACATAACCAGTTCAGTAGAATTAAGGACATTTACATTGTTGTACAACCATCACCACCATCCATCTCTAGAACTATTTTCATCCTGCAAAACTGAAACTCTGTACATTAAACAACCAACCCCCAACCCCCTCCCTCCATCCCCTGTCGATCACCGTTCTACCTTCTATTTCTATGAATTTGACTATTCTAGGAACCTCACCTAAGTGGAATCATCCAACACTCGTTATTTTCTGGTTTTCTTTTATAGTAGCCATCCTAATGAGTGTGAGGTGGTTTTTATCCAGCATTAAAGGCTGTTTTAAAATATCAAAATCCTGGGTAAGAGTCCTCCCCTCCTGAACTCATCCTGCAGCCTTTTGATGGGCTCCAAGTGGTGGGATGGTTGGGGGGTGGGCTAGGGGTTGGTCTCTGCCTCTCCTCCAGGTTACTCCTGTAGCGGGATCCCCACCAGGCACAGGGAGGTGGGCACATTGGGAGTTCGTGTCTCCCGTGTTTCAGAGAGTTGCTAGAATCCAGGAGATGGACCAGGTTCCTTTTGTGAACATCATTACTTCATGCCGCTCAGACCTTTCTCCGAGATCCCGTTTCAGTTCAGTTCAAGTGGGAAAGGGGGAGGGGAATTCCATGCAGACTCAGGCCGGCTGGGTCTTTCACTGCTCACATGGTTGAGGAGTGAAGGAAGCTGGGCCTCGAGGCTTTGGGCTGACGGATGCTGGGCAGGGGTGGGGGCGTTTGCAAGTAGGGTGATGGAAACGTAATCAAGTGTCCGATTTATATATTTAGCATGAATGATAACGAGGATAGTTAGCATTTGTTAAGCGATTTCCAGGTCTGCACTAGGTCCGTGACATGTTTTACTCCCATCAATTGCTCAGAATCGCCTGACACAACAGAAAGGATTATTGTCCAGGTCGGAGGAAGAAATGAGAGCCCAGATGGGAGATGTCACCTTCACAAGGTCACGCAGCAGCTGTTGCAGGTGATGGGACCTCTTACAGATTGTGGTACACGGAAAAATGCTCCCCCCACAAAAGATGTCCACTTCCAAAGTCCCAGAGCTTGTAAATATGTTCCACTACGTGCAAGAGGCTATTAAAGTTGCAGGTAGAATCAAGGTTGCTACTCAGCTGATCCTGAGGTGGGGAGGTGAGCCTAGATTAACCAAGGTGGGTTCCAGGTAATCACGAGGATACTTATTAAAAGAAGGAGGCAGGAGAGTCAGGGGGAGACTTGAAGATGAAGGACGGGGCCACGAGCCAAGGAATACAGGCGTCTCTAGAGGCTGGAAAAGGCACGGGAACAGATTCTCCGCAGGAGCCTCCAGAAGGAATGAAGGCCTGCCCAGTGAGACCCATGTTAGACTTCTTGCCTCAAGAGCTGTAAGTTAATACATTTGTGTTTTTCTGAGCCACAAAGGCTGTGGTCATTTGTTAAAACAACTGTAGGAAATTACTACAGCCCTGAGAGCTGAAAGCAGAGCTGGCATTTGCACTGATCTTTGATCTTTACGTCCTGTATTAGTCTGCTAGGACCGCTGCAGACTGGGTGGCTTAAACAAAAGAAATCTGTTGTCTTATAGTCCTGGAGCCTGAAATCAAGGTGTCGGCAAGATTGTTTTCTCCTGAGGCTTCTCTCCTTGGCTTGCAGACAGCCAGCTGTCTTCTACCTGTGTCTTCATGTGGTCTTCCCTCTGTGCCCGCACACGGAGAAAGATAGGTATCTGGTGTCTCTTCCTCCTCTTGTAAGGATACAAGTCCTGTTGGATCAGGGCCCCATCCTTATGACGTTGGTTAACTGTAGTCATCTCCTATTTCTGCTTTGATTTTTAGTGGAACTCATCCTGCTTTCATATTCACTGATATTCGGACACAATGACGTTGCTGCATGAAAACCTTTATGAGCGTGTTTTCTTCTCTAGGAACAAGGAAGTATATGGTCGGTAAGTTGTGTTTTTTTAATAAATTTATTTATTTTTTATTTTTGGCTGCGTTGGGTCTTTGCTGCACGCGGGCTTTCCCTAGTTGCGGCGAGGTGGGGCTACTCTTCGTTGCGGTGCATGGGCTTCTGATTGCGGTGGCTTCTCTTGTTGCAGAGCACGGGCTATAGGTGCTCAGGCTTCAATAGTTGCAGCACGCGGGCTCAGTAGCTGTGGCTCACGGGCGCTAGAGCGCAGGCTCAGTAGTTGTGGCGCACGGGCTTAGTTGCTCCGCGGCATGTGGGATCTTCCCGGACCAGGGCTTGAACCCGTGTCCCCTGCGTTGGCAGGCAGATTCTTAACCACTGCGGCACCAGGGAAGCCCGGTAAGTTTTTTCTAAAGCACGTTACTGCCTTGGGAGATGGCATTATTGTCGGTTCCTTTGATTATTCGTATTTTGTTGATTGTATTGGGATGTTCAAGTTTCTTGTGCTAGCCTCATCGATTTGCACTGCTGTTGATTTGCATTGTTGCTGTTGAGGCTAGGGCGGGCCACCCCAAAATATGCCACCATAGACATGTTGTTTATTTTGTGTTGAAGTTGCTTGAGGAGCAGCTGATGTGAGAAGGACACTCTGACCTGTGTCTCCCTGAAAGTGTCTCTTATACGAGAGGTACCCTTCCTGCATCTGGAGGTAGAAGGACACCCTTATCCTCAGAGACAGGGAATTTGGAGCCGAAAAGCCTGTAGAAACAAACCTTGCTGCTTTACTAATTTACTAGCCAAGCCCCAACTCTTTAGATTCTTCACCAACTAAGCATCCAAAGCCTAAGTTTCTTTGTACTGTCAATTCCTCACCAATTTATTCTTTGTCTAAAAAGTGTAAAAGCTGCTGGCTTTAGCCACTTTCTTAGGTCCTATTTCTACGAGTCCTCTGTGCGGACTAATTAAAATTTGTTTTTCTCCTGTTAATCTGCCTTGTGTCTACTTTATTATTAGTCCAGACACAATAAGTCAACAGGGGTACAGGGGAAATTTCCCCCTCCCCGACATAGTTCGGTGTAATTTTAAATTTTATTTCTTTATTAACAGATTTATTGAGGTGTAATTGATATATATTTTTAGAAACCTGCACATGTTTAATGTATATTATTTGATGAGTTTCGACCCAGGTAGTAATGGTTTTAAAGCTCCTTCAAGTTCATGCATTTTCTGTCCGTTCTGCTCTTCAAAATACCAGCTCATTCCAGGCATTTTCATCTCCCAGTACACATGGGGAGGTGGAGGCTCCCCAAGGAGAAAGGATGTGGGGAGGGGTTGGGGAGAGCTGGGGGTCGGGGAGGGCGGTCACCTGGCCCTGGTCCTGGAGGCTGAGGGGCAGAGACCGCCCACCCGGGGCTGCAAAGAATTAACTTGTATCTTGGGCTCCCTCTTGTGGCCGCAGTGGAGAAATCCCCCTCCAGGTTGAAGGAAAAATGTTTGTTTATTTAGGCTGCGTTGGGTCTTCGTTGCTGCGCGCGGGCTTTCTCTAGTTGCGGTGAGCGGGGGCTACTCTTCGTTGCGGTGTGGGGGCTTCTCCTTGCGGTGGCTTCTCTTGTTGCGGAGCACGGGCTCTAGGCGCGCGGGCTTCAGTAGTTGTGGCGCACGGGCTCAGTAGTTGTGGCACGTGGGCTCTAGAGCGGAGGCTTAGTAGTTGTGGCGCACGGGCTTAGCTGCTCCGTGGCATGTGGGATCTTCCCGTACCAGGGATCGAACCCGTGTCCCCTGCATTGGCAGGCGGATTCTCAACCACAGCGCCACCAGGGAAGCCCCTGGGGTGCATTTAAAAGTCAGTTGCAGGGACTTCCCTGGTGGCGCCGTGGTTAAGAATCTGTCTGCCAATGCAGGGCACACGGGTTCGATCCCTGGTACGGGAGGATCCCACATGCCACGGAGCAGCTAAGCCCATGCGCCACAACTACTGAACCTGCGCTCTAGAGCCCGCGAGCCACGACTACTGAGCCTGCACTCTAGAGCCCGTGCTCCGCAACAAGAGAAGCCACCGCAATGAGAAGCCCGTGCACCACAACGAAGAGTAGCCCCCGCTCGCCGCAACTAGAGAAAGCCCACACGCAGCAACGAAGACCCAACTCAGCCAAAAAAAAAATAAAATAAATAAAACAAATAAAATAAATAAATAAAGTCAATTGCAGACTTCAGTATGCTTCCCCCTGAATATTTCAGCAAGTGCATCATTACCTAGAGTTCAAACTTCATGTTCCTTCTTTTTTGTTGTGTGTTAAAATGTGCATTCAGTGGGAGCTAGGGAGATGCAAGAGGGAAGAGATATGGGGATATATGTATATGTATAGCTGATTCACTTTGTTATAAAGCAGAAACTAACACACCACTGTAAAGCAATTATACTTCAATAAAGATGTTTAAAAAAATGTGCATTCAGTGAAATGAAATGGACACATTTAAATGTACTAGGAGCTGTGTTTTGACAGTTAGATACCCAAACCACTATCAAGATATAAAATACAGTCATTGTTCCTGAAAAATGGTGGGTGCAGGGGCTGGGGGTGATGGGGAATTGGTGTTTAGTAGGAACAGAGTCTCAGTTTTAGAAGTTGAAAAAGTTCTGTGGAAGGTGGCGATGGTTGTACAACACTGTGAATGTGTTTGGTGCCACTGAACTGCACACTTACAAATGGCTAAAATGGAAATTTAATGTTATGTACATTTTACCACATTTTAAAAATGAAAAATTAAAATTGAATAAAAACAACCTTAAGTGGGGATCATTAACTTCATTTTGCAGCTGAGAAAACTGAGGCCAGATCAGGGGTGTGAGTTCCATGGGACTGCAGACCTACACAGTGAGGGATTTGGGATTTGAACCCACATGTGTGTCCCTCTGAGTTCATCCATTTTCCTTCTCCAGGCAGTTTTCCATCCTCTTGTGCAAACATTCCCAGCAGTTGTAATAAAAATAGCAGAAGTAGTGGCGGTTGTAACAGTAAAAGGAAAAATGATAACCAAGATGAGTTCCATCCACTCACCGGATTCTTACTCAGCCGTAAAGCGAAGAAGAGCCGATACATTCCACGCTGTGGATGAACCTCGAAATGTGACTCTGAGTGAAAGAGCCACACATAGAAGGTCACCCACTGTATGATTCCATTTCTAGGAAATGTCCAGAACAGGCAAATCCAAAGAGACAGAAAGCAGATGTTCTGGAACTAGATAGAGTGATGCTTGCACTGCTTTGTGAATGTGCTAAATGTCATTGAATTGCATGCTTTAAAATCATTACTTTTTAAATTACTTTTTATTTTTTTCAAAACTTTTTATTGACGTTTAGTTGACTTACAATGTTTTATTAGTTTCAGGTGTACAGCAAAGTGACATTATATATATATATCCATATATATACTTTTTCAGATTATTTTCCATTATGGTTTATTACAGGATATAAAATATAGTTTCCTGTGCTATACAGTAGGTCCTTGTTGATCTATTTGATATATAGTAGTGTATTTCTGTTCATCTCAAACTCCTAATTTATCCCTCCCCCTCCCCTTTCCCCTTTGGTAACCAGAAGTTTGTTTTCTATGCCTGTGAGTCTGTTTCTGTTTTGTAAATAAGTTCATTTGTACTATTTCTTAGATTCCACATATAAGTGATAAAATATTTGTCTTCCTCTGGCTTACTTCACTTAGTATGATAATCTCTAGGTCCATCCATGTTGCTGCCAATGGCATTATTTCGTTCTTTTCTATGGCCGAGGAGTATTCCATTGCGCGCGTGCGTGTGTGCGTGCGCGTGCGTGTGCGTGTGCGTGTACGTACCACGTCTTCTTTATCCATTCATCTGTCAAAGGATGCCTAGGTTGCTTCCATGTCTTGGCTATTATAAATAGTGCTGCAATGAACATTGGGATGCATGTTATCTTTTCAAATTCGAGTTTTCATCTTTTCTGGATATATGCCCAAGAGTGGGATTGCTGGATCATATGGTAATTCTATTTTTAGCTTTTTAAGGAATTCTCCATACTGTTCTCCATAGTGGCTGCACCAACTTACATTCCCACCAACAGCGTAGGAGGGTTCCCTTTTCTCCACACCCTCTCCAGCATTTTTAAATCGTTAATTTGATGTGAATTTCCTCTCGATTAAGAAAATAACAGCTATTGAGCATTTGCTGTGCGCCACACACCACGTAAGCCCTTGGACAGGTATTAATTTATGAATTGGCAGCACCATATGGGGTAAGGATGTCTTGCTCCATTTTTTTTGGAGAGGGATATTCCAAGCCACGGGGTCACAAAGCCGGCAAACGGCAGATCTGTGATATGTCCATCTGGCACCAGAGCACTTCCTTTTAAAAATCATCCTTCGGGGCAAAGAGAAGGACCATGTTGTGGGGATCGAGGTTCCTATCCCTTCCTCCACCAAGTCAGCTCTGCTTTCACTTCTCTCTGCTTCGGCTTCTGAGCACGGTTTCCTGTTAAGCATGAATTGAGTTGCACTCCCTGCCCCCCTATCCCCCCAAGAGACTGTGAGTGAAAAAGTGAGAGCAAAAGAAAGAAAAAAGAGGAAAGAGAGAAAAAAGAAGTTCGAAAATCCCTGAACGCTCCTTTTCCTGCCAGCATGGCTCAGAGGGGATTCCAGGAGCCTGTAGCTTACGCTGCCTTTTTCTTAGCTGGTGGCCAATCGCTGTGTGGCTGTCATGGCTATAAATAAAATGGTTTAATTTTTGTCACACCTGCTAGAGCTAAACACACGTCCAGCATCTGGGCCCACGTACCATTTCCTGCCAAACTCCATTCACAGCCACAATGCCATGCCCAGGTTTGCTTAAACCAGCACCCCCTCGCCCCCACCAGTGGCTTCTGCTGCCTGAAAATAAGCTCTAAAATCCCTCTTAGACTTCAGACCCTGCACAAGCTGGCCCTGCCCACCTCCCTGGCCTCATCCTCTAGAACACCCCCTCCCTTGCTCACACCAGCCCCCCCAACACACACACACACGAATTGGTTTTCTCTCTGTTCCTCCAATGCTAAGCTTGTCCCTGCCTCAGGGCCTTTGCACAGGCTGTTATTTCCGCCTGAAACTCTCTCCCCACAGCTTCTTCTCATCCTTCAGGTACCCTCTTCTATCACTACCTCCAGAATACCTCCCCATCATACCAAATAAAGTAGGTCTCTTGTTGTACCCACTCATAGCTGCTTGTCCTTTTCTGTCACATCTCTGTTCACAATGTGTCATCATATAGATTGTGCTGTACATTGGGGTCCCCAGAGCCACCACCAGAGACTGAAAGTGCATCCAAGGAAAACAGCCTGCATGACAAGAAGGGCACCTCACCTCTCTGGTATTCCTCCCCCCAAATCCACAATCTCAGTCCCATCCCCCCAAAAAAAATCAGACAAAATCAGACTTGGGGAGGTTGGACAAAATCCCTGACCAGGGCTCCTCAAAACTGTCAAGGTCATAAAAATCCAGGAAAGAGAGAAGAACTGTCACAGACAGGAGGAGACTCAATGTCATGTGGGATCCTGGATTGGAGAAACATCAGTGGAAAAACGGGAAATTAGAATACAGTGAGTAGTTTATTTAATTCTAACGTGTGAATGTGGATCTCTTAGTTTTGACCAATGTACCCTGCTTATATAAGATGTTAACATCAGGGAACTTAAGTGAAGGGTATAGGTACCATCTTTGTACCATCTTTACAACTCTTCTGTAAATCTAAAGTTATTTCAAAATAACAGTGTAGGGAGCCCTCTGGCGGTCCAGTGGTTAGGACTCCGCACTTTCACTGCCGAGGGTGCGGGTTCAATCCCTGATGGGGGAGCTAAGATCCTGCAAGCTGCTCAGTGCGGCCAAAAAAAAAAAAAAACAACCCAAAAAACCCCTGCAGTGTAAAATTAAAAAGTAGAAAATAGAAACAAAAACAGACAAGCATCAGCAACTCTACTTCTGAGTATATACCCTGTTAAAAACAAAACAGGCTCAAAATGAAGTTACTTAGGCTAAACCCCGTGTCACCCAATAAGACTTCATTACAGGGACTTCCCTGGGGGCGCAGTGGTTAAGAATCCGCCTGCCAATGCAGGGGACACGGGTTCGATCCCTGGTCGGGGAAGATCCCACATACCACGGAGCAAGTAATCCCGTGCGCCACAACTGCTGGAGCCCGCGCACCTAGACCCTGTGCTCTGCAACAGGAGAAGCCACCGCAATGAGAAGCCCGTGCACCGCAACGAAGACCCAATGCAGCCAAAAATAAATAAGTAAATACATTTATTTAAAAAAAAAAAAAGACTTCATTACAGTTTCTGCTCTCCCAGGAATGGAATCTTAAACCAGTCAATCAGGAATCACCTTATCAGCCCTGATTAGGTAACCTGCCTGATAGACCCTGCCATCCCCTAAAGGAAAGCAACCTGGTGGTAACCAACCCACTTTTTTGCCCAGTGTAACTTCCTCACTGCTGCTCCCTTCTGCCTATAAATGACTCGCATTTTGTACAGCTTCTCAGAGCTCCTTTCTCTCTGCTTACACTGGCTGCTGCCCGACTCATGAATTGTTGCATAAGCCAATAAGATCTTTAAATTTTACTCAGTTGAACTTTGTTTTTCAACAGCCCAAAAGAATTGAAGGCAGAGTCTCAAACAGAATTTGTCTACCCATGTTTATAGCAGCATTATTCACAATAGCCGAGAGGTGTAGGCAACATAAATGCCCATCAAAGGATGAATAGATAAGCAAAATGAGGTATATACATACAATGGAATACTACTCAGCCTGAAAAAGGAAGGAAATTGACACACGCTACAACATGGATGAACCTTTGAGGACACCATACTTAGTGAAATGAGCCAGACACAAAAAGACGAATACCGTATGATTTCACTTGTATTCAGTATCTAGAGTAACCAAATTCACAGACACAGGGAGTAGAATGGTGCTTACCAGGGGCTGGGGTTGGGGAATGGGGAGTTATTGAGTTATCATTTAATGGGTATAGAGTTTCAGTTCTAGAAGATGAAATAGTTCTGGAGATGGATGGTGGTGATGGTTGCACAACACTGCAAATGTACCTAACACTACTGAACTGTACACTTAATGAGAGCTGAGATGGTAAGTTGTATGTTGCGTCTTTTACCGTAATTTTACATTTTTTAACTAAAAATGTTTTTAAAAACAAGCAAAAACCCAACCTACTTGTAAAGTTACGGAGAGCTGGAGAGTTGTTTTTTGTGAAGGTGCACAAACCTTCTCGGGACTTCCCGGCGGTCCAGTGGTTAAGACTCTGCGCTTCCACTGCAGGGGGCCTGGGTTCGCTCCCTGGTCGGGGAACTAAGATCCCGCATGCCTCGCGGTTTGGCCAAAAATAAATAAATAATTTTAAAAATTAAAAAAAAAAAAAAGAACCTTCTCAAAGGAGAGCATAAAAGGATGTTAAAAGTGGGAATAAGAAAAGCCTGGGAGGTGTTGAAAACATCCGTTACCTTGATTGTGGTGATGGTATCACAGTGTTTGCATTTGTCCAAAGTCATCAAATAGTATACATTAAATATGTGCAGTTCTGTGTATATCACTTATACCTCAATAAAGCTGGGTTTTTTTTTTTAAAGGGAATTTCCCCCATCTCTGCCCTTTGATTGAGGTCCCAGTGGGAAAGTGCGTAGGTGATAAATGTCTGCCTGTTCTAAAGAGAAGCTTCAGACATGCAGAGGTCCAGAGTGGCACAATTACCCCATCACCCATCTTGAGGTAAGGGACTCATGAGAGGGTGGGGTCCTTGCAGACATACTTTGCAGAATAGAGTGGGCATTCCCTTCTTGTAGGGTGCTGTGGACTGAATATGCTCCCACCCCCCAACCCCCAAATCACATGTTGAAGCCCCAACTCCCAATATACCATTGTATTAGGAGGTGGGGACTTTGGGAGGTGATTAAGTCATGAGGGTGGGGCCCTCATGGTGGGGATTAGTGACCTGGCAGGAAGAGGAAAGCACACCAGAGTGCCCCCCACCCTGTGTCTGTGTCTCTGACTCTCTGTCTCCCTCGCTGTCTCCCATGTGAGGACACAGCCAAAAGGGCGGTCAACTGCAAGCCAGGAAGAGACAGTGCCCCCTGCCCTTGGAACCTGTGAGTATGGCAAACCATCTTGCTGAGACAGTAGCCTCCCGATCCTTTGGCCTCACCGTGCTTGAATAATAATGAAGTCTGTTATTTTAAGACATCTCAGAACCTCCATGGGACAGAGCTGGAGCATGGTGGAACAGGACAGGATCCCCTGAATTTGGGGCCACGGGGCTGGGGTGTGGGGAGGTGAAGCTGAGCAGCTGGGGGGAACCTCTGCCACTGGCACACCCAGCACTCACAGCAGAATCAGGTTTGCCTGGCACTGAGAACACCCCAGAGGACTGCCGGAGGGGGAGAAGGCCCCGGGGGGTGGGGCGCGTATCCTGAAGAAGAGCAGGGGCCAGGAGGGTCACGGTAGGACAAGGGCTGAGCGAGTGCAGCACAGAGGTGGGGGTGACTTCAGGTGGTACCGTGATAGGTAAACTCCCACTGCAGAGTCTGGCGTGATCCAAGCTACTTTCCCCTCATGTCAAGCTCTGCTGCAGGCGTTCCTGGACGGGCGGACCCTGCATCCCACGCAGGACCCTGCTGCGGTGGGGGGGGGGGGGGCGGTGGGAGAGACAGGCCACGCCTGGAAATAAGGGATGCCCGTCATCTCTGTAAATACTGCAACGGCCAGAAGCAATCATGCCCACCAGGGAGATAAGTGCCAGTACCTGGTGGGAAAGGACACGCAGAATGGATGTAATGCTCACCGCCACGTCAGGATGGTCCGCCGCAGGATGCAAACAATCTTACGTAACATCCGCTTCAGTCAATATCACTGCGCAACCGCAAAACACCCACTCTCGCCATAGATGATGACTTGTTTCTTTGCCTGGTACCCCTTTATCCTCGCTTTCATGCGCCCTCCTGTAGAAAAGATTTCTTTCTTTTTTTTTTTTTTTTTTTTTTTTTTAATCTGTAGAGAAGATTTGCATTCTTTTTTTTAAAAATTATTATTATTATTTTTAAAATTGTATTTATTTATTTATTTATGGCTGTGTTGGGTCTTCGTTTCTGTGCGAGGGCCTTCTCCAGTTGTGGCAAGTGGGGGCCACTCCTCATCGCGGTGCGCGGGCCTCTCACTGTCGCGGCCTCTCTCGTTGCGGAGCACAGGCTCCAGACGCGCAGGCTCAGTAACTGTGGCTCACGGGCCCAGTTTGCTCCGCGGCATGTGGGATCTTCCCAGACCAGGGCTCGAACCCGTGTCCCCTGCACTGGCAGGCAGATTCTCAACCACTGCGCCACCAGGGAAGCCCTTCTTTTTTTCTTAATGTCAATTTTTAAAAATTGAAGTATAGTTGATTTACAATATTGTGTTTCAGGTGTACAGCAAAGTGATTCAGTTATATATATTTATGGAGATTATTTTCCATTATAGGTTATTATAAGATAATGACTATAGTTCCCTGCGCTATACAGTAAATCCTTGTTGCTTATCTATTTTATGTATAGTAGTTTGTATCTGTTAATCCCGTAGTCCTAACTTAGCCCTCCCTGCCCCTCTCTTTCTACGTTGGTCACCATAAGTTTGTTTTCTATGTCTGTGAGTCTGTCTCTGTCTTGTATATAGATTCATTTGTATTATTTTTTAGATTCCACATATAAGCGATATCATGTAATATTTCTCTGTCCGACTACTTCACTTAGTATGATAATCTCTAGGTCCATCCATGTTGCTGCAAATGGCATTATTTCATTATTTGTTTATGGCTGAGTAATATTCTGTTATATGTATATACCACATCTTCTTAAACCAATCCTCTGTTGATGGGCACTTGGGTTGCATCCACATCTTGGCTATTGTAAATAGTGCTGCTATGAACACTGGAGTGCAGGTATATTTTCAACTTAGGGTTGTCATCTTTTCTGGATATATGCCCAGGAGTGGGATTGCCGGATCATATGGCAACTCTATTTTTAGTTTTTTAAGGAACCTCCATACTGTTCTCCATAGTGGCTGCACCAATTTACATTCCCACTAACAGTGCAGGAGGGTTCCCTTCTCTCCACACCCTCTCCAGCATTTATTGTTTGTAGACTTTTTGATGATGGCCGTTCTAACTGGTGTGAGGTGAAACCTCGTTGTAGTTTTGATTTGCATTCTCTAATAATTAGCGATGTTGAGCATCTTTTCATGCACCTGTTGGCCATTCGTATGTCTTCTTTGGAGAAATGTCTATTTAGTTCTTTTGCCCATTTTTTGATTGGTTTTTTTTTTATATTGAGTTGTATGAGCTGTTTGTAGGTAAGACTTCTTGAGACACCCAACCACAGAGTTGCCCCTACCCCCTGACAGCACCCAAATCCAGAGTAAGCTCTCTTCCTTTGACCCTGCTCAAAATGACCCAATGAACCTAAAGCCAATTATAGCATCTTTCTAACACCCTCTGTGTCACTTTCTCAGGCTGCCATGACAAAGCACCACAGACTGGGGGGTGTCAACAACAGTAATTTATTTTCTTGCAGTCCTGGAGGCTGGAAGTCCGAGATCAAGGTGTCGGCAGGTTTGGTTTCTTCTGAAACTTCTCTCCTTGGCCTGTAGATGATTGCTTTCTTGCTGTGTCCTCACGTGGTTGTCCTTCTGTCATGTCTGTCATGTCTGATCTCCTCTTCTTATGAGGGCAGCAGTCATATTTGATTGGGACTCCCCCTAATAACCTGATGTTAACTTAATAACCTTGTCAAAGGCCCCATCTCCAAACATAGTCACATCTGAGCCACGGGGGATGGGAATGTCAACATATGAATTTAGGGGGACCCAATGCAGCCCGTAGCACCCCGTTGCTTGGTCTGTGTTACCTCTCACCCCAGGATGTGTGTTCTCTTTCACTGTGATGAGTACTAAACCCAGCTTGTTCAACTGCAGGTATGTTCCTGGCGGTCTTGGGTATCACAGTAATTTGCTGCTGAAGAAGGGAAGCAGGAATTCTTGGTGGACTTGAGGGAAGGAGGAAGGGGGGGCGGCTTCCCAAGGATTCCCATGAGACAAAGAGCCATCAGACTGGCACAGCTTGGGAAGGAGAAGAAAGAAAGGAGTGTCTATCTCAGAGACTGGCCAAAGAGAGCAAGGTGAGCGGGCAAGCCAACCATGGGTCACCCCCTCCCTTGGTCTGTGGGGTCTTAGGTCAAGCCTCCGCCTGGAAACGGGGAGTGACTGCGCTGGATGCCAGATGGATGTTTTGATATTAAGTTAGGCTGGACTGTTGACCCCCTGAAATTGGGACAGTTGGAAAACCCCCAGATGGCAAGGAAATCTAGAAGATCTGTTCCTGATATAGCCACGGAGGAGGGAAAGGGGGCTCAGACAGATGGAGTGTGAAGGCAGGGTGAGAAAGAATGAAGCTGTCTCCTGTTCGCACCCGTGAGCCTAGACTTTTTTTTTTTTTTTTACTCTTTATCATTTAAAAAAAATGGATTGCTTTTTTCTAAATAAAATTTTTATTTTAGAATAGTTTCACATTTACAGAAAAGTTGCAAGGATGGTACAGAGAGTTCCTGTACACCCTTGGCCCCATTTCCCCTGCTGCTAACATCTTAGATTGCTCTGGTGCCTTCGTCACAACTAATGAACCTAGATTGATGCCCTGTTGTTAACTACAGCCCATATTTTATTTGGAGCTCCTTGGTTTTTACCTGTGTCCTTCTTCTGTTCCAGGACCCCATCCGGGAGACCACAGGACATTTAAGCTCCTGAGGCTAGCCTTGGCTCTGACGGTTTCTCAGCCTTTCCTTGTTTTGGATGAACCTGGCAGCGTTGAAGAGGACTGGTCAGGTATTTTGTAGAATGTGCCTACCTTGGGGTTTGACTGATATTTTTCTCATGATTAGACTGAGGTCCTGGGTTTAGGGGAAGCAAACCACAGAAGTAAAATATCATTTTCCTCACATCACATCAAGGGTACAGACTAGCAACATGACTTTGATGCTGACCTTGAACTCCTGGCTGAGGCAGGGCTTGTCGGGTTTCTTGACTACAAAGTTACTCTTTTTCCCTCGTTTTTGTGCTGTTCCCTTTAGAAGGATGTCATTGTGCTCAGCCCACACTTAGGGAGTAGGGAGTTATGCTCTACCCTTGAGGGTAGAGTAGCTACATAAATTATCTGGAATCCTTCTGCATGGGAAATTTGTCTCTTCTCTTCCATCTCTTACTTTATTCACTCAATTATTCATATCATTCTGGACTCATGGTCATTTCTTTTTTTTTTAACATCTTTATTGGAGTATAATTGCTTTACAATGTTGTATTAGTTTCTGCTGTATAACAAAGTGAATCAGCTATACGTATACATATAACCCCATATCCCCTCCCTCTTGCGTCTCCCTCCCACCCTCCCTATCCCACCCCCTAGGTGGTCACAAAGCACCGAGCTGATCTCCCTGTGCTATGCAGCTGCTTCCCACTAGCTATCTATTTTACATTTGGTGGTGTATATATGTCCAGGCCACTCTCTCACTTTGTCCCAGCTTACCCTTCCCACTCCCTGTGTCCTCAAGTCCATTCTCTACGTCTGTGTCTTTACTCCTGTCCTGCCCCTAGGTTCTTCAGAACCATTTTTTTTTTTTTTAGATTCCATATATATGTGTTAGCATGCGGTATTTGTTTTTCTCTTTCTGACTGACTTCACTCTGTATGACAGACTCTAGGTCCATCCACCTCACTACAAATAACTCAATTTCATTCCTTTTTATGGCTGAGTAATATTCCATTGTATATATGTGCCACATCTCTTTATCCATTCATCTGTCAGTGGACACTTACGTTGCTTCCATGTCCTGGCTATTGTAAATAGTGCTGCAATGAACATTGTGGTACAGGTCTCTTTTTGAATTATGGTTTTCTCAGGGTATATGCCCAGTAGTGGTATTGCTGGGTCATATGGTAGTTCTATTTTTAGTTTTTTAAGGAACTTCCGTACTGTTCTCCGTAGTGGCTGTATCAATTTACATTCCCACCCATTTATTTCTTATTTGGGTTATAATCCAATACTACTTTATCGTGTTGCTCTAATTATAGGCCTGTCTCTTTTTTTTCTCAACATTTTAGTATGAAAAGTTTCAAACAGACAAAAAAGTTGATAGAATGTTACAGTGAAAAAAAACAAATAATTTAATTATAAAATGGTCAAAGGACCTGAACAGACAAGTTTCCAAAGAAGATTTCAGATGGCAAACAGGTACATGAAAAGGTATATATGTATGTTGTGTGTGTATAGATATAGATATATAGATATAGCTATATATATATATACACACATATACATATATAATCATTAGTGTACACCTTAAACCTACACAGTGTTATATATCAATTATATCTCAATAAAGATGGAAAAAATAAAGAATATTACAGTGAATACCTAGACACCCACCACCTAGATGCTACCATTAATATTTTGCTTTATTACATATCTATCCCCCTGTCAACCCACCTTATTTCTTTTTTGATCCATTTCAAAGAAAACTGCAGACACCACTGAATTCCCCCCCCCATACTTAAGCATGCATATCATTAAATAGAGTTCTTTTTTCCCCCGAGGCAAAATTTGCAGTGAAATGCAAAATTTGCACAAATCTTAAGTGTACCACAAGTGCCACCCAAAACCTTATCAAGATACAGAACAATGCCATCACTCCTGAAAGTCCCCTTGGCCCCCTTCCCAGTCAGCCCTGTCCCCACCCTCCCAGAGGCAACCACTGTTTTGATTACTGTTGCCACCATAGATTAGTTTTGTCTGTTCTTGAACATCACCTAAGTGGACTCATACCATATATACTCACAATCACCTCGTGAACCTGATGAGTCTCCCAGAATTTATGTCATGGGGAGCACATGTGAGTTCTTTAGCTGGGACCTGCCCTTGTCTTTTGTCAAGAGGGGCTGGTCAGGAGGCCTTCCTGGAAGAGGCGGCATTGCTGCCTCTCTCTGGCTTCCTTCCTGCCTCTCTGGGCTGCTCCTTCTCAGCTTCTTTGTGGGCCCATTTCCCTCCGCTTGCCCCTTCCACGGCAGTGCTGCTCAGCGTCTGGCTAGACCAGAGCTTACAAAACAGCCAGCACCAACCCACGGACAGGTTTTATTTGGCCCACACAGTATTTTTTTTGTATTTGAATTAGCTTTAACATTTAAAAGCTGAGGGATTTTGCTTTTAAAAATATCCAGATTTCTGTCGTCTCTTGGAAATTTGGAACATCTGGCGATGCTGTGTCCCTCTCCCCACATGGCAAGAATTGGCTGAAACGAAATATCAATAGCAACAACCTGTGCTCTGAGCCCTCCCCCACGCTGGGGGTGGGGGTCCTAACGCACCCAAGCCCTGAATTAACACCTATAGAGTTTGGGATGGTATTGGAACGGTAGTCAGCCAAGAACCCTGGAAATGCTCAGGGACCACCCTGGAATAGCCATTCGTCTTCCCCAGGAGAAGCAGACCCAGGAAACAATGGCAGGAGGTCAAGGAGAACAAATCTCTAACAGACAGCATCTCAGATCTCCCATTCATCAACATAATCCCTGTCGTCACCATCATCACCTTCATCCTCCTCCTCCTCATCCACACCGTCGACATAATCACTCTCATCACCACCCTCATCATCACCTTCATCATACCATTGTCACCATCCACAGCACCATAATCTTCATCATTGTCATGACCATCATTATCCCTAGGACCATCACTACCACCATTATTTTTCTCCCTAGTAATGAGATGGGCAACTACCCCCAGCCCTTTCTCACCAATCGGGAGCAAAATATTGGGATGAGATGGGCAGAGCACTGTCTCCCCTTTCTCCCCGCTGCCCATCAGATCCCCCCCCAAGGGAGGCCATGTGTGGGGACGCCAGGTGGCGAAGTCTAGCCCAGCTCCACAGGGGTGGGGGAACCCCTGGGGCAGATTCCTGGGGACCTTAGTTTGAACTTCAGCAGTGACTGGCCGGGTGGTGACGCTGGAACAGCCAGGTCCCCTCTACTTCCTCCACTACCAGTGCGGTATCAGTGGGTTCCTGTGAGACTCAGCAGAGGTAGCGGCTGGAAAAACACTTTGTAAACCGTAAAGTGAATGACAAGGGCAGGTGGATCCTTGTATACATTGAAGTCTTTCTTAATCAGTTTAGGGAGGTTCTTTAACGCATGGGAGGCATCCTTATAAAGATGGGAGGGGGTCCCCCAAATAGATGAGCAAGTTCTTCTTGGAGTGGGAAGAACCCTTCTGCACGTGCCAGGGGTCCTTACTGCAGACATGCGGGTGTACATTCTGGAGTGGTCTATACACATAGGGAGGTTTGTGTCTAGAAGCTGTGTCCTTATACAGATTTTTTTTTTTTTAAGTGGGAGAAGGCTTTTAACCCACATGGAGGCGTCCTTTACAGGTGAGCGTACGCTTACAGAAGTGAGGGGTTTTTATTGATGCAACTGACCATGATTTGTAACTGATCATTATTTGTAAAATGCTGCGCAAACACTAGCGACCTCTGCACAGACACGAAGGTTCTTCCTAAAGATAAAGGGATCGTTATGCTGTGGGGTGATATAACACTATGAGCGGCCTTCTACTGGATGTCGCTGTTCAGCCGAGCTCTGTTGGGCCGCCTATGCGAGCAGCGTGGTACCTGCGCGGGGGCCGCAGGTGGGAGCCGCCACCGAGGGGGCGCGGGGAGCCCGACTCGCGGTGCGGCAGTCCCCCCCTCGGCCGCCAGGGGCAGCACCATCCCTGCCCTGCCCGCGCCGCCCCCCTCCTCCCCCAATCTCCGCCCCCCACCCCCTCCCTCCCCCCCTCGCTCCCCTGAGCCCCGCCAGACCCCGCTCAGCCCGCGCCCCGCTCCGCTGCCGAGGCTTTCGCAGGCCCAGCGTACGCCCCGCTGAGCCCTCCCCCGGGGGCCATGGGGGCGCCCCCGGGCTACCGACCTTCGGCTTGGGTGCATCTGCTGCACCAGCTGCCCCGCGCCGACTTCCAGCTCCGCCCGGTGCCCAGCGGTTTCGCGCCCCAAGAACAAGAATACCAGCAGGTGGGCGCGGGCACGGGGTCCTGGGGGCGGGGGCTGGGAGCTGGGTGACAGATTCCTGTGTTCTCTGGGGGTGGGAGCCGGGCCGGGACTTTGGGGTACCTGAGGGAGCAGGAGCCTGGCGTTCCCGTACCTGGAGGTTCCCCTGGGACAGGCGCTGGGGAACCAGACCCCTTGCTCCTTAAATAAGGGAGGGCTGGGGCCTGGACCCCTGGATCTCAGAGGAGGGAGGGGACTGGGGGCCCTTGGATTCCCGGGTCTCTGAGAGCTGCGCGGGAAGCTAGGGTCATCAGGGGGATAGGTCCATCGTGTCCTAAAAGACGACCCCTTCCCTCATGGGATCAGGGCAATCCAGTTAAATACGTCCCAGTTCAGGTGGGACCCAGGAGATAGAGGAGCTGACATGGAGAGGAAAAAAGCTGGGGGATGCCCTGATTCTGGGACGGGATTGAGACCTGAAATGGGGAGCGGGGTGAGGGGTTTTAGGGCTGGAGCTGGGAAAACAGGGGAGGCGCTGGGAGAGACTTCCAGCCTGTCCCAGGACGGAAGGGGCAGGCAGGCAGGTCGATGGAGGGGGGTGAGGATGAGGTAAGGTGTGGGGACTGGAGAATGACAGAAACGGGGCCAGAGGGTGGGGCTGGGTGGGAACCTTAAGGAAGCCGGGGTCCCTGGGGAAGGGGGCCCAGCCTGGGTCAGCTCCAATAGGGGCGAAAGAACTGTCCCCTGACCCAGTTTAATTCAAGTCCTTGACTTTGAGATTAATGAGCAAGGCTTGGCTGAGCTGGGGATGGGGTAGGGGGTGGGGAGGATGGTGGAGCCCTGGGATGGGTCCTGGGCCCTGCCTGTAAGGTCTGAGCCCCTCGGATCTGTCCTGGGGGGCTCCCGGGACAGGGGGCTGGGGATTGGCAAGCTGAGAAGGAGGGGTTCCCAGGAAGGCAGAGAGGGGGACGTGTGCTGTATTCTGAGCTATTTGGGTCATGGCTGGGCTGAGCCAGCCGTAAGAAGCTCCTCCCTGCCTACTCCACGCAGCTCTGTCCCCACCAAGCGGGGACTGCCAGCCCCTCTACCACAGCCTGCGGGTTACACAGTGGCAGCCTCCAGAGCCAGTACTCGGCCACCTGCTCTCGGCCAAGGAGACCTCCCCACACGGATGCCACGCGCGGGGCCCCCACCCCAGCCGCCGCCAGAGGCACCCAGGGAGGCTCGCTCTGCCCCCGTCGACAACAGTCAGGGTGACAGTGCTGGGACACACACCCAGGAGGGGACAGCTGGGAAAATAATCAGGGACTGGGTGCCTCCGTGCTGGGGGGACACGCTCACACACAATTAGACACACACTCTCACACGTGCATTCACACTCACGCACATATACACGCTCACATATGCACACATACACACCCACATACAGATAACACGTGTACACACCCATATACTCACACTCACATGTATACGCCCACACCTTCACATTTACACACACATTCTTGCACTCAAACGCTCACACACATGCATCAAGTATACACACATTCACACACTCATATGTTCACATACACACATTCACACATACATTCACACACTACCTCTTTCCCTCTCTCTCTCTCTCTCTCTCTCTTTCCCCCCCCCCATCCTCCTCTCGCCCCTGCTCAGTCTTCACTCTCCCAGCCTCCCGGTCCCCATCTCTGAGTTGCGCGCGCACGCACACACTGTCACGGAGGCTGTCACGCCCCCTCCCCCTGAGTCCCTGGGTGACAGACTCACACTGCGGTGGGTGTGCAGAGCTCAGCATCAGGGGAGGGGAAGCAAACAGTGAGTGGGGAGGACCAGCGCGGGGGAGGGGGGAGGGAGTAGGAAGCCTGCCACCCCCAACCTGGCACACATCGCCAGGAACAGGTGCCCCCTCCCGACCCCTGATCCCACAAGGGTCTGGGGTCCGGGTCTTGCCATGTCCTTGGATGGTGCTTCATTCCAACTACCTGGTTTTGGTGAGGAGAAAACCGAGGCTCAGAGAGGGGAGGGCCCCTGCCAAAGGTCACACAGCCTTTGGAGGGCAGAGCAGAAGTTGAACCCAAGACTTGGGCCTCCTAGTTGGAAGCTCCCTCCAGCCCCAAGTCCCAGAGCCCTGGCTGCCAGCCTGGGAGGGTCTGGGAATGCCGTCTTTGCTCACAAACCTGAAAACCATGGCTTGGGCTCGGCCCCCCAGCTAGCCAGGGACGCCTTCCACCCAGAGATCCCAAACCCAGAACCTCCAGCCACACAGGGAGGGAGCCCGGAACCCCTGTGATGCCTGATGTCACCCCCTTTCCCAGGCCCTGTTGCTGGTGGTGGCCTTGGCAGGCCTGGGCTTGGGCCTGAGCCTCATTTTCATTGCTGTCTACCTCATCCGCTTCTGCTGCTGCCGGCCCCCAGAGCCGCCCGGGGCCAAGAGCCCTCCGCCTGGGGGAGGCTGTGTCACTTGGAGCTGCATTGCTGCCCTTCTCGTCGGCTGGTAATGGGGCCCCAGGGTGGGTGGACACTGGGGATGGGGCTCCCCAAGCTCTCTATCAATCGTTCTTCCTGGTGGTGTCCCAGCAGGGGAGAATTGCTCCCATTTGATGGATGGAGAAACGAAGGTCAAGAGGAGAAGTGACTTCCGAAGGGCAGCCAGCCTGGCAGGATGGCCTAGGGGTTAAAGGCTGGGCAGTCAGACTGCCTGGGTTTGGTTGCTCTGCTGTGGAACAGCTGTGTGACCTAGGCGAGTGGTATAGTTTCTCCAGGCCTCGGTTTCCACATCTCTAAAATGGGCACTGTAGTCACACCCACCTCCTAGTTGTGTGATTAAATGAAATGTACAGTGCCTGGTTCACAGCTGGACTCCATAAATGTGAACTAGGGATGTCATTCATTAACTCATTCATTCATTCAGCAGCTATTTCCTGAGTACCTACTATGTGCCAGGAAATACCAAGCCAGACGAGGTCCCTGCCCTCATGAAGCTGATGTCCCGGTCAGGGACAGTAAAGGGATATTTACAATCCAGGAGCAGCCCTGAGCTGGTCTAACTCCTTCCCACGGTAACCCTGCTGGATTCAGAGTTGTCACAACCAGTTTTCAAGAGGGAGGCTCAGGGAGAGGCAACTTTTCAAGGCCAGGTGGGCCAAGTGGAGATTCAGACCCCAAAACCCCTAGGAGCCCAGGGACCACCACCTGGGACACCCTCAGGGGTGGGAGGAGCAGGGCACGTGAGGGCGCACCATTTACCAAGAGCCAGCTCTGAGCGCTGCCCCTCCCCGGCAGGGCAGCACCCACCCCTCAGGGCAGATCTGGGCACTCAGGACCTGGGGCTTGGGGGCGGGAAGGGCGGGCAGCAGCCGGAAAGCCGCTAGCGCTCCCCCCACCCCCGCCAGACCGGGCTCCGCCACTGCGGGAGAGCAGCAGTGTGGGGGGGTGTGGGGGTGGAGGTGGGGGAGGGGGACCGGGAGTCCCAGGATGCTTCCTCTTCGGGCTCTCCTGAGCGGAGGGGGGCGGGGAGGCGGACAGAGGCCCTGTGCGGGAGAGACACGGCCAGCCCCCGTGGCCGGGGAACAAGAGCAGCTTTGTAGCCCTGTGAACAATGGGTACGGGCGCTGGAGCCGGCGCCGTCGGATCCCAGGGCAGGGGGTGGGGGCCTGCGGAGCGCGGGGCTGGGAACTGCGAGGGCGTCCGGGCGTCCGCCGCCCCGCTCCAGGCCTGGCCCCCCTCCGCGGAGGGACCCAGTGTGTTGCGGAGGGAGAGGGAGGGGGCCCGTATTCAGGCCCCACAATGGAGCTCTGTGTGCCGGCAACCGAGGGGCGGGGGCGCCCGGCTTCTGGCCCGTCGGGCCCACATTCCCTTGCTTCCCTCCCAGCCGTCCAGAAGCTTGGGTCCTGTGGGTGGGGGGAGGCTGGGAGCTCCAGGCTTGGGGTCCCCCAGGAGTTGGTGGCTCCGTGGAACCCCCCAGGAGGCGGGGGAGGGGACGGCTGCATCCTGAAGGGACAGGTGCTGAGGACCCCGGATGCTTGGGGAAAGGATGGAGGGCCTGGGTGTGGGGTGGCAGTCACTAGGCGGGAGGACTTTCCGTCCTGGGGCTGGGCATGGCAGGGTTTCACTCCGGGGAGGTGCGAGTTAAATCTGGGGGCCCGTTCCCCTCCACCTCTCCACCCACCATTAGCATCACAATGACGTCCCTGGGCCGGGGGAGTGAGACCTTCCCGTTACCTTGGCAACTGGTGGGGGCCAGGCTAGAGACGTTCCTTTCCCACGATGGGCTGGACCAATGGGATGGGGTGGGAGATGGGATTGGGTGTGTGAGGAGGTGGGGGGAGCGTGGCGGCCCCCAGGGTCCCAGGACCGGTTGTGATTTCCCTTCCCTCCTCCTCTTAGCGCTGGCATTGGCATCGGTTTCTATGGCAACAGCGAGACCAGTGATGGGGTGTCCCAGCTCAGCTCTGCACTGCTGCATGCCAACCACACACTCACTGCCATTGACCACCTGGTGAGGGGCCAGGCACTGGCCAGACCCCAGACCCACACCCAGACTGGTTCCCCACACCTGGGCAAAGGGCCCCCTCCCAGGGAAGCAGGGTCTAAACTCAGAGCCAAGACCCCAGACCCAGAATGTCAGGTTCCAACATGCAGATCTCAGACTGTATGCCCAACCCCCAACCCTGACTGCAGATTAGGGCCTCACACATGGCACCATCAGAACCTTAGCCCAGATCTGGGATTCGAGCCTAAATCACACGCAGCCCCAGCCTTGGACTTCAGCTCACAGCCCAAACCATTCAAAGACCAAACACCAAAACCCAGCCCCTGCCCTCAGGTCAGATCCAGGACGGAGACCTGATCCTTGGCCCGGGTGCAAGGTTAGAGACCTCAGCGCTCAGACCCAGGACTCAGACGAGAAGCCTCACTCTGATCCGCAGCCCCAGGGTTCCAGACCCGGGGCTGAGACCCAGCCTGACCTCAGACCTTAGATTTCATGTCCAGTTGCAACCCTGGAACCCAGACGTGAGACCCCAGACTCAGGAAGGCAGATGCCAGCGTCAGACCTAGGATTCCAGACTTAATCTCAGTCCTGGGGCTCCAGCCACGGACCTCTCCGAGCTCCTGACAGAAGCCACAGGACTGCATGAGCTGGACCTCAGAGCCCCTTCCTTCCCTTCCTCAATCGTCAGATGCCCTAGCGCTCAGATCTCAGATACCCGCCCCTGCTCGCTCCTACTTCGCCCCCCCCCAGCCCTGTCGCCCAACCCCTGGCCACCCCAGAGAACGCCCTCCCCCGACTCCAGGCCCACCCCTGTGCGCAGGTGTTGGAGATGGTGGAGAGGTTGGATGAGGCCGTGAGGACAGAGCTGACCACTCTGGAGGAGGTGCTGACGCAGCGCACGGAGCTGGTGGCGGCCACCCGGGGGGCTCGGCGGCAGGCAGAAGCCGTGGCCCAGCAGCTCCAGGGGCTGGCCTTCTGGCGGGGAGTGCCCCTGAGCCCCCTGCAAGTAGCCGAAGATGTGTCCTTTGTGGAGGAGTACAGGTAGGTGACCGCTCTTCTGCTCCGTGTGGCAGGGAACCCCTGCCTGGGTGATTGTGCCCCCAGGGGACCTTGGGAGACATATCTGGGTGTCACAGCTGGGGGAGGGTATGTTACTGGCACCAGGTGGGCAGAGACCAGAGATGCTACTGAATATCCTACAATGCACAGGACAGCCCCCGACGGTAAAGGATTATCTGTGCTAAGTGCCAGTAAGTGACAGCAACCCTGGCGTAGAGAGAAGGACCCAGTGATCCCGTGCCCACTCAAGTATTCATCCATTTACTCCCTCCCTCAATGTACTCACTCCTTCATTCATCCATCCTTGACTCAGCCATTCATCAAGTCACTCTTGCACTTCACTCATTGAATCTCAGACTAACTAGTTCACTCCCTCGGTTGTCCATCTGACGCGTGTATCCATCCAACAGATATTTATTTACACCTTCTGGTGAGAGAGGTGTACCCAAATGGTCAGGACCATGAGCTCAGACGGCCACTCCCTAACCACGTGATCTTAAACAAGTTACATGCCAGCTCTGTGCCTCAGTGTTCCCATCTGGTACCCGTGGCAATAATGGGTAGCAGTACCCTCATTGGATTGTGGAGGATCTGTTGAGTCATTATCTGTCAAGTGCTTACAGGGGCGACCAGCACACGTTATATAGGTGTCTGTAAAATATGGGTTTTTTTAAGATAGAGCGGTGAACAAAACAGAGGGATTCCTGCCTGCCTCACAGTGGGCGGACCAATAAGAAACAAATGCATGAATGAGATATTGTCTGTAAGGTGGTGAGTGTTGAGAACTCTGGAGAAAATTAGGTGGGAGACGGGAACGGGATGGTCTGGGGACAGAGGATGGCAGTTTTGGGGGGTCATCCGAAAGGCCACACTGAGAAGGTGACATTTGAAGGACATCTGGGGCGGCCATCTTTCCCAGCAGCCAACATGACGGAGTCCTCATTGCTTCGTCCGCGAGGAATTATTTCTTTTGTTCATCTGACAACTGAGGGTCCCAACCAGACATGGGAGCAGAGACAGGGAAGACTTGGTCCTGGATTCTGTGCTCCAGGGGGAAGGCAGACCTGGGCTGAAGCAGTCCGCAATGAGGATGCCCCCTGCAGGGCGTCAGACAGGCCTGGGTCCCAGTGAGTTCAAGTTCTGGGTTCTGGCCAAGCTCAGGGGTGCAGGCCCTGGGCCTCAGCCCTGTTTCAGGGGGGCTGGGGGGTGACTACACCCGAGGGAGGCAGACCCATCGTTAACAGGAAGTAGCTTCTGGAATGCACCAAGACGAGAGTGCCTGGCACTTGGGAGTCCTTCAAGGAACACGGCCGGTTTCCTGGAAGGAAATCGGGGCCCCCAGCGGGAGAGCTTTGCTGGGGGAGTTCTTGGTGGCTTAGGGCAGAAGTGCCACCTGCCCCTGACGGAAGTGAAGTGAAGCTGGGGCACGAGAGCTGGCGGTGGGGACATGGGGAGCAAAGGCCTGGAGGTCAGCTGGAGCCAGTGGGCCCAGCTTCTCCTTCCCGGGGAGAGCCTGACCCTCCAGCCGTCCGGGAAAGAAGGGCACAGTGAGTCCCCACAAGGGTCTGCGCAGAGGCTACCACGGAGGGGGGCGGCGGTTCCCTTGCCGCTCTGGCGACGTGGGGATCGCTGAGAGCGATGCTGTTTATTGAGCATCTCCAAAGTGCCAGGCACTGTGCTGTGGTCTCATGTACGTCTTCCTCTCCAACCAGAGTGAACTGATCGTTAACTAATACCGAATTCTTAAATGACATTAAAAGTTTCCTGACGCGTGTTCAAGCTAATATTTAAGTGCGTCCATGTTGGCACTCTTCTCGGTGCTTTATGGTTTAGCCTCACGACAACCTTTGGAAGTAGGTGCTGCTGTTCTCCCCGAGTCACTGGCGGGGAAGCCGAGACACAGGAGGCGAGGTTACTGAGACCAAGTTGCAGGCAGGCAGGAAGTGGAGGGGCTGGCATTGCGACCCAGGCCGTCTGCCTGCAGACACTGAGCCCTTGGGTCGTGCCCTGTGTTGCTGAGTACGTGCCTGGGAATGAGTCCCTCTGTTCTCCAGGCTGGGGTGGAGGGGCTGGGGCCCTGGGACCGTGCCACTCGCAGGGCTCATGCGTGGTTCGGTCAGGGTACAGTCCTGGGACCTGTGCTCTGAATGGCTACAGTGGCCGGCCTCCCAATGCACCCATTTCACAGATGAGCCTGGCTGTGGCCTGGAGACTGGGCATCAGGGAGATCACATGTCCAGGCAGAGCCGGGAGAACGTGCAGGTGCTGTCACCCTCTGCCGAGTCCCGGTCTGGGAGCCTGGGCACGTGAAAGGCTGGAGTTGCTGCTTCAGCCTCACCCCTGTCACCCCCTCCCCAGGTGGCTGGCCTACGTTCTCCTGCTGCTCCTGGAGCTACTGGTCTGCCTCTTCACCCTCCTGGGCCTGGCGAAGCAGAGCAAGTGGCTAGTGATTGTGTAAGTCTGGGTGGCTTCCTGGCAGCGGCACATGTCACTGAGATCCCACAGCGCTCTTCCGAGAGGGGCCACGGTCCTTCCCAGGCCCACACTGGTTTCATTCCCTTGTCCCACGAACCTCCATGGAGTTCCTGGGCTGGGCTGGCACATAGAAATCAGGCTCAGAGCTGCCCAGGAAGGGGGCGGGCAGGAAACAGGCTGTCCTCACAGCAAGAAGTGCACCAAAATCCTAGAAAAGCAACGATAAGCAACGATTGTGCTGAGGATTGGGGTGATCACCGACCCTCTCGGTTGCCATGACAACCCTGTGAAGGAGGTGCCTGTCAGATGCCTATCTGGAAGACGAGGGCCCTGAGGCAGAAAGCTATCACGTGGTGTGGCGGAATTAAGGACCACACTCTTACTTAAAGGTTCATTCTGTATGCCCGATGCTCTTCTGGAACCCTTGCACTAACCCTATGAGGAGGTCCTTTCCTTCTCCCCATATAACAGAAAGGGAGACGTGCTCAGAGAGGTTAGGCCACTTGCCCAAGGCTGCACAGCCAGAAAGTGCTGGAGCTGGGATTCCACCTAGGCCAGCCTATCCCACTTGGAGGAGCCTTTGTATCCTCCCTGGCCCTGAGGGGGGCCACGCTTGTGCCCGCCACCATTCCCACACTCCCCCCGGGGTGAGAGGTCCTGCCATCCCATCCAGGCCCCCCTGAAGCTTGAAGATGGTAAAGCACAGTGGGCAGGGCAGGTCTGGGGCTTGGGGCCAGGCCTTCAGTTTGGCCCCCTCCAGGTGCCCTTCTTTCTTGCTGACCACCCTCCAATGCGGACCCCCCCCCCCCCAAACCCCATCCCCAGAGAAAACCTGGAAGGTGATTTCAGCCCTGGAGCTGTCTCCACTCCTGGGAGGAGGAGTCTGGGCTGAGAGGGAGGCTGACCAAGCAATGGGTGAACCTGGGAGCAAGCTCCTGCGGAATTCAGAGCAGGGAAATGGGGCCCAGGGGTGGGCGGTCCGGAGCAAGGCGGGGACAGACGCGGGCTGGATCCGGCCAGCCCCTCACCCCGTATCCTCCCCCAGCAGGGCCAGATGTTCAGTTTGACGTCAGCAGCCTCGGGTCCACACCTCTCCCCCCACAGCTTCTCTGCCCCTAGTTGTTACCCTCTTGGCTCCAGAGGTGGGTGGAGGGTAGGGCTGGGGCTGTGATGGGATTAGGGGTGGGGGGAGGCAAGAGGCGAGGTGGGAGATGAAGAACCCCAGAACCCCCAAGTCCAATCCCTCCTCCCCACCGTAGGATGACGGTGATGAGTCTCTTGGTTCTTGTCCTGAGCTGGGGCTCCATGGGCCTGGAGGCAGCTACAGCCGTGGTGAGTGGTGCGGGACAGGCCCTTGGGCTCCGAGACCTAAGGGTGCCAAAGGCCCCTAACTCCTGGATCCTGGGGCAGGTTGGGAATAAATGCCTTAGGTCCTGAGAGGAAAGACTTGGGGGCCAGGAACGCAGGTTCTGAAGTTTCCAGACAGTTTCCTAGGTCCTGAGGGACTGGACTTCTGGACTCCTGGGTCTGAGGGAGGAGGGACTGGGGGTCTGGACTCCTGGGTCTGAGGGAGGGGGGCTAGAGAGCACTCAGTTCTGTGGGAGTGTGGAATGGGGGCCGTTTCTGTTCTGAGCCCCCTTTCCTGCTGCCCCTCTCAGGGCCTCAGTGACTTCTGCTCCAGTCCGGACACCTACATCCTGAACCTGACCCGGGAGGAGACTGGCCTTGGCTCAGGTGATCGCATCTCCAGGCGCACGCCCTGGGTCCTCGGGCCTCTCTGCGCGGTCCTCCTGGGATGGGGTGAGGGTGCGCAGCCGGCAGCCAGGCCCTGCCCAGTTCCGCAGAAGCTCTCGGCACCTCCCCTGGTGCGTTGGAACAGAGGGAGGGATAAAGATGATGGAGTCAGGAGAAAGGGGTCCTCAGGCTGGAGCTGAGGGATGGGAGGATTTGGCCACTTGGAGCAAATGGGGGGAGCACAGTTGAGTCAAGGGGAGGGTGGCAGAAGCAGGGGCTCCCCGGGAGTGTGTAGATCAGCATGTTTCTGGCTGTGGCTAGAGCAGAAGGGATTAGGGGCTGGGAGGGGTGCCAGTCTCAGAATGCGAGGTCATTGGGACCGCAGGAGGGTCCTGAGCTGGGAGGGGTGGAAAGTGTGGCCTTGCCCCCTCCCGCCTTTCCCCAGGGAGGCCCCGGGGCTCAGGCTCACAGCCTCCCCCCCTCTTCCCCTCTTCCCTTGCCGCTTCAGACATCCTGAGCTATTATTTCCTCTGCAACCAGGCCGTCTCCAACCCCTTTCAACAGGTTAGGGCTGCGGGCAAGGGAACCGGGTGGAGGAGGGCGCGGCTGGGGCCTAGACTTAGGGATCCCGGGGGAGGATGAAGGCGCCAAGTGGGCTGGGGGTGTCAACCGCTGGCTCCTCCTCCCTCCCTCTGGCTTCCCGCAGAGGCTGACTCTGTCCCAGCGAGCTCTGGCCAACATCCACTCCCAGCTGCAGGGGCTGGAGCGAGAAGCTGTCCCCCAGTTCCCTTCTGCGCAGGTCGGCGGGCCGGGTGCTCCTTCTGCACCCCGACTCCCAGGGGAAGGAGGGGCGGGAACCTGGGTCTGTGGGAGGAGCCTTCGAAAAGGGGGTGGGGTGGTGGCTGTGGGTGGGGCCCTGGCTTGTGAGCCCGCAGAAAGGGGCGGGGCGGTGGCTGTGGGTGGGGCCCTGGCTTGTGAGCCCGCCGAAAGGGGCGGGGCCTGAAGAGATGGGCGGAGCCTGAAGAGTTCCTGGGATGACAACCCCCTGCCACCGCAGAAGCCTCTGCTGTCCTTGGAGGAGACGCTGAATGTGACAGAAGGAAACTTCCACCAGTTGGTGGCACTGCTGCACTGTCGTGGCCTGCACAAGGTGACCCCTGTCGCCCTCCCCGAATTCTTCTCGCAGGGGAGCCTCTGCTTAGACCCAGAAACCTAGGAATATCCTTTCTGCTTCCTGTTCATTCGTCCAGCAAGTTCTGCTGGCTCTTCTGCAGCCCCTCTGGACTGAGCACAGCTCACACTGTCACCGCAAGGCCTCTTCCCTGTTGCCTGCTTGCCTGCCCCCTGCTTGCCTGCCCCTGTCTGTCCTCCGCACAGCAGCCAACAGCCCAGTGAGCCTTTTAAGCACAATCTGATCTTCTTCCCGCGCTTAAAACCCGCAATTACCCCTGCAGGCGGATTAAGGTCTCCGGGGCCTGTGTGGTTGGCCCTGGCCGGTTTCGGCCTCAGCCCTTTGCTTCCCCCTAGCCCGCACCCTTTCCCCCAGCAGCCTGGCGGGTCTCCCAGACGACAGTCCCCCACCTCCCATCGGCCGGGTTCCCTCCTGCTGGTGCCATCTTGCTGTCGGGACCCCAGTACTGCTTTCCAAACCCCCCCTCTCTCATTAGCTCATTGTGTTCTGAAGCGACCTTCTGGGGCCTGGTTGCTGAAGTTTCCCCGGTACTTGGAGCAATGCCTGGCACAGAGCAGGCCCTCGGCCAGCCCCTGCTGAATGACTTATGGCTGGCCATTCAGGAAGTGGTGCTTCTGCCGGTTTCCGGGGATGACAGTAATGTCAGCCAGTGTTTACTGAGTGTGCGTTCTGTGCAGGCGGCAGTCCTACACCAGTTGTTCTTCTAAGCCTTGTTCTCAGTGTTGTTCTAAGCCAGCGATTTTGCCCCAGGGGACGGTGGCAACGTGTGGAGACATGTTTGGGTGTCCCGGCTTGGGGAGGGGGTGCTACTGGCATCTAGTGGCTGGAGGCCAGGGCTGCTGCTCAAGGACCTGCAGTGCAGGTGCCACCCCGTTCAGCACACACACAGTGATCTGCCCCAGTGTCAGAAGTGTCCAGGCTGAGACGCCCGGCACTCAACCAAGGCGGAGCTGCTGCGGCGTCTGGTCGTGGGGTGGGGGGGGGAGGGCTCTCGGTGATGGAGAGGAGGCCGCAACTGGGGTTCCCGCTTGCAGGTGTGATAATGACAGTGACCACAGCGCCTACCGTGTGCTGAGCGCCTTCTGCGTGCCAGGCCCTGTGCTGCGCACAGGCGACGGGAGGAAACTGAGGGACGCGTTCAGCGTTGCACAGCCAGGTGGACGGTCTGAGCCGTGTGCATTGCCCGCTGACGCCCTCTCCCCCCGCCCCAGGATTATGGTGCAGCCCTGCGAGGTCTGTGTGAGGACGCCCTGGAAGGCCTGCTCTTCCTGCTGCTGTTCTCCCTCCTGTCCGCGGGGGCCCTGGCCACCGCCCTCTGCAGCCTGCCCCGCGCCTGGGCCCTCTTCCCACCCAGGTCAGGAGGGGAGGGGGGCAGGGTCTTGGCGGAGGGGGTGGGGGAGAACCACTGAGCCACTGTTAGGGGGCAGCCTCCTGATGGACCCCCATCCTGTTTCTCTGCCACTGCCCCCCTTGCACCCCAGTGACGACTATGATGACACAGACGATGACGACCCTTTCAACCCTCAGGTATTGGACGCCTGGGTCTGAGGGGGGAGGGGCGGGGGGCCCGGACCCCTGGGTCTGAGGGGGGAGGGGCGGGGGGCCCGGACCCCTGGGTCTGAGGGGGGAGGGGCGGGGGGCCCGGACCCCTGGGTCTGAGGGGGGAGGGGCGGGGGGCCCGGACCCCTGGGTCTGAGGGCCCACACTACAAAGCCAGATTCCCTAGTCGTGCCCTCCTCGCCCCACATCTCCCTGGCAGGAATCCAAGCGCTTCGTGCAGTGGCAGTCATCTATCTGAGCCCTTCCTCCATGCCAGACTGGAGCCTGTTCCCCATCTCCGGTGAGCATCTAGAGTGACACCCCAGCTCCCAAAGCCAGCCTCTGCCCTCCCTCCTTCCCTCCCTATGGGCTCCGGGGCGGCCCTTCTGCCTGCATCTGGTCCGATCTTTGCCTCTCTCTGCAGTTCCTTCCCCAGCTGCCGGAGAAGACCCCACTAACCTAGCCTCACTGGGCTCCCACCACTAACAATGCCCTGGCTGCGGACACCTTAAACAGGACTGCCTTCCTGCCCGCCCTGCCCCCTCTATGTGTCCTTAGCCCTGGCAGTAAGTCGAGGGGGTAGGCCAGGGCCCGGAGCTGGCCAGGCAGCGGGCAGCCAGCCAGACCCACAGCCTCTCAGCCCCGAAGGGATGTGAGTGCCCCCGCCCTGCCACACCCCAGTGGGCTTAGGGCCCCTGATCTCCACTTGCAGCACCAACTTGGGAAAGGGTTGATTTGAAATAAAAGGGACGACTTTATTTTACAAGCAGCTGGGTCCTTTTTTCTCCCCTCCCCCAATCTGGCCTTGTGGTTGGGGGGATGGAGATTCTCTTCACCTCTGCTCTCGCCCTGCCTCTTGGCCGCCAGGTGTTTCCCTCCTGTCCAGGCTCTGCAGCAGTTCCAAAGGGATTGTTCTTTAAAAAAAAAAAAAAAAAATCCCCCCCACCCCTGATCTAAAAGCAGCACACGTCCTGACGCAGGAAGAGACGCATATCCCTGGAACAGAAGACACAGCCTAGAAATAGATCTCAGTGTGTGTGTACATATGACAGAAAACAGATTTCAAGTCAGGGTGAAAAGGACTGGTTTCGAAGGAATGCTGACACGATTAGCTCTCCAGCTGGAAGAAAACAGTCTACATACAATATGGGTGGAAAACCTAAATGTAGACAAGTAAAGGGACAGAAGTATTTCAAGGGAAAAGAGGAGACTTTTGTATATTGTATATCTCGGTTGGAGGGGGAGGATTTTCAGCAAGGTATCCTAAAGACTGAAAGGAAAAGATAACTTATTTGACAACTTGTGGAGTGAAAAAAATACCGTAAAGTCAAGAGGCAAAATGACAGTCTGGGGAAAATAGTTTGTTTTTCTAAAAACACACATGGCAAAGAAATAGATAATTCTTAATACATACGTATAATCTGCAAAGCTTCCACAAACCAAGAAAAAGATGACCCAACTTGAAAATAAGCATCTAAGATGAACATTCAGTGAAGTGAAAATCCCAACGCCAGTGAACAGACTAAAGGGCATTCAAATTCTAATAATTAGGAAGCGCACCGTGAAACAAGCAGAAACTTTGTTTTCACCACCCAGTGAAAAAGAATTATTATAAAATTAAAATTGTAAGATTATCATATAAGGAAAGGAGGGCTCATGTCCCGTGCTGGCCAGGATGTGGCGGAACGGCTCGTGCACCACTCCTGAGGCTATGAGCTGCAGTCCAATGAAAAAAATAGTCTGCTCACATGTGACAGACCCTTTGACCCGACCGTCCTACTTGTGGGAATCAATTTATGGAAATAAAGCAGAGACACGTGAGGATGTATCTTAGGCACTGTTTGCTGCAACGATACTTCGATCAGCTAAACTCTGGAAACTAAAGTCCATAGAAAGAGGACGAGCCCAGTGAACCGCTGTACAGCAGGGCTCTCGGAACGTGACAGCTCTTGGCTGGGCTTGGAATCTTGGGAGAAAGCCTGAGAGAGGAGAAATTTGAGGTGGGAGTGACAGACAATGGCTGCGGAGTGGGCAAATGCAGAGCAGGATCCCTGTGGTTAAGAGCCCAGGGCCGCTCCTGACCACCAGGTGGGTGTGGGTCGTTGCTCGACTAGCTGGACCTCAGCTGTGTCATCCATCAGAGAGTGTCAAAGACAGCTCCCCAGTCCCTCCTCAGCAATTCCAAAATCCAAAGAGCTCCGTTAGACCAAAAGTCTTCCCTGAACTCACTGGGCAGCAAAGCCCAACCTGGCACGAGGTTACTTACCGACTATTTCCCTGCCTGGTGTGAATGTCCATCTATTTCTCTACAGAAACACTGATGGGGTTACTTCCAAGTGCTGGGCAGGGTACTGAGGGTACCGTGTCCTCTGTGGAATATACACCGTGTTCTCTCTTGAAAGTCTGAAAGATCCTGAATCCCCAAACACGTAAACAGCCCCAAGGGTTTCAGGTCAGGGCTTGTTGGCCCAGAGTGCCAGATGTCGGGTGTCCAGTGGGGGCCTGCCGTAGGGGACAGCTCCATGCTTGCTAATCATTTCCATCTTGTACACCGAAAGGAATGTTCCAGGAAGCCTTCGATGTGTGGGCCTGAAGCTGGGAGAGAGAAATGGATCAGTTACCAGAGAGGGACACCGGGGGCCACCCTCATGGACTCACTAATTCTCATGACTGGGTGAGCTGTCTGGCCCTGGGGTTGGCCCATCTGCGCTTCTAGCCGCTTTGCTCTCAAATACTGCCCTCTAGTGACTCTGAGTCTGTGTCTGGAAGCTGGTGCTCCCTGAAGTGTAGGATGCTCACAAAATACCCTGAGATTCAGGCTGCCTGATTTCCTGCCAAGGGGCCTGGGAGTGATCTTTAATCACGAAGCCCTAACCAAGAAAAAAAAAAAAGACCATTTTGGCCTAACCTTTACAAAAGGGAGATCTATTTTCATTTTTAAGTGACACATATGAGGACTTCCACTTCTGAACAAGATGGAGTAACACGGACTGGATTTGCTGTCCTTCCTGAAACGACCAAAATGCCAGACAGAATATGTGAAATGACGGTGCTCAAGACCTGACATCAGGCAAAGAGGGAGGAGGGAGGGTGATCGCTGAGAATTGGAAAACACCTAGGTGACCCCTGAAATCGCCACAGCCTATGAGTTTCTGACCACAGGGCAGGGGACCTCCCTAAGGCCCCACCTAAAAGTGCCCTAAAAAATAAAGTCTATTTTTAAAAAATGCTCAAGCCGAAAGAAGGCAGAAAAAGAGGAAAAGGGGAATAAAGAAAGATGGGACAAACGGAAACCAAATAGCAAGACGATAGATTTAAACGTAACCTTACCAGTGATCACATTACAATAGTTATAAACACCTCTTTTAAAAGGCAGAGATTGTACGCTTGGGTAAAAAAGATCGAACTATCCGCTATGTATAATAAACCCACCTTAAATATAAGGGCTAAAAGTAAAGGGATGCTAAACGCAATGGGGTACCCTGGATTGGGCTCTGGCACAGGAAGGAGAAAGGCACATAAAGGGGAAAGTGGTGAAATTCAAATAAGGTCTGCAGTTAACAGTAGTGTGCCAGTATTGGTGTCTTAGTTTTAACAAACATACTACAGCATTGGGGGAAACTGGGTGTAAGGTAGGAAGGACTTTGAATTATCTTTACAACATTTTTGTAAGCCTAAAATTACTCTAAAACAAAAAGTTTAATTAAAAAACAAGTAAAAGGATGGAAAAAAAAGATCAACTGTGGTAACAGTAACAAAGTGACACGCAGTTATCAACAGAAAAGTTTTTAATAACAGAAAATGGGAAGGAAATCGCTGCATCTTAAATACCACCTGCTATAACTACAGTGACCGGCGCGTGAACTGGACTGGATAATTCTAAATCAGAGCCCTGGGTGGAAACAGCTGGCATACTCAAAAGATTAGTTGCAAGGAGTTTAAAGAAGGGCCTTTTTAACTTGGGATGGTCCCAATTCCTCAGCCGGACATCGATGGCCTTTCAGGATCTGCTACCTGCCCAGCTCCACAGATCTATCTCTTGACGCCAGGACCCCGCACACTTCTGTTCTGCCACAGCCACCTGACCCCCGCCGTCTCCCCAAGGTACGCTCGTTTCCCGCCTCTTGTGTGTTAGCACACGCCATTCCCTCTGCTAGGTACGCCATTCCAGTTTTATTTACTAGGGAAGCTCCCCTTTCCGGCTGGAGGCTATTCTCATGTTCTCTTGCCTTCTTTGGGTCCATCATTCTCTTCCCTCGTCTTCCACATCACTACACGATGGGTAGTCTTAAAACTCTCATCACACTAATTTGTGTCTAGGAATAGTAATGGCTACCACCAACTGAACCAAAACAAGGATGCATGGAAGGGCGCGGAACTTGCGAACTATGCCGCGCGTGTCCCCTCGGAGCCACCGTCCCCACCCCGGCTTCCGGCTTGCATTAAGAACGCCCGCCGCGTGGTAGCGTAGGCGGAAGGGGGGGGGCTCAAATCGAGCTCGTGGCGTCTATTGGCTGCCTGGGGACGAGGGAGGCGGGGCGAGGCCTTCGCGTGACGTCAAGACGCCACGGTCCGGGCGTCGAAGCCCAAGGAAGACAAGAGCCAGCCGGGTGGGGAGCAGTCCTGCGGCCGTGCTGCTATCATTTGAAGCCGCCGCTGATGAGTCCCGGGGGCTTACGGACGAGGTGGGTGTACTGAGCGGCGGCGGGCGGGCGGGCGGAGGCGGCGTTTCCTTTTGGCCTTACGCCCCGCGGGCCCCGAGGCCTCGGCGACGGTCGCACCAACGGACGCCGCGCGCGAGCGACGACAGGGTGTGGCGGAGCCCGCGCCACTGGGCCTGCGCACCAGTGGTGGGGAGTGCGGCTGCGCACCCTCGCGCCTGCGCCGTCGGCCTTTGCTCCCCACCAGCGCGCTCGGAATTCTTGGGCTCAGAGCACCCCTTTCTTCAACCCCCATTGACTCGTCACTTTCTTCGGGAGGACCACGTTGCCCCTGGCGACGGGCAGCCCTTGCGCTGTCTTCTCTCCGCTCCCCGCCCCCCGGGGACGTGGTGCGCACGCGCGGCTTGGGCCGGGGCGGTGGCTCCGGGGCCGGTGGCGAGGATCCGGGCGAGCTCTTCCTCCACCGGGAGCCCTCCTGTGCCTTCCCCGGGCCTGCGGGACGGCCAGGTGCCCCCCTGCCTCCGGTCCTCGCCCCCGCCCAGAAACCTCCCTCCAGGCTCCCCCAGACCTTACCCCCACATTTCTTCCTGTCTCGGGGCTCCCCCCACTATCCCCGCTCGTGACCCCACCCCCCACCTCCCTGCCCCCCACCCTTCCGCCCAGTTTCGTTCGGGCTCTTCTTTATGGCTCGTCTTCTCTAGGCTTTTTCCCAGTTCCAGACTTTTGGTCTTATTTCTCCACTTCTTGTAGGATTTTCGGGTTCTCCAGCGGGACTCGCCTTTGAGCACCCCCATACTTCTCAGTTCCTTTCTCAAGTCTAGGTCCCCCAGTTCTTGCCCCCAGGACATTCCTTCATGTTCTTGCCGTCCTCTTCTCTTCACCCCACTCCAAGTCCCTAAAGATGTTTTGGATCTCTTGGGGGCGTCCCCAAAGTTTTCCCTCCAGACCCCCAACCAAGGGGCTCGCTTCTTCTCTCTCCCAGGTTTACTGCTGCTTCTAGGAATCTCCCATGTACGGTGTTCTCTATCCTTAGGGACCTTCCTGAAATTAGTCGTCTGAGAGCTTTCTAAGAAGTCATTTCTTCACTCCCGGGGTTCCTCTCTGGCACCCTCAACTTTTTCCTGCTCCAGGAGTAACTTCCAGAAATCCGCTTTTCCTCCCAGACTTCTCCATTCTCCAGTGTTCTCTTTTCTCAAGGCTTCCTCAAACGCTTCCCTCTTTACAGACTCTCTCTCAGGGGTCTTTCCAGGTCTCCCAGCCTGGAGGTTCATTTAGCCCTTGTTTATTAGAGCTTCTTCTCAGAAGCCGTCTTCTTCCTTGCTCCTTGCCTGAGGTCCCCCACCCTGCCCTCTGACCCTGTCCCTGTTTCGGGGTTTCCCTCGAACCCTTCCCTTTTTTCACATGGGCTTCCGATCCTTCTCTTTCTCTTTGGTAAACTCATTTGGACTTCCCTGTTTTCAAATCCTTTGTTTTCCACCTAGAGCATTGCAGAGGGGCCAGGGTCTTTCCCTCAGGCTGTAGCCCTTTAATTCCACACCCAGAATTCTCTTCAGATTGTTTACCCCTTGGCTCCTTCTTTTTCAGATTCCCTTTTCTGTCTGGCTTCTCGTGAGCCCATTTGCTTCTCTTCCGTATTTGTTGACATGTTTCTTGCTCCTTCCGGAGTCTCCCTAATTCGTTCTTTTTCTTGCAGGCAGTGAAAAAGCAGTCTGGCTCCCGAGGTCCACCCCGTACACCCCAGGGTCCAGATGGCGGCCAACGTGGGTGATCAGCGTAGCACGGATTGGTTAGTGAGGCTAGAGGGACGGGGGCCAGAGGGGAGGGCGAGAGGAAGCAAGACCCAGTGTTGTCTTCTGGATGGGCCGTCACACAGCAAGGGGGGACATGATACCAGAGCCCCTGGGGTAGGGGTGCGGATGAGGCACTCCTTTGAGCTTTCATCTTTCGCAGTACAGTGCGTGTTTCACAGAAGTGCGATGATTCGTTCCATGGGCTGCGATTAAGGGGCAGCCTCCGACGCTTAATACTCGGTTATTGATTTTTTTAATTCCTCGTTTTTTCCAAAACAGTGTGATGATTTTCTGACTGAGGTGGTATCAGATAGAATTTGTGGTTTCATGAGGCATTTGGATCTGCTAGGTATCAGGTCTTGTTTTAAGTCCTGTGGTTACTGGTAATCCTTTTGTTTGATTTTTAACGTCTGTATGTAGCAGGCATCTGGAAAAGTACCTTAGGTAGGTAATCGCATCTATCGCTCACTGAAAACTGTGAAGCAGAAACTGGCTGTCAGTGTGTCACAGATTAGAAAATTGAGGCTCTGGGATTCAAGCCCTGGTGTTTGCCTGCTTCCATCCTGCCCACCGTGTGCAGTGGGAGAATGGGCTGACTCGATGTCCTCTGTCTGCAGGTCCTCTCAGTACAGCATGGTGGCCGGGGCAGGCAGAGAGAGTGGCATGGAGACCCCCATGCACGAGAACCCCGAGTGGGAGAAGGCCCGCCAGGCCCTGGCCAGCATCAGCAAAGCGGGAGCTGCCGGCAGCTCTGCCAAGGCCAGCAGCAGCGGGCCCGTGTCCAGTGCACAGGTGAGCAGCGTCCCCGGGGGACCCGCGTCCCCTGAGCGGGCGCAGGGCACACGCACACGCTGGGTGTCCTCTCGCATCACCAGGGCAGGGTGCTCTGAAGATGTCCTAGGAGCTCTTGCGTAGGGGAAGCAAGTCTGTCTGCTTGAGTCTAGGGCACCACGTGGTTGTGTTCCCTGGGCATCCAGCCTGAGGAGGGAGGGGTGCTCGTGTCGGTGGTAGAGGCGGTGGCTCTCTGTGGAGAGACGTGGACCCAGTTCTGTCCCTTGGCAGTTAACCACCAGTGAACAGACCTGCCCTGGCGGGGCCCTGGGCTCCTGCTTCCAGCACTGATGGCACGTGGTTCTCTCCCCGCACAGTATGTGTCACAGGCAGAAGCCTCAGCTCTGCAGCAGCAGCAGTACTACCAGTGGTACCAGCAGTACAACTACACCTATCCGTACAGCTACTATTACCCTGTGGTGAGTGCCCGCCCCGCCCGGCAGGGGCAGGCGGCGGAGGGGCGGAGGTGGGATCAGCCGGGCAGGGTCCAGGGGCAGTGGGTGGGTTGACCACAGCCGTGACAACTGCTGGAAAACCCTCCCTTAGCTCGTGGTCCACAAGGTAAATGCCCAGGTCCTTCCGTGGCCACCCACCCTGCCCTCCCCGTGCTCACGTTGCCACAGACTCCTCCACCTCAGCACACACCAAGTCCACCCTTGCTCCCGCCTCAGCCCTTTTCTGGTGTCCCGACACTCACTGTGTCCTTGCCCAGCAGAGGGCTGCCCGGAGAGCGCCTGCAGAGTGCCCTTCCTGGGACAGGCTTTACTTAGAGTGGCATTCCCTCCGCTCACCCTGCCACTTGGCTTCTCTGCTTGGCTTTTTTTCTTTGCTTACTGTTGGCTGTGTTGCGTGTCTACTGTGGCACGTACTTTGAGTGCAAAGTTCGTTTTGTCTTTACTTTCCGTTGTATTGTAGTGTTTAGATGGGTTGGTACTCAGTAAATAGTTGTTGAAGAGAGTGGAATGTGGGACAGATGGAGGTGATCATTTTATTTGGTAACTTTTCAGCATGAGGGAGTTGGGCGCTTTTAGGCGGTGGAGAGAGGGAGGGTGAGAGATCGGTAAAGGATCGCAAACTGAGCAGCTGGGAGAGAGGGGCAGGTCTCGGCCTCCGGGGAAGGAATCGGGCCCGCCGCTAAGCCCTCCTTGCTGTGCCCTCGCCAGAGCATGTACCAGAGCTATGGCTCCCCCTCCCAGTACGGGATGGCCAGCTCCTACGGCTCAGCCGCACCGCAGCAGCCGTCCGCACCGCAGCACCAGGGGACTCTGAGCCAGGTAACGCCCTAGCCCTGCCCCGGCTCCTGTCCCGCGCACGGGGGGTGGTGGGCCAGCGGTGCGGACAGCTGCGTTACTTAAGCTGCTCCTGCCGAGCAGTTCCTGATCTGAGAACGAGGAAGGCAAAGCATCATGTTTGAAACCAGGGTGGGTTCAGGGCTTGGGCACGGCCAGGGGGCTGAGGTGTCGGGGTGACGGTGGGAGCACTTGTGGCGTGGCAGCCTTTTCCTGTGCTTCCCCTCAGCACGTGGCCACACGCGGACAGTCTCGCTCCCACACTCCAGCCTTGCACTTCACGTGCGGCTGGGAGGCGCGGTGGAGCTCGCGCCGGGGAGGTGGGCAGACCTGGGTGTGAACCCCAGCGGCCCCGGTGGCGAAACTACAAGTCACGCTCTCTCTGGGCCTCACGCGGTGCCATCCGGGGGGAAGGATGGCGGCTTTATCGCGGGGCTCCCGCGAGCGTGTGCCACGCGTGTGTCTTGATGGGCACGTGACACGTGCTCGGACAGTGACCGCCGGGCGGGGGTGCCGTCGGGGGCGGACGCCGCCGCCCAGCAGCGGGAGCCGTTGGGGAGTAGCGCGGTGCCTGAGCCGCTGGGCCGTGGGCGGGGCGGGGCGGCTGTCGTCGCCGAAGCCCCCCCCCCTCGAGAGGCGCTCTGCGGGTGCGGGTGGCGAGGTGGGGAGCGTCCGGCCGTGGAGCTGAGCGCCGAGGTGGGCGAGGGCCAACCCGGGGTGCCTGCTCCCGCCTCAGCGGCCGCTCCGCCCGCAGCCCCCAGTCCCGGGCATGGACGAAGGCCTGTCCTACCAGGCGCCCCCTCAGCAGCTGCCAGCGGCCCAGCCCCCTCAGCCCTCCAACCCCCCGCGCGGGGCTCACCCTCTGAGCAGCGGCCCGCAGCCCGGGACGGCCCCTGCCACGCAGCACGGCCAGGCAGGGTCCGCCTCGGGCCAGGCCTACGGGCAGCACAGCTACAGCGAGCCCGCCAAGCCCAAGAAGGGCCAGCAGCTGTGGAACCGCATGAAGCGTGAGTGGCCTTGGGCCGTGGAGGGCAAGGGGCCCCCCGGGACTCCCGGCGTCGGAACGGGCGCCCTTCTCTGGAGCTCACGGCTCCTGCCCCGGGGGTGGGGCCGGGGCCACCCATGTGGGCCTGGGGGGGCCTCACCCCAGCTTTCGCTGCCCTCACAGCGGCCCCTGGGACTGGTGGGCTCAAGTTCAACATTCAGAAACGGCCTTTCGCTGTCACAAGCCAGAGCTTCGGCTCCACCACGGAGGGCCAGCACGGCAGCTTCGGCCCCCAGCCCAACGCCGAGAAGGCCCAGAACCACAGGTGAGGGCCACCCCCTTGCTCTGCCCCAGCCCCGGGGCACCGTGCTCAGCATCTGCGTGCGGCCGCCGGCACGGCCTGCTGCTTAGAAAGCAGAGAGCCCCCCCCCCGCCGCCCCCCGCGGGCTCCCCCGTGCGCCCGCCCGTGAGGGGCGGCGATGGCGGGCCCGGCTGGGTCGTGGGGTGCCGCTCCCCAGCCGAGCGTCCGCAGCTGCCCTCCCTCCGCCAGGGGGAGCTTGTCCGGGAAGCCCGACGACTGGCCGCAGGACATGAAGGAGTACGTGGAGCGCTGCTTCACCGCCTGCGAGTCGGAGGAGGACAAGGACCGCACGGAGAAGCTGCTCAAGGAGGTGCTGCAGGCGAGGCTCCAGGACGGCTCGGCCTACACCATCGACTGGAGCCGGGAGCCCCTGCCGGGGTGCGTGGGGCCGGGGCGCGCTCGGGAGGGGGCCCCGAGGAGGGGGAGCGAGGAGATCGGGCCCCGGGGGCGGGAGGCTGCCAGGGGTCGGGGTCCCAGGGGCGAGAGCGCGGAGGCGGGAGGTGTGCTACTCGGCGGCTGCGAGCAGCCTCTAGACACGCAAAACCCTGGGATTGTCTCCCACCTGAGCGTCGTGTTAGCCGAGGGGCCTGGGTACGTGCCCTTCCTCCCGAGCTCGCGTGTGCAGGGGCGGGTGGCAGGCGCCGGGGACGTCGGGGCGCCGGGTGGTGATGCCCTGCCCTGCTATATCCCCAGGCTGACTCGGGAGCCTGTGGCTGAGAGCCCCAAGAAGAAGCGGTGGGAGGCCCCTAGCAGCCTCCACCCTCCCCGGGGGGCAGGCTCAGCGACCAGGGGCGGGGGTGCCCAGTCCCAGCGAGGGACGCCCGGGGCTGGGGGTGCTGGCCGAGCCCGGGGCAGCAGCTTCGCCAAGTTCGGCAACCGCAATGTCTTCATGAAGGACCGCAGCTCCTCCTCCAGCACGGACTCACGCTCCCGCTCCTCCTCCCGCTCCCCGACCCGCCACTTCCGCCGCAGGTGCGCAGCCTGCGCGGTGGGGGGGCGGGGGGCGGGGCCGCTTCAGGCCTCACCGGTGTGCTCCTCCGCGCAGTGACTCGCACTCGGACTCCGACAGTTCCTACTCAGGGAATGAGTGTCACCCTGTGGGCCGCAGGAACCCGCCCCCCAAGGGCCGGGGAGGCCGGGGGGCCCACGTGGACCGGGGCCGAGGCAGGGCGCAGCGTGGGAAGAGGTGAGGCTGTGGGGGGACGGGGAGGGGGAGGGCCGTGTCTGGGCAGTGGGGGAGAGGCGGGGGGTGGTGCCACGCCCGCCCCCTCAGGGCCCCCTCCTCCCTCCCCCCCCCCGCCCCCAGGCACGACCTGGCCCCCACCAAGCGCAGCCGCAAGAAGATGGCGGCCCTGGAGTGTGAGGATCCCGAGCGCGAGCTGAAGAAGCAGAAGCGGGCGGCGCGCTTCCAGCACGGACATTCCCGCCGCCTGCGCCTGGAGCCCCTGGTGCTGCAGATGGGCAGCCTGGAGAGCGGTGGGGCCGACCCCGACTGGCACGAGCTGCAGATCGTGGGCACCTGCCCCGACATCACCAAGCACTACTTGCGTCTCACCTGCGCCCCCGACCCGTCCACCGTGCGCCCCGTGGCGGTAAGTGCCCCCTGGCAGCGAGGGCAGGTCCTCCCTGTGAGGCCAGCGTCGGCACCAGGCCTCCGAGGCCAACGCTGCGAGGATGGCAGAGGCAACGTGGGAGGAGGTGGTGGGGCGGGCAGGGGTCTGGCTCGGGCAAGACCCTGACCTGCCTGTGCACAGGGGGCCTGTGGCTGACCGGGCCCCGGAGGCCGGAGGCACCGAGAGGTGAACTGAACCCAGAGCTTGTGCTTCAGAGCCGAGTTCAGGGCCTGTGGCCTCGTCGGAAGGCTGGGCCGGCCTCTGAGCCTCCGTCTCCTGCTTAGGAGACGAGGAGAAGGAAGCCGGTGTCCCCGGCCAGTGCCTGTGAGACACTGGGACATCCATGTCCCGACATCCCCTGAGGCCCGAGCTGGGAGCAGGGCTGATGTGTCCCCCCGGGGCACACGCGCGGCCTGTGCTGCCACAGAGACTGTGTGCGCGCTCTTAACGCTTTAGGTTCTACTCTCTTTAATGTCAGGATCGAGCCACTGGGTGGGTTTAATGTTGCAGCCCCCGCTCTAGGACCCCGAGTTTGTGGAACCGTGGCAGGTTTTAGCACATCCTTGCTCTCCCTACTCAGGTCACGCTGAGCCACGATTCACCTCTTTCCCAGGTTTTGAAGAAGTCGCTGTGCATGGTCAAGTCCCACTGGAAGGAGAAGCAGGACTACGCCTTTGCCTGCGAGCAGATGAAGTCCATCCGGCAGGACCTGACGGTGAGGCGGGTGCCGGGGAGGGGGCCGCACTGTTGGGTCCCGCCCTGCGCCGGTGTGACACCTGCTCTCCCGCCGCCCAGGTGCAAGGTGTGCGCACCGAGTTCACGGTGGAGGTGTACGAGACCCACGCCCGCATCGCCTTGGAGAAGGTGAGGGGCTGACGGGATTCCCTCGGCTTCCCCCACCCCGCCGTCCTGGCCTCACTCTGCTCCTCCCTCCACGCCCCCCAGGGTGACCACGAAGAGTTCAACCAGTGCCAGACGCAGCTCAAGTCATTGTATGCTGAGAACCTGCCAGGCAACGTGGGCGAGTTCACTGCCTACCGGATCCTCTACTACATCTTCACCAAGAACTCAGGAGGTGAGGCGCAGCCCCGCAGAGCGGGGCGGCCACGGGCCCCCAGGTCCCGCCCTGCTCACCTCCTTGTCTCCGGCCGCAGACATCACCACGGAGCTGGCGTACCTGACGCGGGAGCTGAAGGCGGACCCTTGTGTGGCCCATGCCTTGGCGCTCAGGGCAGCCTGGGCTCTGGGCAACTACCACCGCTTCTTCCGGCTCTACTCGCACGCGCCCTGTATGTCTGGCTACCTCGTGGACAAGTTTGCAGACCGGGAGCGCAAGGCCGCCCTCAAGGCGATGATCAAAACGTATGTGACATGTGACGCTGAGCTCTCCCCCTGGCCCTCTGCTCTGCGGCCTCACCGCCGCCCGCCGCCTCCCCTCCGTTCCCCGCTCCCCTCTGCACCCCCACCTCCGGCTGCCCTGGCCTCCCTGCATCAGGTCCTGGTCTTCTCTCCCCTTCTCTCTTTTCCGCACTCGGCCCTCCCCTCTGGTCCCTCCACTTTCCAGCGCACGGCGGGCCCTCCTCCGTCGTCCTCTCTCACTGCTCCGGGGTCCCCTGCCCCTTTGCCTCTCTTTGCCTTTTGCTCTTATCACTCTGGACCCCACTTTGTCTTCTCCGTGCTCCGGGCTCCCCTTCCTCCAAGGCCTCTGCCCACCTTCGGCGTTCCTGTGGCTGGGCTCCCGCTCTGTGGGGACGCTCAGCAGAGGCGGCCCCGCCCTTGGCAGCCGTGGTCTCAGAGATGAGGCCCCGCTCCCACCCGAGCTGTTTCGAGAGCCCGGGCGCGTTCAGGGAGCAGGTGTGAGGCAGGGCAAGCTAGGCCGGGACGGGACCCTGTGCCCACGTTCCCAGTCAGGCGGGAGACGCCCCCCAGGCCACGGCAGGACACCTCTCCCGTTGTCACAGCCGGGGCTCCTCCTGGCCTCTGCTGGTGGAGGCCGGGGGAGCTGCGCCGCGTCCTGCAGTGCATGGGGCGCCCCCCCCGCTGGCTCCCCTGGCCGCAGTGTCGGTCTTGCTGAGGCTGGGAAGCCCTGCTCAGAGGACGCGGGGCCTCGAGTGCCACGTCCGTTCGGTGGGATGCTCGGGGATGGCTTGCAGCTGGGGAGGGACACTTACCGTGCTGGTTAGGAGACTCCTAGGATCCAGTTTGGGTCAAGCCCATTTAAGGGCGAGGTGTGGGCAGGGGCCCTGGGGAGAGAGAGGAGGGAGTGGGGCAGACACAGAGGAGGCAGGGCCGCGGGACCCGCTTTCTAAGCCAGGAGGGAGGAGGAGGCCGGTTACCTGCAGGACCCTGGGCTGCCCCGGTGTGTCCTCCGTGCGCTTCGGTGCTGCCCCCGGGCCGTGGCCGGGCAGGCCTCTGGCTGCCCCTCAGCACTCCCGTTGCTGCCTCAGCTTGCGTGGGCTTGGCCTGTCGTTGGCCTCCCGGTCTTGTGTCCCCCTGCTCCGGAGGGTGGCGCGGCTTCTCTCCGGCTCGCTGGCCCGGGCCAGTCCCGTGTTGGGGGGGGCAGCAGGCTCCTGAGCCCCGCCCCCCACGGACTTGCAGGGCTGTGAGGAAGTGGGGGCTTCAGGCAGGACGGGTTTGAGCGTTTTCTGCCACTTACTTCCTAGGTGACAGCGGCCAGGTGGCTCTGCCGCTGCGCTGTCCTCGGTGTGTGTCTGTACAGGGTAGGGTGACAGTCCTGGGAGGGAGCTCAGCGAGCTCACGGGGCGGTACTTAGAAGAGCCGTTTCCTGGCACAGGCCAAGCCTCCTCTTAGCACTCGGACCCAGGTCAGGGCAAGCGGGGGGGGCGGGTCCCCGAGTAGCCGCGCCCGGCCCCTGCCCCGGGCCACATGGGCCCTCTCCTGAGGGGCTGCCCAGGCCCCTGCCAGCAGAGGAGCCAGCCGGGCCCTTCCCTCCCGTCCCCTCTCCTCCCGCCCCCCCCCGCACAGGTAAGTGAGGGGGAGGGGGGGCGCAGCCGGGGTTGGGGCCCCCCACCCCGGGCCCCCCCGAGCCCCTGAGGGGGGGAGGCCGGGGCTGGGGAGGGGCCGGCAGGTGACGCGCTGAGGAAACCTGCGGGTGCCCGACAGGGGGGCGCCCACTCCCTGCTCATGGGGCCCTCCCGCGCCCGCCTCATCGCGCTCTCCTCTTGTCTCCGTAGCTTCCGCCCTGCGCTGCCAGTCTCCTACCTGCAGGCCGAGCTGGCCTTCGAGGGCGAGGCCGCCTGCCGGGCCTTCCTGGAGCCCCTGGGCCTGGCCTACACGGGCCCGGACAACTCCAGCGTCGACTGCCGCCTGAGCCTGGCGCAGCTGCCGGCCTTCTGAGCACCAGCGCCGCCGGGGGGCGGGGGGGCGGGGGGGAGGGGGGCAGGGCTGCAGCCCCCCAGCGCCGCCTCGGCGGGTTTTGTTTTTGAGCCGTGGACTTGGGGTGTAAATTAATTTGCGGGGAGTGGGCTCCAGGAAGAGCCACCAGCCCGGCCCCCATTTTCCCACCAGGGAGTCTGTACAGAGATTTTTCTACATTTTTATTTTTTGCCTCCGAGGGATGGGATTGGGCGGGGGGGACAGCAGAGGGTTGGGGGCATGGTCTGTAGGGTCGTCTGTGTCCACCTTGCACCTCTACTAATGCTGTCTCAGTGTTTTTTCTCTCTCTCTCTCGAGCTTGTACTCCGGTAGCGACCCGGCACCCTGGCCCATCCCATGCCGGGGGGGGGGCCAGTGGAAGAAGACAGGCCGCTCCGCCCGTGCCCGCCTGCGGCGGGGGCACCACCACACCAGCCCGCCGCCCGCCGCCTCATCTGCCTCACCACAGACTCTTGTTGCCCAGCCCTCCGGGGCCTCAGTGTTTGGGGCGAGGGGAGCCGTGTAGAGACTGTGCCCTGCCCGCGGCCCCCGACCCCAGAAACGCCAACGCCTCGCCACCGCCAGATCCGCACTGCCACCCTGCACTGAGGACTCCGGAGGCCATCGCGGGACCTCGACAGCCGGGCCGCCTCGTCTGCAGTTGTATTAAGTTGTCTCCGTGTCCCTTCCTCCCTCCACCCCCAGTGTTTCTTCTGGTTTTTTTTCCCTTCCCTCCCTCCCCCTCCCGCTCCCGCTCCCGCTCCCCCCTTGGTTCAGCACAGGTAAACGGTTACCCTCCCTCCCCGCCTCATGGATCACCAGCTCACGTCATGTTTCCTTCTCTTTTCTTTTTGTGTGTGTTTATTTAAGTTATTTTTTCTTCCTCCCCTTTTCTTTTCCGTCCTCCCTCCCTCTTCTGCCATGTAACTGGAGGATGTGCAATGAGTTTGCAAACAGCTGGACTGTCGGGCTGCTTTTTTTCCAGATGTTCCTCCTTTGCCTCCCCTACCCCTCCTCTCCCCTTCCCCTTTCCTTCCTTCATTCTTTCCTTGGAGCACTGAGCACCATTTGGAAGCTTGAGAGAAATCAAAATTAAAGAGAGAGAGAAAACACGCGTGCACGCTTTGTCCTAGATTTCCTCTGGGTGTCTGGGTCCTGGCCTTTATTTCTTTTGGGGTTGAGATACCACGGGGATCTCAGCCACGGCCTGGTAGGTGCCCCCTGACCTCCCCACGCGGCACAGCCAGAGTTTCCCCAGAGGCTGGCTCCCCAGCTCCTGCCTTGGGCTGAACCCAGGCTTGGGGAGGCCGACTTGGGAACCCTGGGGCACCTTGGCCAGGGTGAGGTGGGGGTGTAGCCCCCTGCAGGGCTGCAGCACTCTCAGCCCCCGGGCCTCCAGCCTCTGGCTGAGCACTCGGGCCATGTTCTCCAAAGGGGGGTCGGGGGGCGCACAGAGCACATGAGAGCCCAGGAATACCAGGCGCCTGAACCTCAGCCTCGGAGGGACCTGAAGCCCGGGGTCCGAGAGCACGCCTCTGAGTGCGTCGACCGCAGCCGCCAGCTCCCCGGGGCCCGCCAGCCTCAGCAGGGCCACTGTCAGGTGCAGGGCCTGAGCAGGCACTGTGAACGCCGCGCAAGCTGGTGCATTTCGTACCAGTTCTTCTTGGACCTTGGCCACCCCGGCCTGCAGCTCAGCCTCTGTCACCATGAGGGCCACGAAGTGCGTGGGGCGGGGCTGGCGAGGGCCCACAGCCCCGGCTGCTCCACCGTCCACGGGCCAGACCCCGGGACCCCACTCCACTTCCGTCTCAGAGAGGCCTTCCGAGGGCCTTCCCGGGGCTACCACAGCCGGCAGCTCCCCACCCAGGGGCTCCAGGTCCCCGGTAGCGGCGGCGGCTGGCTTCAGCGCCCTTCTTGGCTGCATCCACGGGGAACTTTGGCCTCCAGGGCCGCCCAACCCCCGCTCCTGGATCCTCGATAATGTCCCCGCCAACCCCAGGCGCCCAGCTTCGGGGCCTCCGCCATCCGGGGCCAAGGCGGCCCGGAGTCCCGTCCAAGTGGGCTGTACGCGCCCTCCCGCACCGGTGCCAAGGCAGGTCGCAGCTACGCCGTCCAGTGCGCCTCCGGCCCCGGCCGTGTCCCCACCGCTGAGCGCACCTCCGGCCCCGTACGCGTCCTCGCCGTCACTCTCGTCCCCGGTCCCGGTTCCGTGCACGTCCCCGCCCCTGTCTCCGCCGTCGTGCGCGCCCCCGGTCCCGCGCGCGTCCACGCCGTCGCTCTCACCTCCGGCTGCGTGCACGTGCTCGCCGTCGCTCGCCTGCCCGGTCTGGTGCGCGTCCTCGCCGTCGCCCGCCTCTCCGACCCCGTGCGCGTCCCCACCGTCGAGCGCGTCCAGGATGGTGGACCCGCGGCCCGCAGCCAAGCCCGAGCCGAAGACGAGGTCCGTACGCGAGGCGCGGTCCCACACCAGACGGCCGCGGAAGCGGAAGTAGCGCACCCGGTGCTGCGGCACGGCCAGGACGCCCGGCCCGAGCGCCGCCAGAGGCTCGTCCCAGCAGAAGGAAAGGAAGGGCTCCTCGCGCGAGCCCAGGAAGCGGTCAACGTAGCCCACGGAGAAGTCGGCCGGGTCGAGGCGCGGGTCCCAGCGGATGCGCTGGATGACGGCCGCAGCCGTGCGCAGCGGCGGCTTCTTGGTTTTGGCCTCGGCTTCGGGCTCGCCTCTAGGCTGCGGCGGCGCCGGCGCCCCGGGGTGGGGCTGGCGGCAGCGGGCACCGAAGCGGCAGCGGCCCTCCAGGAAGAAGCGGCAGGCCGGCGGCGGCGCGGGCTCCGCGACGGGGGCCCCCACGGGCGACTCCGGCCCCCCGGCAGCCGCCATGGGAGTGGGGTGCGTTGGCGCGCTCGCCCCGCTCAGGCCGTTCCGCACCTGGGTCAGTCCTGCCGGCACGGGCGCCAGGCGCCGCTGTGACGTCACAGGCGAGGCTCAGGCCCCGCCCCGACCTGGAAAGCACCTCGCGCGTGGGACGGCCCCCCCCCGCGGTGCCCTGGGGGCGCCTGACCCTTGCAGCCAAGCGGTTTTTATCTGTGGCCCCGACCCCGGCCCCAATAATTTACATATGCGGCCCCGCCCCCAATCCAAATACCTTACAGGTGCGGCCCCGCCTCTTCTGGCCCCTTAGCGAGCTTGGCCCCGCTCCCTAATGATTTACAAGTGCGGCCCCGCCACTCTTGCTCCTTAGAGAACCCGGCCCCGTCCCTAGTCCACAGTGCTCTAAAGGTGCTGCCCCTCCACTCTTGCTCCTTAGAGAACCCGGCCCCGTCCCTAGTCCACAGTGCTCTAAAGGTGCTGCCCCTCCACTCTTGCTCCTTAGAGAACCTGCCCCCGTCCCTAGTCCAGTGCTTTAACGATGCGGCCCCGCGCTCTCTTGGCCCCTGAAGAGCCTGGCTCGCACCGCCCCGACACGCCTAATGATTTGCATGTGCTGCCACGCCCCTCCGGGCCCTCGTTGGGCCGCGCCCTCCGCGGGACAACCGGACGCCTGTACGCTCAGAACGAACTTCGTAGCCCGGATTTGGGACGCAACTGTCGCCCTCGGGATAACACATCTTTGGGGAGTCCCTTTTCTACGGGGACCACGCCTCTTCCCGGCCATTTTTCCTGTGCGGCCGCTCCCGGGGTAAAGGACAGCTCGCCTGGGCTGGGTCCACTGGAGACACGGAGCTCACGGGGTCACAGCCGTAGGCCGGCCCGATGGAGCGAGTCAGGCCGGGCCCGGGGCCGCGTCCGGCAGGCGGCGGCTGCGCGCAGCCAACACTGCTGAAAAAACCAGGCTGTGGGAGCGGCCACGTCGGGACCCCGCCCCTGGGAGGGGCACCGCCCAACCGCGCCCCTAGCTCTCTTAAAGGGGCCGCATCCCATTACACCAGGCTAATGCTGAGACCTCCACCCACCTGGCTGGGACCGGAACCCCACGTGACACACCTAGCTCTTAAAGGCACCAGGACCCCATCACCCCTCCCCGTACCCCCTTCCCACATGCAAAGTGAACAGACAAAACCCTGGGGCACAGACCTTGTCGGTTTATGTATAAAGAAGTGGGGCGCTGGACGGTAAGGGCGCAGGGAATGCGGGTGCCTACAGGCCGATGACGTCGTCCAGCTCGAGGTCCGCGTTGGGGAGGCAGCGGGCGCTAGGGTGCTGCGCCCCGGGGCCGGGGTCCACGTCGGGCTTGGCGGCGGCGGCGGCGCCCGGACGTTCCGCGTCCATGACGCCCAGCACTGCGTCCAGCATGGAGGGGCCCAAATCCAGGTGGAAGGACAGCAGAGGGTCGGCGGGCGCTGGCGCGCGGAGGGCGGGCGGCGGGGGCTGCGGCACGGCGGGCGGCGGCGCGGAGCGCGGGGCCCCCGCGGGCGGCGGCCGGGGCTCAGGTGGCGGCCCGCCGCCGTGGCGGCTCAGGAACGAAGTGTCTCCGAAGGCGTCGCCGCCGCGCCCCACGTGCAGAGTGTGCCGGAAGTCGCCGAGCGGCGCGGAGATGGACAGAGCGCCGCGCTCCGGCCGCTTCTTGGGCTGCGCGGGGCCCAGCTGCTTCAGGACCGGCATCTGCGGGATAGGGACGGGTTAGCACGGCCTCCCCCGGGGAGGACGCTACCGAGGCCTTCCGTGTTCCCAGCCCTGGGCCTAGCACGCCGATCAGAGGATGCTCTCCATAAATACAGGATGATGGTGGTGGGATTGCTCCCATTTTACAAGTGGGGAAACTGAGGCTCCCAGAGGTCCGAGGTCACAACTGCTTGATTCAAATCTCAGACTCAAATTTAGGTCTGCCCATATGTTAATTCCACCAAGAACTAACGTTTGAGCTTTTTATAGGTCAGAGAACAAGCAACATGCTTCACCAAACCTTCTGGACTGCTTCCCAAACTTGACAGAAACTCCAGCTTGAACACAGGGCCATCCACCCTGAGGACAGGGCAGACTCTGTCCTTTAGGTGCAGCAGACACAGTGCCCAGGGCCCGCCACACTTCTAGAGGCCCGCACACATGTTTAAACATTTTAATTTATTATTATTTTTTTGAACCTCTTGTCCTTTATTGAGGCCACCGGTCCGCAGCTCCCGCAGGGCAGGGACACAGGCCCAGGTCTTCCTCTCCAGCCTCGCCTTTGGGGCCTGCAGAGCCCACAAAACCCCGGGGAGCGCAGATGAGACCCTCCCCCTCAACACATGGTGTACAGAAGCCCCTTCCCAGACGGGGCTGCCGTGTTTTATTTTAAAGCGTCTGGATTATGTTTGTCTTTATACCAACGCAGTCGTAAGATATAATTATGATATATATACATATATAATTATCTCCATGAAAGCTTTGCCTAGAACACACAAAAGTCATCATGTAGGCTGGCCTGAGGATTGTAATTTGGGAGGTTTAGGGTGGGCCTGGGAAATCTATATACTTGCACAGTATTTTATAATTTGAATTATCTGGTTTTGAAAGAAACATGTAAGTCTTCTTGGAAAACAAGAGTAACAATAATAATCATGCAAATTTTGCTATTTTAAAACATGGCAAGAATGGCATAAATTCCAAACTGGCAGCTCATGAACTGTAAACTAGGTGCCCTATAGCCACATGACTGCATCAGACTCGATGGTAAATAGATATGCCTGCCAACCTTTGCCCATATCCTGGAACTTGGCTGTTTCTATGGAACTTCTGGGAGGGACTTTGATGACCTTGTACTTTTGTTTTAACAGTCACTGTTATTATAATAATAACAATTTAAAAAAAAAACAAAAAACCTTTCCATTTGAATTGAAGCCCCACCCTTTGCCAACTGTATGAATTGGGATAAATTATGTGATCGCTCTCTGTTTGTTTTCCATCTGGAAAATGGATAAAATAACACTACCTTCCTTGCAGGACACACAGAAATACTCAATCAAAGAAAACTATATTTTTAACAGTTCCAGCCAATTGATAGTGATAGAGTTGGGGAGGGGCATGTGTTCCCAAACAAAACTGGGGAACAAAATTTAGATCAAATCCTACGAAGCAGGCAAAGCAGCCAGCCTTGTGCTTTTAGTGACCAGCACCCTGGGAAAGATCAGTGATAACGTGGAGAAAAATTAAAGCCAAAAGGATTTGAAATAATCATAGATGGATATGTTCTGAGAGCTGCCCTCTCCCCTACCCAAACACACACACACACACTTTACAGTTACTTCTCTGGAAAAACCAGTCTTGATTTACCACCTCTGTTGTGTTTCTCAAACTTCCCTGACCTCAAGCTAGATGAATAAATATATTTTATTGCAATCTGGCACACAGTCACCATTCCTTCCCCACCCCCCACCCACACCCCCTACATAAGGGAAACAAACATTTTATGAATTGAGACCTACTCTTATCACGTGCTAGGCACTCAGTTTCAATTCTATTTTATAAATGAATGAATGAATGACGCATTTATCCTGCACCATGCAGGATCTTAGTTCCCGGACCAGGGATCGAACCCACACTCCCACACCGCCCCCTGCAATGGAAGCACGGAGTCTTAACCACTGGACTGCCAGAGAACTCCCTATTATTCTTTTTGAATGCTGACCTCTGCTCATTAATGAATCGCAATCCTCAGTTTAAAAAAAAAAAAAAAAATCCTGTCTCAGAGCTAGCGGCACCCCTTATCCCTGGGCAGTGAGTCACAGTTCAAAACAGCAGAACTCAGAAAGCCAACTGCCCAGACTTGGATCTGACTGTGCCCACTGCTGTGTAACTTTGGGCAAATTACTTAACCTTTCTGACCTCACTTCCTCATCTCAAAAATGGAATGACGCTCATATAATAATTCAGTCTCTTTGCAAGAACTGGGGAGATGTTGCCCATGGAAAGTCTTAGCACAGTAGCCAGCGCACAGCAAATGCTCAGTAAATGCTCAGTGGAGTCCTACTTTGGATCATTCTCCCCTGTCCCAGAGAAGGAAATAGATGCTCAGAGATGGTACATGACTTGCCCAAGGTCACAAAGCCAGCTCTGTGGGACTCCAGAGCCCAGAGTTACTGCTTCCACTGCCTGCTGCCCCCTTGAACTGGCCCCTCCCTGGATGGCTCTCAGCTACTGCCTCTTCTCCCTGCCCACCCCCTACCTTGCCCCTCATCCCATCCTCCTATCACCCTACAAGGTGACATCACTGCCATTTTCCAGCACTTAGCAGCATATCAAGATCTTGGTTTCTGACACCAAACACAACAGGTTTGCCATTGCCTTTCTGTGGGACCCGGCACTAACTTCCTCAGCCTTAAGCCTTAGTTTACTCCTCTGAAAAATGGGAAATCAGAATACCTGTTTGCAAGCGGTTGTCGTAGAGTATACTCATCATGCTGACATTTTATTTCCCGAGCACTTATTCTGGACCAGGCAGGGGTCTAAGTGCTTCACACGAATGAACTCATTTAATCCTCCGAACAACCCAGTGAGGGGAGACCGTTGTTATTTTGTCCGTTTTACAGATGTGGGTGGCACCTGAGGCACAGAGAGGTGAAGTAACTTGCCCTGGATCACACAGTAGCAAATGTTGGGGGCTGGATTTGGAACCCAGGCAGACGAACTCCGGAGTCAAAGGATGATGTGCGATTGCTCACAGCCCCCAAAGGAGAGGGTGTGCAGACCCATGGAAAAAATAACGTTTTGATATCAAAGCCAGGGATTTCCTACACCCTTGACTGTGTTTGTTTGTTTGCTCTGCTTTTTTCTTTTTCCCATTCTAGATAAGAACAATGAGTTCAAAATTGTTTTTGAAAGCTACCACTTCTCCTCGCTAGCTCTGAGACCTCGGGGGCCAGCCACTCCGCTTCTCCGAGCCTCGGTGTCCCCTTGAACAGAAGGCTCTATCTCCCTTGTTGTGTGCTTGATGCAATGAGGTCATACTCGGAAAAAGGCCGTCACAGGGCCAAGCTCCATACAGAGGGGCTGTTGTGACAGTCTTAAAGCAGGCAGAGAGCAGGAGCCAGGATGGGAGCCTGGGACGCGGGGAGCGCGCGCACTCGGCTAGGCCGCCTTCCTCCCGCCTCCACCCGCCCCCTCTCTTTCCGGGCCGAGGCTCCAGCTGCAGGGGTGGGGGTCACAGCTGGCTCACCTCTGTCCTCTCCGGGCCCCAGCCCCGCCAAGAGGAAATAACAACCCGCTCCAGATCCAGCCCGACTGGTTCTCAGCCCTTTAGGAGAGGCAACAAGGAGGGTGGGACCCAGACGGGACAGGGGGACCCGCGACTGGGAGCCCCCGACCCCCTCGGGGCTCCAGTGCGCGCTTCCTGAGGCCACGTGGCTGCGGCCCAGGATTTCAGAGGCCGCCGTCCCTTTGGCCGGCTGGCCGGCTCCCCTCCAGACCTGACCGGGGACCCTGGGCCACCACTGCCCCTTACCTCGTGGTCCTCGCTGAACCGGGCAGGCCAACTCTCAGGCTCCGGCTCAAGCTGGGAGCCCCCTCTTCTTGGTTCGGAGCCCGCCTCCGCCTCCTAGTCCCAGGCCCGCGCCTCCTTCCTTCTTCCTCCGGGCGGGATCTCACCTGGCAAAGGAAGCGTCATGCGGAAACTGGAGGGGCATCCAGGACCCAGGCGGCCGGGCCCAGAGTGCCACCTCCTTCTCTCTTAGGTTCCAGGAGTCCTGGCTCCTAGCTCTCTTGATCCTTAGCCTCAGGAGTCCAGACCCCCAGCCCCTCCTCCCTCGGACCCAGGGGTCCAGGGCCCCAGTCCCCTCCCCCCTCGGACCCAGGAGTCCGGGCCCCCAGCCCCTCCCCCCTCGGACCCAGGAGTCTGAGCCCCAACCCGGGCAGACCCTGGCATGGAGCCCCTTCTTTACCTGCACCGGGATCTGAAGTGTCAGCCCCTCTCGGGGGCCATGGTAGGAGCCCAAGGGGGCGCAGAGTCACCGCGCAGTCCAGCTCAGTCTGTCTGGGGCGGAGAGGGTTAAGGCGTAGGCCCCTCGCAGCCTTCCTTATCCCCCAAAAGTTTGCCTCTAGGATTTAAAGGACTAGGAAGTAGCAGTGGAAAAGCTGAGGCCCCTCCGGGCTGAGTGGGGGCGGGGGGGGGCGGGGAGGAGGCTGGCACTGGGGGTGCGCCCGCCCGAGAACACGGCAGACGGGGCGGCCCCCAGCTCGGCCCCTCCCCCTGCCAGCCTGGAATTTCCTGAAACTGGGGAAGTCTGGCTGTGTAGAAGAATAATTTCTTCCAGATTGCAGCTGTTGAGGGAGTACGTGTGGGATTGAAAGAGAGAGAGAGCGAGAAACAGACCAGGTCGGGCAGTGAGACCAGCAGAAGGATGGATGTGAGCTCGGAGGCGCAGCTCTCACCCCGCTTTGGGGAGTTGCCCGGATGAATATCCCTGCCTGGAGCTCCTCGTCCGCAGAAGGGTCATTACATCACCGAGGGCCAGTGCCCAGCGGCGCCAAGAAGGGTCAGATTTGGGTGTGAGGAAGATCCCTCAGCGGCCAGCGTGCCAGACGGCCCGACCTGGGGGAGGCAGAGGCCCCGGGGAGGCGGCTGGCTCAGCTGTGCGCTGGGGCTGGGGTGCTGGGGCTGGGGAGGGAGGGAGTGAGCTTCACAGATAACAGGGAGGTGTGGCTTGACCTGAATCTTGAAGGAGGAGCGGGAGTTCACAGGGCTGGAGACAGGAGGGAGGATATTCAGAGCGGGGCCGGGCCGCCGGGTGGAGCGGAGAGCACTAGAGCGCCGGCTGGAGTTCGCTTTGCCCGGAGAGATCGGCTCGAAAGCCATGGGGAGCCCACGCCTTGTCCTTTGTCCTGGGCAGGGTGCTGAGCAGGAAGAACAGGGTCGGATCCAGGTGATAAAGGGTGCCCTCCACGATCCAGGAGGGGGAAGGAATGGAAGCAGGCTGGGACTCACACCCGAGGCAAAACTGAAGGTGGGGGTGGGGAAGTGGTCACCTGAACCTCGGTAACCACGACAAATGTTTAAATGACAGAGACAAAAAGTGACAACAACCCAGGGACTTCCCTGGCGGTCCAGTGGTTAAGACTCTATGCTTCCACTGCAGGGGGCACAGGTTCGATCCCTGGTCTGGGAACTAAGATCCTGCATGCCACGTGGCATGGCCACAAAATAAATAAATAAACAAATAAAAGTTCTAATTATTTTCTATTGATGTTAGCTTCACATAACATAGAATGACTCATTTTAAAGTGGTATTTAGGGGACTTCCCTGGTGGCGCAGTGGTTAAGAATCCCCCTGCCAATGCAGGGGACACGGGTTCGAGCCCTGGTCCGGGAAGATTCCCACATGCCGCGGAGCATCTAAGCCCGTGCGCCACAACTACTGAGCCTGCGCTCTAGAGCCCGCGAGCCACAACTACTGAGCCCGCATGCCACAACTCCTGAAGCCCACGCGCCTAGAGCCCGTGCTCCGCAACGAGAGAAGCCACCGCAACGAGAAGCCCTCGCACCGCAACAAAGAGTGGCCCCTGCTCGCCGCAACTAGAGAAAGCCCACGCGCAGCAACAAAGACCCAACGCAGCCAAAAATGAATAAATTAATTAATAAAAATAAACAAATAAAGTGGCATTTAGTACATTCACAATGTTGTGCAACCATCACCCCTATCTAGTTCCAAAACGCTTTCATCACCTCAAAAACAAAAACAAACAAAAACAAAACAAAAAACTCTTGTACCTGTTAAGCTGTCAGCTGGGGGCTGGTCTGCTCCAAGAGGCTGCCTGCATCCTCCTGGTGTTTTCCCTGTGTCTGTCCTCTGGCAACGGTAAGTTGAGCCCCTCTTATGCTTCAGGTCTCCCTGATTTGCAGGCCTGCCCCATCTCCCTCTTCCCTCCAGCCAGAGAAGGTCCTCTGCTTTTAGGGCTCATGTGATTCGGCTGGGCCCACCTGGAAAATACAGGCGTTATACATACATCACCATCGGTAATGGATATGTATTAATATATTACTTGGTAATCAATCAGTACAAGTTAATACAGAAGTATACATAATTTATGTCAAGGAATTGGACTTTGCAATGCTAAGGACTGGCAAGCCTGAATTCCATAAGGCAGACTGGAAACTCTCCGTCAGGCTAGGAGCTGATGCCTCGGTCTTTGTTTCTGGTTTGGTTTGGTTGTTGTTTTGAGCCCCGCCGTGTGGCATGCAGGATCTTAGTTCCCCAACCAGGGATCAAACCCATGCCCCCTGCACTGGAAAGGCAGAGTCTTAACCACTGGACTGCCAGGGAAGTCCCTGATGCTGTGGTCTTTAAGGCAGAATTTCTTCCCCATTTTGCAGTGAAGGCCTTTCAACTGATTGGGTGAGGCCCACCCACATTCTCGAGGGCCACCTCCTTTACCTAGAGTCAGCTGGTTATAGACGTTAGTCACACCTACATAGCGTCTCCCCAGCCATACCTGGGTTAGTGTTTGGTTGGACAACCAGGTACTAGCCTGGCCAAGCGGGCAAGTAAAATGAACCATCATGCCAGGATAATCTCCCCGTCTTAAGGGTCCTAACTTTAATCTTGTGTGCCAAGTCCCTTTGCTACATGATACAACACATTCATAGGTTTCAGGGATTCATGTCTGGATATCTTTAGAGGTGCATTCTGTCTACGCCAAGGACCCTCAGCGGGCAGATCCCGGGGGATGGTGGGGTGGCCACCAAGCTGGAGAGGCTGGGAGGAGAAGCAGGCATACAAGAGATGCTAGAGACCACGCCCAGAGGAGAAGGAAGCAGGATCACCTTCATGGGCAAGCGACCTGTGCAGTCACTGGGGTCGCCATGCCCAGAAGGGCCCTCTGCACTTGGTTTAATGGTTTCCTGTATCTTCACAGTATTAATCATGTTGAACAAGGGACCCCACATTTTCATTTGCAATGCACCCCGCAAATTAGGTAGCTGGTTCTGGACTGAAGTGCGGGAAGAGCAGGGTTCTGGGATGAAGCAGCTGAGAAGGGTGACACTGAGAGATAAGAAAAGGGGAAGGAACTTGGACCGGGGCCGGGCAGCAGCCAGAGAAAGAGAAGGAGGAGGAGAGAGAGATGGGTTGCAGAAGCCCTGGGAGGACGCACAGGTCCCCTCTCTGCAGTCTCAGTCTGATTAAAAAAAAAGATCCACTGGATTTAATAGCAAGCCAGAGGTCACCGGTGGCCAGAGTGAGAACTGCCCATGGGGGCTGGGCGGGCGTAAGCCAGATTGTAGCTGGGGAGGCGAGGGAGGGAAGAGATGAAAAAGTGCAGAGGACTTGGGAGTCCGCGAGCCCGCTGCGAAAGAAAGGAGAGCAAGACAGGATGGATATCTGGAGGGAGAGGTAGGGGTCAGAGAAGGAGTTTTGTTTCTTTGCTTGGTTTGGATACATTCGCTGCTATTTTGTTTCTTTTTTGAAAAAGTAATTTTTAGTTACATAAAGGATATCCTCCTTGTGAAGAGAGAGAGGAAAATAACCCTAACTAATAAGGTTTTTTGTTGTTTTTTTTTTACATAGACTTTTTCTTAACATCTTTATTGGAGTATAATTGGTTACAATGGTGTGTTAGTTTCTGCTTTATAACAAAGTGAATCAGTTATACATATACATATGTTCCCATATCTCTTCCTTCTTGCATCTCCCTCCCTCCCACTCTCCTTACCCCACCCCTCTAGGTGGTCACAAAGCACCGAGCTGATCTCCCTGTGCTATGCGGCTGCTTCCCACTAGCTATCTATTTTAGGTTTGGTAGTGTATATATGTCCATGCCACTCTCTCACTTTGTCTCAGCTTACCCTTCCCCCTCCCCGTGTCCTCAAGTCCATTCTCTAGTAGGTCTGTGTCTTTATTCCCGTCCTGCCCCTAGGTTCTTCATGAACATTTTTTTTTTTTAGATTCCATATAAATATGTTTTAGCATACGGTATTTGTTTTTCCCTTTCTGACATACTTTTGATGACCTTGTCCAATCCAAGCCCCATGAAACTAGTTTGCGGTATACACCTTCCAACTGGGCTGGGCTCTTATAAACACACAGACCAGTGCTTCTGCACCTCGGAGCTACTGGCATTTGGGGCTGGATCATTCTTTGTGGTGGGAGCATCCTGTGCACTGTGGGATGTTCAGCGGCGTCCCAAGGCTCCACCCACTAGATGCCAGTAGCTTTGCCCTCCCCACGATTTAGGCGACCAGCATTTTTTCCAAGTGGCCCCTGGAGGGGGGATATTGCCCCTGGTTGAGAACAACTGATCAACGTGGTGCTCTAAGAAAACACATATTAAACACACATTTTAAACACACAAAGGAACTTTTACTGGATGGTTTTGGGCTACCACTTTTTTCCCACTTATCAGTTTCTGTTGGGACTCATTCATTGCTACTACATACCGATTTAAAAAGGGGGCTTGAGCTTATTTCAGCATTTTGAAGAAAGTACATAACAATAATAGCAGCGAACATTTATCAAGGGCTTAGAATTTTTTAGGAGCTGTTCTAAGCTCTTTCCATATGTAACCTTAATCTTTGCAATAACTCTATGGGCGAGAGGAGGTTGGTATTATTATTCCCATTTTACAGATGGAGAAACTGAGGCACAGAGAGGGTTTTTTGGTTTGTTTGTCTCTTAATTTTTAGGTAACTTAGCTAATGCAGCCCTAAAGTTGCGCAGGCAGGATTTGAACTCAGGCAGGCTGACCCTGACTCAGAAGGAGAGATGGAAGATACAGGAGAGGTAGGTTCTATAAAGGACAGGACCCCCAGGAGCAGGGAAGAAAAGGATCTGTCCAACAGAACTTTCTGGAATGATGGGACTGTCCAGTACAGTAGTCACATGTGGCTGTTGGGCACTTGAGATGTAGCTAGTGGGGCTGAGAAAGTGAAATTTTAACTGGATTTAATTTTCATTGATTCTACATGGAAATAGCCACTGGGGGCCAGTGGTCCAGGTATTGGGTAGCCCACGTCTAGAGCACTTGAGGAGGGTTTAGCCCAGGGCAGCGGGGGCTGCCTCTTGAAGGAGCAGGAGGCAGGATAGAGGGGTGACTGCAGCCTGGGTCAGTGTACAGGTGGGGCGGTGCTTCTGGGGCTCTACCCCACTGGCCTGGATCTGGGTGAGGCAGAGGCAGGGGTGGAGGAGGTGAGGCGTTCAGCTGTGCTGGGAAGGGAGGGGAAGCTGGTTCAGATCTGAGCCCCAGACGAACTGCAGGGCAAGTCTACTGAACACTTGCTGTGTGCGGGCTCTGTTCGAAGCACTCTTTCTTATTATCTCATTTAGTCCTCATATGAGGCAGGTGCTGTTATTATGTCCATTGAGCAGATGAGGAAACTGAGTCAGCATGGCAGGGCCTCTACCAAAGGCCACGGAGAGCAGAGACCATAAGCAGGGTGACCTATGCGTGGAGTTGTGGGAAGTTCCCCAGCTGCTCAGGAGTGTGGTCAGAGAATGCTGAGCGGGGAGTGACCCAGGGTTCGGGTTTTCCCATCAGGAAGTATTTCCAACAACCCAAAGGACTTTGAAAGAGCCTCATCTAGATGCAGCGGGAGAGGAGAGGAAGTCAGAGAGGGTAGGGACAGACAGGGTGAGAGAGAGAGCGAGGGAGGGAGGGAGACAGAGAGACAGAGACCGCGACAGATGACTTCCCTGGCGGTTCAGTGGTTAAGACTCCACGCTTCCACTCCAGGGGGCGAGGGTTCGATCCCTGGTCGGGGAACTGAGATCCTGCAAGTCATGCGGTGCGGCCAAAAAAAAAAAAAAGAAGAAGAAGAAGAAGAGCCGGAGACGGGATCTGTGCCAACAGAGGGAGCCCTGGGACTGCAGCCAGTCTGGTCTGAGCTCTGTCTCTGGAGCTCCCTCCTTCTTCCAGCTGAGCTGGCTCCCAATGCATTCCCCCCCACACACACCCCCTAACACACACACAGCTTGGAAGGAGTTTTATTTCTTTCCTTGGTTTGGATACATTCGCTGCTATTTTTGTTTCTTCTTTTGTAAAGTAATTTTTAGTTACATGAATGATACCTGGATACATCCTTCTTGTAAAGAGAGAAAGGAAGGATTTTTTCTTTTTTCTTTTTTTTCTTTTTTTTGGCCACACCTCACGGCTTGTGGGATCTTCGTCTCCGACCAGTGAGAGCACGGAGTCCTAACCACTGGACCTCCAGGGAATTCCCCCCCCCCACCCCTTGTAAAGAGAGAAAGGAAAATAACCCTAACTAATAAGGTTTTAATGACCTCATCCCATCCAAGCCCCATGAAATTAGTTTGCAGTATACACCTTCCAACTGGGCTGGGCTCTTACAAACACAGAGACCAGCGTTTCTGCACCTCGGAGCTGTTGGCGTTTGGGGCTGGATCATTCCTTGTGGTGGGAGGGTTGGGGGCCATCCTGTGTGCTGAGGGATGTTCAGCAGCGTCCCAAGGCCCCACCCACTAGATGCCAGTAGCTCCCCCTCCCCAAGGTCTGGACAACCAACAATGTTTCCAAATGACCATCTGCAGTTCCCTCCCCCTCTGGTTACAACCCCAGCAGGAAAAGTTCCTGGGATCCTTTGCAGGTTCTGTGACGGAAAGGAGTAGCCGGGCACAACTGGCAAAGTTGAGGAAATTGGGAAGGGCCAAGAGATAACTGCTGCAAACTCCTGGCCAAAGTACCACGAGCCTCGGTCTTCCACCTGAGGGTGGGTCGGGGATTCCTAAGGTCCTTCCTGCCCTGCTGCTAAACGTGGGCAGGCGGGAATGCGGCCAAAGCCCGTGCACTGGTGTCAGACAGCCTTGGCTTGGAGCTCTTGACTGTGTGACCCAGGCAAGTCACTTTTCAACTTGTAGCTTTAGTTTCTTCATCTGTGTCGGAGTTCCAAGGACCCTCACAGAAATCCTAACGATAATTCATAAAAGCAGCTATCGTTACCAAACCCAAGCGGTTTGCCAGGCTGTGTCTAGGCACATGATGGTGACGGTAATAGTTATAACAGCTCACATCCTTGAATGAGTGCTAAATGCCAGGCACTCTGCTCCACACATCTCGTGTATGAACTATTTAGTTTCTCACCAAAACCCCACAAAAGCAGGTCCTGGCATTATCCTCATTTGATAGATGACAAAGTAGAGGCAATCGGGTGACTTTCCCTAAGTCACAAAGTTAAAAAAAGGCAGAGCTATGATCAGATCTCAGGATGCCTGGCTCAAGATCCTGCGCTCTTAGCCAAACTGCTTGCTTCCTGTGAGAAGCAGAATAGAATAATCTCTGATCACCTGCTTCCTTTGAAGCAGACACCATTATCATTGCCATTTTCCAGAAAAGCAAAGTGAGCCTCAGAGAGGCAGAATGACATTCCCAGGGACACAGCGCTAGCAAGAGGCGGATCTAGGTTTTGAAACCGGTTTGGTGTGAGCCCAGGTCCATCATCTTTTGGTCATACCAAGTACCTGGTATCCTGAACCCGGTCTGGTAAAAGATAGTTCTGAGGTGGATGGGGGAAAACGAACATTATATGACACGCTGGTCTGCTCCAGCGCCTGTGATGCTGAGTGCGGGACCAACATCCTGGGCTTCTGAGCTTTATCCCTATTCTGGATGCACAGATTGTGAAGGGAGTTTGAATCATTGCCAACTACAGCCATCCCCCGTAGTTTTCCAATTTACCCTCATGCTCTGACTGAATATGTCTTATCTGAATCCTGCACGGAGTCTACACAAGAGGACCAAAGATGGGGCTCAGCTGATGCCTACTTGACAACCGAGATATCGGGAAACGGGGGAGGCTGTGTTGCCTTCACAGACGCTGGCCATGGTGCTGAAACTAGACTCGACAGTCAAATCCCCATCAGCACTGTGGACAGCAGCCGCAGAACCTACCTTCCTGGGGTTGGGTCCTGATGGTGAAATAGGGAGGGTGTCCAGATACAGGTCCGGCGGTGCTGGGGCCACGCAGAGAAGGAGCCAGAATTGTTCAGGAGGCAGGGAAGCTCAATATGCAGAGATCAGACTGACCACAGAACGCTGTCATCAGGAGAAGACAGCTTCTTTCCTACTCTACACTGGGGGAGGTAGAGAGGCAGCAAAATGGACGCACCCTAGACTTGGCTTGGTCATAAGGTTGTCTTTTATGGATATGCTATGGGTGTATAGTATGAGTGCAGTAAGAATGCACTCATGAAATGTCAGGGCTGTGCTGCCTGCTTTACAAACATCATTACTGTTTTTCCTATTGCAGTAAGGTTCACATAACATAAAAGCGACGGTTAACCATTTGAAAGTGTACAATTCAGTGACATTTGGTGCGTTCACAGTCTTGTGCGACCATCACTGTTAACTGGCTCCAAGACATTTTCATCACCCCAATAGGAAACCCTGTACCTATCAGCCAGGGTTTGTCATAGAAACAAGACCAGTAGGATGCATGTGAATATATATATATATCATACTCCACACACAAATACACAGACACACACACACACAGATTGTATGGAATATCCTCACACGATTATGGAGGCTGGCAAGTCCAAAAGCTGAAGGGTGGGCTGCAGGCTGGAGACCTAGGAGAGCTGATGCTGAGGTTCAAGTCCAAAGGCAGTCTGCTGGCAGAATCCCTTCGCGCTCAGGAGAGGTCATTCTTTTGTTCAATTCAGGCCATCAGCTGATTGCATGAGGCCCACCCACATTATGGAGGACAATTTGCTTTACTCAAAATCCAATGATTTAGGGGCTTCCCTGGTGGCGCAGTGGTTAAGAATCTGCCTGCCAATGCAGGGGACGCGGGTTCAAGCCCTGGTCCAGGAAGATCCCACTTGCCGCGGAGCCACTAAGCCCGTGTGCCACAACTACTGAGCCTGCGCTCTAGCGCCCGTGAGCCACACCTACTGAGCCCACGAGCCACAACTACTGAAGCCCACTCACCTAGAGCCCATGCTCCGCAACAAGAGAAGCCACTGCAATGAGAAGCCACTGCAATGAGAAGCCCGTGCACCGCAACGAAGAGTAGCCCCTGCTGGCTGCAACAAGAGAAAGCCGGCACGAAGCAACGAAGACCCAGCGCGGTCAAAAATAAATAAATAAAATAAATTAATTTTTAAAAATTATTTTAAATCCAGTGATTTAAATGTCAATATCATCCAAAAACACCCTTGCAGAAACATCCAGAATGTCTGACCACATAACTGATCATGGCCCAGCCGAGGTGACACACAAAATTAAACCTCACAAATCCACCCCTTGTCAACTTGACATCTATATGCATCTCCTTAAACAACACTTAACCTCCAGATAAAGACAATAACAACAATGAATGAGTGAGTGACCTCTGCCAGCCCCCTGCCTCTAAGGGGGATTTTGCTGAATGTGAGGCCAACTTCCTGTTTCAGGGCTACAAACCTGCTCTGCCCCCTGCCCCCAGCCTAGTTGAGACAGATGGGGTTTCCAGAGCCTCAGTAACAGGGAAATGGAAATACACTGAGATGAAGGTAGAAAATACAGAGAAAACCCAGGCATGATTTCTGCACAGGGAACTTACACTGGACACAGGGATCCTCACCTGCCGGGGAATGTGGGACCAGAGCTGTGCTCCAGCTCCTACACACACACACACACACACACACACACACACACACACACTTCCGCTGCCCCTCTGCAGACTGCGTCCCTCACCCCACACAATCCCACCTGGAACTGACAGACCCAGCCCAGATCATTCCTACCGACTCCAGACCCCTGCTTTCCTCGTCCCAGGGATGACCCAGTCATTCCCATCCTGTGCCACCCTCACAGCTCTCTCTGTCCCTCTAGAGTGGCCGTGGGCAAGGAGGGAGCCGCCCCCTGCAGCAGACATGCCCGGGGGCCCAGCCTGCTCTGACACCTCCCACGCCATCCTGAGCAAGATGTGACCAAGTCTCAGGGTCCTTAAGTCAAGTGGGGAAAATAACTCTGCAGTGATGGGAATTTACATGCTCATAGAATGGATGTGGGGAGGTCTTTTGGGAAGGATGATGAAAATGGTCTAAAATTTGATTGTGGTGACTTGCACAACTAAGTTTGTCAAAAAAAGAAAAATTGAACTGAGTCACTAAAAGGAGTGAATTGCATTGTGTGGTGGTTTCCTCATAACAGACCCTGAGGTCCTGCCCTCACCCCTCCTAGGGACCCTGCCCAGACCCTCTATCTGGGGGCAGGGTTCTGTGATCTCCTGAGGGCAGCTGACCTTCGTGTGCCGGGGCCCTGATAGGGTTAAGAGATTCCACTTGGAGAACAAGGACAACAGAAATGACTTCAAGAATGAGGATAACACGTCTCAACTTGGTCCACACCAGACGGAGGCCAGATTCGGCATCACTGCTGTGCGTGGCGACACTGCCCAGCATTATCAGTGCCTCTACCGGACAGGTAGTCACTGGTCTGAGCCCAGGGATGCCCTGGAGCTGGTGGTGACAGGTGAGGAGCTCTCTGCCCTGCCCTCAGGTTTGCCCCAGGTCCCTGGGCCCTGTCCCCAGCCGTGTCCTCCGTGCACAGGCTCCCCTGCCCCCTCCTGACCCCCAAGCCCTCTGGCTCCCTCTTCCCTCTGCACACACATCTCTCTGCCTTCACACCTGGCTCAGGTCCCTGGAGCCTGGTCTCACCTGGACACCACGATGACCTGGGCACTCAGCCTCAGCATCAGGGTGGGCACAGAGCTGCCCTGCTGGGCTGGCGGGGAGTGGGCTTCCAGAGGTGGGGTGGGGACAGACCCCTTCAAGGGAACCTGTGTCTTTTTCCCTCAGGATGGTGTTGACTGTCCTTTCCACTGGGTGAGAATCTGTGGGGCCTCAGGTCATGTTTCCCCTGTGCTGTGATCCACTCCTCACTGGGCAAGTCACATGGTCCAGGGGGGCCCCTGACCAGGGCTGGATGGTGCTTTGGGGCACCTTTGCGATGAGGCCATCCCTGTCCCTGTGGGTGGTCAGCCCTGAGATGTCCTGGAGTCAGTGCCCATCCAGGACACTCTGACCCCCTCCACACCCTCCTGGGGCCTCAGAGCGGACATTCCACATGGATTCTGGGCAGTAAAGCAGGGCGCAGCTGTAGGAGGTGCAGAGGGCGGGACGCCCCAGCAGAACGGAGCAAGGGCACTCTCCCTGGTCTCCTGGCCCCGGCCCCACTTTCTCAGGAGTCTCAGGGTGTTGTCTGGGATTGAGTGACGGCCAGATGTGGCCTGCTGTCGGATGCTCAGGGTGGGGAGGGGCCGGGGGACAGACCCTCGGCAGCCCCCACACAGCATCAGTCCCCCTCCTGCCCTGATCACAGGACCCATGGAGACTTCAGCTCCGCCCACACTCAGCCCTACTCCTCAGCTGGTGAGTAGCAGACCTCAGCCTGGAGGGGTTTCTGGGGGGGGTCTGTGCTGGGGATCAGGGCCTGGCCCTCTCCTGGGTTTGGATCAGGGAGTGGCGAGACCACAGGAAGGGGCTGGCCCGCACAGGGCACTGGGGTGTCTCTGATGTTCATAAGGTCCCTGATAACAACACCCACGGGACTGAGAGAACCCTACCCCAGGCACCTGATGGCAGTAATGCCACGACAGGCCAACGTGGGAGGCACTTCCCAGACCTTCTGAGAGCCGCCACCCCTTTTATTAATAATATGCAGAAACGAAGTTAAAGTTTCTCGTCCAAAGGCACAGGGCTCTGAAGGGGAGGAACCAGCCCAGGGCAGCCAGACCCCAGACCGCGGGGTTTGGCCGCAGCTCCGCACCGCCGCCTTGTGGGCAGCGCCCGCTGCCGGCCCCGCTCAGCGCTGAGAGGGACGGAGGGACTGAGAGCTCATCCTCCACACCTGGACACTAGGAGCGAGAAGGGACCCCTGATGGTTATGTCTGAACAGCCTAGAAGGGAGGGCACTCTTGCAAAAGCCTGCAGTGGACATTTGGAGGGTTTCCCTGTGGAATCGTCCCTTCCTGAAGTCATCCAGTCAATTCTCCTGCAGGCAAGAGCTGGAGTCCTGAGACCCCCCCAATCAACTTCTAGGAGATTCATTCACCATGTGGCCCCTCCCACAATCAACTAGCTCCTTGGAGAGAACGTGTAGCACTTGTTTCCAGAGACCCAGCTGTGGTCCCTTGGCTGTTTCCAGAGAACCAGCTATAGTGCTTGGCTGTTTCCAGAGACCCAGCTGCAGTCTCCTGGCTGTTTCTAGAGACCCAGCTATGGTCCTACAGTCGCCCAGCTGATTCCAGATATGTCCTGTGAATCTTCCACTGCCCCCAGAGATCCGTTTTCTCAGCTGACTGTACAAACCTTCCTAGAGTTCAGTTGTTGATCTTGAATCTGGGCTATACTTATGCAGCTTATTGCTGATACCCTGTTTTCTGGATCATGCTTCACCTTGTTCATCAATAAATGTCCTCACGGGCCCAACTGCGTCAGCCCTGCGTGTGGCGCTGGGGTACACATGATCTAGGTCCCAGTCTCTGCCTCCACAGTCACTCAAGACTTAGTGAGAGAAACAAGACAAGATGAAAGGGTATCAGTGTTCTCTGATCCAAGTGTGTGTCTCAGGGGTGAGTGAGGGGGATGTCTGAGGGGACTTGTGTCTGGGTGAAGGCACAGAGCTGCCCCGCCTGCATACAGCACCAATCCCCCCAAACGCACATGGCCATGAATGCACAAATGCACACATATGTACACACACACCTGCACACACTGTAAAACGTATACAGGCATGCACAACCCATGAATGCTCGCATACACACACAGACACACATGCACACACCCACATGTACGGACACGTGTGGAGTGGGTGAGGGAGTTGATGAGACCACGACTGCACACGGAGGGTCCCTCAGGCTTTAGGTCCACCCAGAGGAATATGCAGGTCCCCATTTCCCACCCCTACTTCAGTTCATCCCCACTGGACGCCATGCATTCTCCAAACACAAGAGGACCCATCAGCTGGAGGACATTGTCCTTGATCTGACCTTCACCCCGTCACCTGGCTAATGCCCTTCAGGGTTGGGATTGGAGGCTGTTCATCCCAATAAGCTTGCAGTTGCTGCTGTAACGAACCACTCACATAGTGGCACCAAACAACACAACTTATTATCCTACAGTTCAGGAGGTCAGAAGGCTAACATCAGTTAAACTGGGCTAAAATCAGGGGTCAGCAGGGCTGCGGTCCTTCTGAAGGCTCCAGGGCAGAATCCATTCCTTTACCTTTAGCAGCGTCTGGGGGCCGTCTGCATTCCTTGGCTCGGGGCCCCTTCCTCTGCCTTCAAGGAGAACTGTAGCCTCTTCAAATCCTCCCTCTGACTAGGACTCCTGCTTCTGTGGTCACACCTCCTTCCCTCTCTCTGACCTGCCTCCTCCCTCTTACAAGGACCCTGGTGATTACATTGGGTCGACCTGGAACATCCAAGCTCATTTCCAGCCCCCCCCCCCCGCCCCCGCCTCAAGATCCTTAACTCAATCACACCTGCAAAGACCCTTTTTGCACCTAAGGTAACACAGCAGCTGGCTCCAGGGAGTCGGGTGTGGACATATTTGGGGCTGTTATTCTGTCTACCTGAGTGGGTGCTGGTCCTCTGCAGCACCTCCGCTTGTCGGCTCCTCTGGGCTTGAATGCCTCACTCTGAATTCTAAGTATCTCCTTGCAGGAATGTTTCCTTCTTCCACTAGCTTGTGAAATGATCAATGTTTGAGAGTCTATTTCTTGTGTCCCTAGAACCTCTACGTAAGAGGAGGTCGGGTAGGAAGCAGTGGAGACTGGAAACGCGCCCCACAACCCGTTAGCCCCCCGCCCCGCCCAGTGCTCAAAGTGACAGGTGGTCCCTGTGTGACAGGACTGTGCCTGCTCACCAGCACCGTGTCCTCCCTTCCTGGGCTCCCAGCGAGATGATCTCCCCAGCCTCCCTGCAGTTATGTGTGTCCTGGGATGAAGTTCACAGTGGCATGTGAGCTGGACGGACGGACCTTCTTCCAGGCCTGGCCCCTGAACCTCCCACACAAGATCCTCACGGCTCTCCCCTTCTGCTGCCGGCTATGGATGCCCCGGGTGACCCTGGAACCACACGCTCAGTGTGGCACCTGGTTCCCAGATGACCCTATAGAATAGAGGCTGCTGTACCCCTTGTATGAGTCATATTTCAGGTTTCTATAAAGTTGATGCTTTAACGTGTGTCATACATGCATATGCTAGTGTGAAAATTAATAAAGGGAAACCTAATTTAAAACGGAGTTGGGAAGCCCTAAAGGGGAGCTCTCTCACCCCTACCCTCTGCTGCAGCTTACTTTACATTCCTGGGCAGGACGAAGCTTGATTTTCAGAAGAAGGATGATTTTCTCCTCGCCCAGCAATAGCCCAGCCAATGAGAAACAGCAACAGCTCAGCTAATGAGAAACAGCAACAACTCAGCCAATGAGAAAACAGCCTCAGCCCAGCCAATGAGAAACAGTCACAACCTAGCCAATGAGAAACAGCCACAACCTAGCCAATGAGAAACAGCACCAGCCCAGCTAATGAGAAACAGCAACAACTCAGCCAATGAGAAAACAGCCCCAGGCCAGCCAATGAGAAACAGCCTCAGCCCAGCCAATGAGAAACAGCCACAACCTAGCCACGGAGAAACAGCAACAGCCCAGCCAATGAGAAACCACCACCACCCTGACCTCTTGGTTTTCTCCAAGGGACTTTCAGTCAAAGCAGTCCCTTCCAACTTCCTCCTTTTTCTCTGAAAAGTAACATTCCTCTTCCTTGTTCTCTGGACTTGACTGTGGTTTGCCATAGTTTGAATGTCCTGAATCGCAATTCCTCTGCCATTCCTAAATAAACTCATTTGCCAGTAAAATAACGACATTTAATTTTAAGGTTGACACTGGACACACCTTTTCCTAGATGACCCGATAATATGCCTGAGTCACTTGCATTGTCCTCCCGCCTCCTCCCTCACTGCCCCCCACCCTGCCCCAGCTCCTGAGCAAGAATCCTCTTCTTGGGGTGCACTTATCAAATACAAACCAGTCAATCCACAGTCCACACCCGCACCCCCTCCTTTATGGGGGTCCACAGTCTGGGCCACGATCCACCTGCCCTTGTCACGCTGGGGCCAAGCACATGACAACTAGGGACGCCCCCTCCACCCCAGAACCCGCTGAAATCATTAATCCAGCCAATCCCATGCCTGCTTACCCTTTCCTGCCCATTCTTGCTTGTGGAAACCACAGTAAAGGCTCCCATTTTCCCCTCACTCCATCTCCTTCTTTCTGTCTCTGGTGCTTCCCTACGTGGCCCTGGTGGGTGGCATGCATGCCCCCTCCTCCTGGGAACTGTGATGAAATATCTTTTCAATGGCAGGTGTCTCCTGATCTGCTTCCTCACATTTTAAAATTAATACACAGTATTTTAGAGCACCTCCCTGCTGAGCTGGAATCAACTTCACCTGTTTCCTGGAAGAGGAACTAATTCCTATCACGTGAGACGTTACACTTTTGGGTCTATTGGCTGTAATAGTTACACGGCTGAAACGCACAGTGAGACGGCCTTCTCCCGGGTAAGGGCTTACCCTGCCTTGGCTGCGCAGAAAGCAGATCCCCATACCTGCCTAAGTCTGCTCTTCATCTTCTGTTCCAGGTGCACAATGTCAGTCCGCCCAGCGTCCTCTGAATTCCACACCTGGGAGACCTCATACCTCTCTCCCTGACCCCGCCCAGCTCCATCACTGACACGTGGGCGGGCCTCATGGACGTGTTATATGAACAGATATAACCAAATATATTCTTTCCTAATGTCAGTTCACACAGATTTAGGTCCGTCCACAATTGCCCACTTGAGCCTTGCTGCTGAAGCTACAGGGCTTCTAAACAAGGCCACTCCGTGCTGTCTCAACATGGAAACACTTGGGATCTGCACGACCGCGTCTCCGGAGCGGGACCAGCTGCGCCGCCAAAGACGCGGGGTCACCGGGAGCCCCTCGCCCGGAGAGCCCCGATCCCGCTGTGAGTGGGACGTGTAGGTGGTCACCGCCCTACTTATGGGCTCAGACCTGCGGTTCCCACTCAGATTAAAACGAAACGTTACCCTGAAGATCCGCTAGGGGCCGCCAGCATCCAGCTCTCAATTTTTGCGTCTTGTATAATTTTTTGATAGAAACATAAGAAACCTGCATGCCTGTTACAGGCCTGGTATTTGAAATGTTCTTATATATCTTAAGAATATTTTAAAACTTCAGCAAGCTCTTACAATGGTGCAATGGCTATTTTAGTTCTATGCAAATATTACCATACTTAAACTTTGTACAAACCCTCCACAGAATGCCCTATGCCCTATTCTTTTCTTCGCTTTTTTTTTTTTTTTTTTTTTTTTTTAAGAAACTAGGGACTAAAACATTAGTCCCTAGTTGGAATGCACTTATCAAATACAAACCAGTGCAGGTCGGCCAGCTCTGACTGACGGGGGCTGCAGGCCCATGTGGGCACCTGACTCACTGCTCTGACCTCAGGACCAGCTGCATCTCACCAGCTGGGAGGTTTCTGTCCTGGCTCAGAGGGGGCCCAGCCTTCCAACTCAGTTTTCATTAGTACTGATCTTTAATTTCCCATTTGTACTCAAGGTTAGTTTCCTCCAGAGATCTGCTTCCTAACTCTAGTCTTCATCATTGTTTCCTTGGTTCCATTCTGGGCTGAATATCTCTGTTTCAGTCTCTCTCTCTCTCATTTTCCCACTATTACTGTATTATTCAGGATTCTCCAGATACATGGAACTGATAGGTTGTTACATAGGTTGTAAGGGTATCTGAAAGAGGAGATTTATCATGTGAACAAGCTCACGGGGTTAAGGAGGTGGAGAAGTCCCATGACCTGCCATCTGGAGCTGCAGACCCGGGAGAGCCGGTGATAGAATTCAGGGTGGGTGTGAAGGCCGAGACCTGGAGTGTGGCTGGTGTAATCCCAGCATCCGGAGGCCCGAGAACTAGGGGCTCTGAAGTCTGAGGGCAGATGCTGGACGTCCCAGCTCAAGAAGAGAAAGGGGATTCACCACCCTTGCCCTTCTTGTTCTATTGGGGCCCCCAGGAAATGGGATGGAGCTGCCCACATTGTAAGGGTGGATCTCTTCACTTGGCCACTAAACCGAAGCTAATCTCTTCTAGAATCTCCTTCACAGACACGCCCAGAAATAGTGTTTTACCAGCTCTTGGGGGTCCCTTAGCCCAGGCAGGTTGACGCATAATTTCACCATCACAGTTAGAATGGTGCATTTCCCCTAAAATCTGGCCTGACTCTGACCCCAGGTAGACCGGTGAACAGGTGGGCACGTGGCAAAAAGCAGTGTGGAGAGCTGGCGTTCCTGGAGAGGATTCCTCATTACTCTACCCCCTGGAGCACGGATGGCTGGCCAGGTCCAGCGCCTGCTCCACTGAAAAGGATCCCTGTGAGGCCAGGCAGTGAGGCCACCGTGGGGAGCAGACAGGGTTTGGGGGCAATTAAAACAAAAAGAAAAGAAAAACCTTTCCCATCTCGGGGTATCGGTGGGAAGAGGAGGAGGGCCCAGAGAGAGGACGGGAAACGGGACGCCAGGACTAGTTTCTTCTTCCTGACCCTCTGACCCAGCGGACACAGAGCACAAGCTCAGGGCCCTGGGGTGTAGGGACTTGCCTGCATGGAAGGACATCCTCTCTGCTCTGAGGTCCCCAAGTGCCAGCTGGAGGACAGCCACGTGGTGGCGCTGCGTGGCCAGGGAGGGAGGGTCTACCTTGTGCTTGGACACCTCACCCCCCAGGTGTGTCCAGGGGGGCGACCACCGGGGGGTCACAGTGGGTCCTGTCATGGTGGGAGGAGAGATCCCACCCGGACCAGATGGGGCAGAAGCAGATGCTCAGACACTGAACCCCTGGACACAGTGGACACTGGGACGACCTGAAGGGTCCCCAAGCCCTTAGGGAGCACAGCGAGGAGGGACCCCCTGCCCACTGGGCCCAGACGTCAGCAGGGCCTCCAGCCACCCAGCGAGCAGACCCCACAGACCCAGTCAGCTCCGCCCTGGGGCCTCAACAGTGACATCGGACAACTGCTCCCTCTACCCTGGACACCATCCTGGGAGGAGTGTGGACAGGGGGACGCTGAGACGGAGTAAATGCCAGAGAGGCTGTTTATAATGATTGGGAGGGGCTGAGTATCAAACTCCAGTACTGTGTGTGTGTGGGTGTGTGTAGGGGTGTGTGTGTGTGTGTCTTGCCATTAAGTGGGGGCAGCTCCTGAGACCAGATCACTGACAAAGACTTTTCATTTCTTCTGCTGAACTGCCTTGCATCATGATCTTCTACACACACACCCATGCACACACACGTACACACCCATGCACACAAATACATGCACACACAGGCACATGTGCTTGCACACATACACACAAATCTAATGCATACCAATGACAGTATGTTCATTTATATGCAGTACCATCGAACTTCTCCACATTTTCATTTCCTAAGGAATGACATACACCGTGTAGGGCTTTTAATGGTGCTTTGATAACACAAAGCAGAGTCCTGTCAATGAGAAATCATTGATTCCAAGAAGGTGGTATGTTGTTTCATAATATAATAAAAAAAGATTAAATGATCAAAACAAATGATTTTTCTGAATTATAGAAAGGATTCAACAACAATATAAAATAGTATAAAATCCCTATTTCAGATGACTGTGCATTTTGTTCTGATGGCATCAAGTACCATCAGCACTCAGTAACAGAACCTCTTCCCCAAACCTGGAGCTTCTTGATAAAGAGTTAGTGATTAGGGGAAGGAGGGATAAATTAGGAGTTTGGGGTTAACAGATACACACTGCTATATAAAAAATAGATAAACAACAAGGACCTACTGTATAGCACAGGGAACTATATTCAATATCTTATAATAACCTATAATGGAAAAAATCTGAAAAAGAATATATATATATATATATATATATATAAAACACACACATATCTGAATCACTTTGCTGTACACCTGAAACTAACACAACATTGTAAATCAACTATACTTCAATTAAAAAAATTTGTTAAAGAGTTAGTGATTAATGGTTCGTTTAAATCAAATTATTCAAAATCTGAATAACTCAAATAAAAGATGCCCAGTTTGAATAATAAATTTGACACCATTGTTCTAACAGGGCTTGTTGAATAAGAGACCATGTTGTCTGAACTCTCTGAGGTCCTGGAGAAGAGAACCAATACCGAAGGTCCAGGGGCAGAACGTGAGTGAGAGTGAGGTTGGGTCGCTCTCTGAGTCTGAAACCGAACTGGACAACAGAGTGAGTAAAGAAAACGATACTCAGACAAAAAAGAAAAAGAAAAAGAGCTAGACAAATGCACACTCTTGTTATTATTTCTCCCAGTTTTTTTTTTTTGAGTGTACATATCATTGTTTTCTTTCCCACCAAGAAAAATAACTGAGAGGCCACTTTTACTGCTTTTTCACTTAAAAATCCATCCACGGCGCCCTTGCCTGTGTGCTGCTTCCATGACAACACTCGTAGGTTTGTGGCAGGTTCCATGGAGCACGGCCCTCTGTCAGTAACGTCCCCCTGCCCCCTCTCCCACCAGCCTTCCTACCTGGGGTGACATCATATCAAAATGAGTGACGGGTCTGGTTGGCAGTAAACAGTGCTGCAGAGCTGCTGTGTCTGAGTGTCTGTACAGGCACGAGTTTCAACAGAGAGTGTGTCGCCAGCCTTCTCATCCTGTTTTTTGGGGAAATGAGGGTGGTTGCTTTCACACAGAAAGGGAGGTGCTTTTCAAAGGAGAGTGACTCTGGCCGCAGAGCCCACATTCCCTGCAGCATGTGGGGCAGGCCCTCCTGCCGCAGCCACACCACCCCCGAATCTGCAGGACGCCTCCCTGGGTTCTGTCTCAGGGCAGAGCCCAGGGCTCTGGACCTTCTGTTTCTTAGAGGCGCTGGTCAGCTCGGCTGGGGGAACTGGGGGTCCGGGCAGATATGGGGGTTTGGGCCAAGAATCATAAAGCACACGGACCTCGACGCCCGGAAGGATTTCAGACACCAAGAACCTGGCTCTCTTCTCCTTGAACGAAAGCGACCACTGGGGCTGGGTGTCCCCCGGGGTTGAATGTAGAGCCTGGGATCAGCCTCAGGTCTGAGCCCTTGGACGGGTTGAGCCCCACCAAGTCCCAGGAGGACATCACAGACGGCGCTGCAGACCCTTCTCCGTCTCTGTTAGACCTCACCTTGCTGACCCCAGGACCCTGAGGAAGTCCCTCCCTGAACAATCCAGCTCTGCCTGTGACCCCACCTGGTACCGTGGGCTCAGCCAGACCCTCCCGTGGGCTGTGACCCTGGGAAACCCCAGGTCTTTCCCTCCCTCCGTGTCCCGGCCCCTCCCCTGGTGTCATGCTGGTAGGACTCAAAGTCCTCAGGGGTGGGAGCCGCAAGACCGCCCACGCCAGCCACAGTGCCTGTGTCCTGTGACCCGCACCGGGGTCCAGACAAGAATCCAGCCACCATCCCAGGCCCTCCTGGTTCTCTGCACACGTAACAGTCCAAGAAGCCCCGCCCACCCATGTTGGACAAACACAACTTTTTCTTTAGTGCATTCACACCCGTAGACTAAGAAACTTTCAGTCTAGAAATGACCTGAGCCAGCTTGGAGGCAGGGGTGAGAGTGGAGGGCACAGCCTAGGGTCACAGGATACAGAGGGGCACAGAGACAAAGCATGGTACCTGACGGGGTGAAACCTGCCCTGGAGAACGTGAGGGAGGCCTGGACTGAGTTTCTCCCAATGAGCCACGTACCTCTCTGTGCACTTCCCAATGTAGTAACATGAAGTTGTCGGGAGAAGTTTGTTTCTCCTTTTGCATGTGGGAAACCTAGGTGTGTGGGTGAGGAAACGTGTGCTTTGGGAACAGTCAGCCTGTGGGGACCAGAAGTTGAACAAGTTTCCCCACCGATATTCTCCACTGTGATCTGTTTGTCTAGGTAACCATGCATCTGTGTATTTACCTATGGAGCTGTGCATGTATCTGTGTAGCTAGCTATCTAGTGTCTAGGTATCTATCTATATATCATCTAGCTATTTATCAATCAATCTACGTGTTTATCTACCTATCATGTTTCTATCCATCTCTGATGAGTTAATACCATGCTTGTTTCATTTGGACTTGGGTTGAGTCTGGTTATGACACATCTAGCTAGAAACACCTTCCAAAAACCAAGGTCTTTGTGACCCAAACAGGGAAATCTAGAGTTGGGCCTGTGAGCACCCACTTCTCTCCCGTTAGACCAGTGATGCAGGCCCCACTGTGGCCCCTGGGAGCCTGTCCTGCTCACTTCCGGACCTGCAGGGCACTGTTCCCAACCCTGGGACAAGCACGGAGAAAATGACGAGAGGCCGGCCATATCCCCTGATGCCGCCCCCTTCCTGGGCTCAGGCCTCCAGGGACAGGGGGGCAGGAGATACTGGGTGGGGTCTAGGCCCTGCGTCCGTCCAGCCTCTACTCCAGGACCTGCTAGGCTCCTGGGGGGGCGGACAGTCACCCCTGCAGTCCCTGCTTAGCTCTGTGTCGCCTGGGCTGACCTAAATTGGGAGGGTCAATCTCTGCATTATGTCCCTCCCGTCCCTCGAAGGGCAGGAACGTCTATGTCGTCACAGTGGACCCTGAGATCCTGTTGTGCTTCTCTCCTAGGGTCCCTGCCCAGACCCTCCATCTGGGCCGAGCCAGATTCTGCGATCCCCTGGGGGTGGCCTGTGACCAATGCGTGCAGGGGCCCTGCTGGGGTTAAGGTGCTCCACCCGGAGATGGAACAGGGTAGAAATCCTATCACATCCCAATTCGATCCACGCGAGGCAGAGGCCAGATTCCCCATCACTGTAGTGAGTGGAGACACTGCCCAGCATTTTCGCCGCCTCTGTTAATAAAGGTCCACCTTGACTGAGCACAGAACCCCCCTGGAGCTGGTGGTCACAGGTGAGGAGCTGCCATGGTGCCCTCTTCCCTTCCCACCTATTCCAAGCTATCATGGTGTCTGGAGGATCCTGCAGGCCTACCTCTCTGGACGCACCAGGTCTTTCCCCACCTCTGCCCTCCTCGGCGTCCAGGGACCGCCACCTCCCACTGGGCTCCTGTTCCAACAGGTGGAAGGCATCGTCACGGAAAACCCCAAAGTCCTTCCAGCTCCTCCCTCTCCTCCCCTCCTCCCCTTCTCCTTCCTCTCCTCCCCTTTCCCTCCCCCCTCCCTTGATCCTCCCTCTCCTCTTATTTCTCTACAGGAGCCATGTCTTGAGGAGTCCTGGATCCTACTCTGCAGAGGCAAACAGCAGCAATGTGCCTTCCCTGTCACCTGTTTTCAAGCCCCTGTTTAGGTGCAGAGGGATTTTTACTCTTTGGATACATGCCTCTAATATCTGGCTGGTCAAATACTACTCCAGACATCTGGTGGTTTGACCTCTATATTGTCTGGGTGACTGACAGCAGAGTGGGTGTGGTGGTAATAAATCGAATGAGACATGCACAGAAGAAAATGGAAATCAAGGGAGCCAATCCATCCTCTAAAAACTTGGAGATACTGGGTGCTCTGGAAACATGGTGTGTGTGGTGTGGAAGTGACACAGGGTGAGAAAGATGGACACCGTCTTTATGGAAAACTGAATCCCTTTGCTCTCCTACACTCAAGAGATAGTCCAAAAACTTGGAGTATCTTTTTTTTGAAAACATGAGAAAGTTCTAGAGCAAATTCTTCCTCATATTGTCTTTTAGGCAATCCTACTGTAACATCTGCTTGAACATCTGGTCAACCTAACCTGTCTCTGGGCATGCAATGAGCACCTTGCAAATGAAGAAAAATAGGTTTAAGTCAGAGAATTTCCCTGTCCAAGTGCCAATAGCCTTCAACTGAAGGAATTTTAAGTACTCTGTGCTCCATTATTAAAAAGTCTACAAACAATAAATGCTGGAGAGGGTGTGGAGAAAAGGGAACCCTCCTACACTGTTGGTGGGAATGTAAATTTGTGCAGCCACTGTGGAGAACAGTATGGAGGCTTCTTAAAAAACTAAAAATAGACCTACCATATGATCCAGCAATCCCACTCCTGGGCATATATCCAGAGAAAACTCTAATTTGAAAAGATACATGCACCCCAATTTTCACTGCAGCACTATTTAGAATATCCAAGACATGGAAGCAACTTAAATGTCCATAGACAGAGGAATGGATAAAGAAGATGTGGCACATATATACAATGGAATATTACTTAGCCATAAAAAAGAATGAAATAATGCCATTTGCAGCAACATGGATGGACCTAAAGATTATCATATTAAGTGAAGTAAGTCAGAGAAAGACAAATAACATATGCTATCACTTACATGTGGAATCTAAAAAAATGATACAAATGAACTTATTTACAAAACAGAAATAGACTCACAGACCTAGAAAACAAACTTCTGGTTACCAAAGGGGAAAGGGGGGAAGGAAATCAGGAGTTTGGGATTAACAGATACACAGCAATATATATATATAACATATATAAACAACAAGGATCTACTGTATAGCACAGGGAACTATTACTCAATACCTTGTAATAACCTATAATGGAAAAGAATCTGAAAGAGTATATATATATATATATATATATAAACTGAATCACTTTGCTGTACACCTGAAACTAACACAACATTGTAAGTCAACTATACTTCAATAAAAACAAACAAATAAAAGAGTCTGTATAACAGCAAATCCAAGACTAAATGAACTCTTATGCTTTCAAAATGGGAGTAAGATAATCAATCTAGACTTTAGGGTCCCATCGTCCACTGGGTCCAGTTAAGCAATGGGGGTCAGGCACAGGATTTACTCTATCCTGAGACAAATCTCTTCTCAGCTCCACTCAACCGACAGTCTGCAGAAAGGCAATGAGGAGGTTATGTACAGAGTGGAGAAAGCCAGAGTCTGGAACATGCTCAGAATGACCCAACTGATGGGAGAGTTGACCTACCGTAGAGAAGACTCCACATGTTGGAGTTCTGGGGTTCCCCTCACGTATCAATGAACTCTGCAACTGATCACCCTTAACTAAATCCAATCAGAACGTGAACCTCACTCTGGAGATGCAACTTGGGGTTAGAATTGGGACCACCCTCCCCAATGTCACAGGACACGTGGTTGACCATGAAACATGGGTTCCTGTGGATCCCAGAACACCCATGCTCCCAGAGTAAACTGGAGGTTAACCATGCATCCCAGTTAGTGTTTTGTGTATCTCATAAAGGCTTGATTGTAGAGTGAAACGCATTCAGGAATCAATCAGGGTTGAATATGCCTGTGATATTTTTATTTCTTCTAATGTGTTAAGATTCACCCATTTGAAGACTTGCCCATGACAGTCTGTAATGTTTCCTTCTCTTTCCTTATAATGCACTTAATTTAGAAAATGCTGATTGATTCTGGGCATTTATCTATAATTTAAATAATTTAGCTTTCCTTTACCACCTTCAAATCCAAATTAATAAAATTGGTTATTTCTTTATTTTTCTTATTGCTTTAAACTGTTCTCCCATAGGACTAATCCTTCTTCCCATTTTAGATTTATTTGTGTAATTGTTTTGTTAATTCAGTTTTTCCTACGACACCAGACCTTCCATGAGGGCAGAGAATACATCTGCTTTGCTCAACTTTATCTCCTCATTTCCTGGGATGGCCATGGGTTGACATGCTTTAATATTTTTTTAGTGAACAGGGATAAGATTTGTGAAAGGTGAATGGATGCATAAATGGGTAAAGTCCAAGAAGTCATGGAATGGTTAAGGTGAGTGATCTCGAGCAGTTAGACAAAAGATCATGTCATTGGAAAAAAACAAAAACAAAACACCTCATGGCATTTTCCCCATCCTTGAATTACTGTGAGTTACTCTGAAAGCAGGACCTAAGACAGGGATGTAAGTGTGGGTAGTTTATTTGAGAAGCAAGAATGAGGGAGTGGGATAGGGAAAGCTTGAAGGAAAGGAATTCCTGAAATAGGGATGCATTACTGAGGTCCCTGCATGAGGTGATGTGAACAAGACTCCACCAGGATCTCTGAGAGTGTACAGAATACCCTGCAGAATCTTCCTTCCAAAGGAAGAGACACTTGGGAATGTACTCATGGACACTTGGGAATATATTCATTCATAGGAATGTATCCCTATTCCCCATTGCTTGGAATTTTCCCCAGGGATGGTTTCATTCTTCACGGTTTGGGGCTGATAAGGTCCTTCCCCCAAATGTGGAGAGCCGTGTAGGCATCCTTGAGAAGGGATACTGTCCGTGGGATGCTGAGACCTACAGAGCTGTCAACCAGATCGAACATGAAACCAGCAGGTCACCCAGAGGGATATGAAACAGAGGCTAAAAACGTGTGCTTGAAAACCTAAAGTCAATGGATTTAATGCAGTGTCTGTTCACTTGACTCCAGCCCTTCTGAAAGCCTCTGCGTCTTTGCCTTCTGGATCATATGACAATTTTTCTTTCAGTCCCTGCTTCCTCTTTTCCCTCCCACCCAATGTGTCAGTTCTGAAGTTAGAAGGTCCTCTCACCCTTTTAAGGAGAACAGAGCTGAACAGTGGTTAGTCACCTCCTAGATCAGACCACAATTCTAGATCATTTCAGGTCACACCCGTTGGAACTGCTGCACATCTAGCCTTGGACCCCAGCAGTGCCTAACACAGCAGCTCTCTAACAAAGGAAACCACAGCCCGGCCACCGAAGGTTGCTGCCAGAGGGAGGGAGAGAAAGAAATGGGCGCTGGTTACAAGCCTGCACCTTTCTACACCGACTCAGGGGTAGCAGAGGCCAGATGAGAGTGGCCTGGAGTGGAGACAGCTAACTAGGATAAAGGATGTTCTGGAAGGCCAACGGAAAGAAAGGCAATAACCAAAGGGCGTCCTGTCCTAGTTGTCATCTGGTTCCATCAGCTCTTAAGGAAACTTCTGGAAATCCTGGCCTGGAAGAAAGAATTTATTCCTTTTTAAAAAATTTTATTTATGTATTTATTTTTGGCTGCGTTGGGTTTTCGTTGCTGTGTGCGGGCCTTCTCTAGTTGCGTGAGCGGGGGCTGCTCTTGGCTGCGGTGCGCGGGCTCCAGGCGCGCAGGCTTCAGGAGTTGTGGCACGTAGGCTCAGTAGTTGTGGCTCACGGGCTGCAGAGCACAGGCTCAGTAGTTGTGGCGCACGGGCTTAGTTGCTCCACGGCATGTGGGATCTTCCCGGACCAGGGCTCGAACCCACGTCCCCTGCACTGGCAGTTGGATTCTTAACCGCTGCGCCACCAGGAACGTCCTATTCCTATTGTTTTTATGAGGGTTTTACACTTTTAGATTCTTATTTTGTAGTATTATAGGCTTTCCAAATCAGACATATCTTTATAATTCTTGCATCTACACAAATTTTTCATTGTTCTCTAGGTGCTAGGAAACTAGGCCAGTTGCCCCCCAAAAAGAGGGTGGAATATTAGAGGACTCAGAATGCACCATCGCCAACTTTTTTTTTCCACTGAATTTCTGGCAATGCAAGACCCTGCCCGCACATGGATTGCAGCTGTTCTGCTCTGATAGGGATACTGACGGGAAAACAGAGTTGGAGAGGCAGGATGAGGCAGTTCTTGGAAGACTGTGAACACCAGGGAGAAGCTGCACGTGCAGAACTTGGGGAATTGGGCAAACAGAGGATGCGGGGAGGAGGGCTGTACCATGCAGTGAGAGTGGAGGGTGTAGAAAGGAAGCAGACTGGAAAGCCCTAGAGACTCAATGATAAAAGTCACTCAACCATTAAAAAAAATCAAATTAGTAGTCCCTATAAAATTAATTTCTATGAAATAACCATTTTCATATACACAAATAAATCCCAACTTCACCCTGAATGTCAACAGCAACAAAGGAAAATTCTATGGAATAAATGTAATAAGAAATGTGCAAAACTTAACCCATGCAAATGTATATCTTTCAAACATTTCTGAACGGCGCAAAAATTAGATTTGAACAAATTAAGAAAATCACCTTATCCTTAGACAGAGCGACTCAACATCACAAACACGTCAGTTCTTCGTAGGCTAGTTTATAAATGTACGCCAGTCCTCCAAATACACCAACAAGCTTTTCTTCTTCTTCTTTTTTTAAACTTTTTATTTTATATTGGAGTATAGTCGATTAACAACGTTGTGATAGTTTCAGGTGCACGGCAAAGGGACTCAGCCATACATATACATGTATCCATTCTCCCCCAAACTCCCCCCCATCCAGGCTGCCATATAACATTGAGCAGAGTTCCCTGTGCTATACAGTAGGTCCTTGTTGGTTATCCATTTTAAATATAGCAGTGTGTACATGTCAATCCCAAACTCCCTGACTATCCCTTCCCCCCATCCTTCCCCCCGGTAACCATAAGTTCATTCTGCAAGTCTGTGAGTCTGTTTCTGTTTTGTTAATAAGTTCATTTGTATCATTTCTTTTTAGATTCCGCATATAAGGGATATCATACGATATTTCACTTTCTCTGTCTGACTTACTTCACTCTGTATGCCAATCTGCAGGTCCATCCATGTTGCTGCAAATGGCATTATTTCATTCTTTTTAATGGCTGAGCAATATTCCACTGTATATATGTACTACGTCTTCTTTATCCATTCCTCTGTCGATGGACATTTAGGTTGCTTCCAGGTCTTGGCTATTGTAAACAGTGCTGCAGTGAACACTGGGGTGCAAGTATCCTTTTGGACCATGTTTTTCTCAGGGTATACGCCCAGGAGTGGGATTGCTGGATCAGATGGCAGCTCTATTTTTAGCTTTCTAAGGAACCTCTATACTGTTCTCCACAGTGGCTGCACCAATTTACATTCCCACCAACAGTGCGGGAGGGTTCCCTTCTCTCCACACCCTCTCTAGCATTTATTGTTTGTGGATTTTTTGATGATGGCCATTCTGACTGGTGTGAGGTGATACCTCATTGTAGTTCTGATTTGCATTTCTCTAATAATTAGTGATGTTGAACATCCTTTCATGTGCCTCTTGGCCATCTGTGTATCTTCTTCGGAGAAACGTCTATTTAGGTCTTCTGCCCATTTTTTGATTGGGTTGTTTGTTTTGATGATATTAAGCCTCATGAGCTGTTTGTAAATTTTGGAGACCAATCCCTTGTCAGTCACACCATCTGCAAATATTTTCTCCCAATCCGCGGGGTGTCTTTTTGTTTTGTTTATGGTTTCCTTTGCTGTGCAAAAGCTTTTGAGTTTAACAAGCTTTTCTTCTGGAACTAGACAAGCTGATACTAAGCTCCATATGGAAAAATAAAAATATAAGAATACCTAGGAAAACACACAAAGAGAAGAGCTATGCGGGTAGCGGGGACAAGCCCAACCAGAAATTAAAACACACCATACAGCCTCTGAGTCATGAGGAAATAAAGCCTAGATGCGTCTGCTTATTATGACAGAAGAAACACAAGAAGGATTGGCCGTATTTTACAGGCATTTAAAAGTAGTGGGATATTATAAACCATGTGATTTCCATGTGAATGGGTGCATTTGGGAGAAGAGAAGCTTTTGCTATGGCATAGGGTCAGTAGCTGCTAAACTTATAAAGTGAAAATTTAATAAGGAGCATGATATGTACAAACTCTCAAAGTACCTCCCCACAAACCAGTGATTAATTACAAAGGGCAAATAACAGCTTTACTCTGGAGAAACCTGGGGCATGCCGAATTAACCAAGTTAGGAAAGCCCAAATCACCAAAAAGGAGAAACAAGGACAATATGGCTTGAGTGGTATTCCACCCCAAGATGTACAGCTTGCATCTAACCAGGAAGTGGTTTGGGCAAACCTCCTATTCCGTGTGTACCACGCTTCCTTTCTCTGCAGGGTCTCCCCTTCCTCAGGAGCCCTCAGTCACCTCTCTCATCAACCCCACTATGACCAAGGCTGTAAAGGAAGGAACCCAACATCTCCATTCGTGCGCTTGTTTTAAATCTCATTAATCCAAACAGGACTCCGTGATCTAGGAGCATTTAGAGATGAACACGAACCACTGAAGTGTGGGGAGAGGAAACACCTTGGGCAGGAACCATTGATCTTCTGACCGTCCAGCTCGAAACCCAGCATCGGGCTCTCGGCACTTGATGGCGTATCTGGACCGTGTCTGGAGCACACATCTGGGGTTTATGACGGGCAGAAATTGTTTTCTGAAAAAGGAGACGTCATGCATCTTATTTGGGATGGCAACAGAGACTGACGTGTAGGGAAATAGCTGTTCTGCTTCCTGTGAAACCTTTAGTGTTGAAACCCACGCTGGGGGTGATGGGCACTTGCCCGGGGCGTCCTCTTAGTCGGCGTGGCCTCCCAGGCTCTGTCCTCTTGTCCCTCTACTCAGCCGGGGTGGGCAGGAAAGTCTTCGCGATTTCGAAACTCACCACCTGCTCTACCTTACTCTGCGAAGAAGGATACTGAGTCCTATTTGTAGTACTATCATTTTGTACTCTTAGGATGAGCCTTGAATTTCCCTTTAAGATCCCCCCAAGGCACCTTCTAAGTGGTGGAGATGGGGAGACGGTCCTGGATTACCCGGGGGGGGGGGGCCCATGTTACCACCAAGGTCCTGATGAGTGAAAGAGCGAGGCAGAGGGGTCAGAGCCAAGGTCGATGGGACTCGGAAGCAGAAGTTGGAGAGACGTGCCTGCTGGCTTGGAAGATGGGAGGGTTTGAGTCAAGGGACATGGCAGCCTGCAGAAGCTTGAACACGTGAGGGAATGAATTCCACCCCAGAGCTCTCAGGAGCAACACAGCCTGACAACAACTTGACTTTAACACAAGGGTTTCCATTTGGACTTCTGACCTCCAGAATGTAAAGGTAATAAATCTGTGTTGCTTTAACCCATGGACTTGTAGTGGTTGCCACGGCAGCAACAGGAAACAAATACACTGAATATTTCTGGGGTTGTTTGGTGGTGGTCATTGTTCAGTTGTTCGTTTGTTTGCCAATCTGAGCTCTGCAAGCTCAGGGTTTGAAACTGTCATGTCCAAGGATGTACTTCTAAGCCAGGCACATTGCAAATACCCAATAAATATGTGTTGATGCTTGGGTCAAAAAGGACTTCAGGCCACGAAGGCAGCAGCTTATGGGTCAAGTGAGGCCTCAGACGTGGTCAGATATGTCTGCATAAGCCCGCTGCCCACTCCAGCCTGAGCCCTGTGGAAACGAGGGCCAGGCTCCTGGGGAGGGGCAGTTCCCCTTCCTGTGGGGCTGCTGACGTGACAGCCCCGTGACGGGGAGGACCAGCCTCCCAGTGGACACACCCTCGGGTCTCTGTCCTGAGGGCACCGTGGTCTCCTCCATCTGCACCGCCTGGACCACAGGGACGAGACGCCATGACCCCCAGCCTCACGGCCCTGCTCTGCCTCGGTGAGATGGAGGAGGGGGAGGGGAAGCCCTAGGCACGGAGGGACCCCCCCCCCCACAGCCAGGCTGCTCTGTCAGGAGCCCCCAGGACTCAGGAGGCTCACGGGGAGGAGAGGCGCTGCTCAGGATTCAGGGCAAATCTCTCACCGGGGTCTCTCTTCCAGGGCTGCGTGTGGGCCTGAGGACCCACGTGCAGGCAGGTGAGTCTGTCCCCAGGTGTCCCAGCTCCCTCCTGCTCATGTGCGCAAGGGGCCACCCCCAGGCAATGGGGATGGGGAACAGCGGTTCTGGGCTGAAGGAGGGGGAGTCTGGGAGGTTTGGGGCTGAGAGCTGGGGACCTGGGGGTGAGGATGTCTTGTGACCCAGCCTCTGACGTCCTTCCAGGAACCCTCCCCAAACCCACCATCTGGGCTGAGCCAGGCTCTGTGATCCCCTGGGGGAGCCCCGTGACCATCTGGTGTCAGGGCACCCTGGGGGCCCGGGAGTTCCGTTTGGATAAAGAGGGAAGCTCAGGTCCCTGGTACAGACAGCCCCCACTGGAGCCCAGGGACAAGGGCAAGTTCTCCATCCCACACATGGCACAGCCCGACGCAGGGAGATATCACTGTTACTATCGCAGCCTCACTGTCTGGTCAGAGCGCAGTGACCCCCTGGAGCTGGTGGTGACAGGTGAGAGGACACTCGGGGGTCCCAGCCTCAGGCTCTGCCCTCAGGAAGGGGGTCTGCTCTCAGGGGTGTGTCCCTCTCACAGCCCAGCCCTGGGGGAGGGAAGGGGGGTGTGAGCCCCATTTCACAAGCTCCCTCCTTCTCTCCTAGGGGTCCACAGCAAACCCACCCTCTCAGCCCTGCCAAGCCCTGTGGTGACCTCGGGAGGGACCGTGACCCTCCGGTGTGGCTCACGGCAGGGATTGGACAGGTTCATTCTGACTAAGGAAGGAGAACACAAGTCCTCCTGGACCCTGGATGCACAGCGAAGACCCAATGGGCAGACGCAGGCCCTGCTCTCCGTGGGTCCCATGACCCCCAGCCACAGGTGGACGTTCAGATGCCACGGCTTTTACAGGGACACCCCCCAGGTGTGGTCAGCACCCAGTGACCCCGTGGAGCTCCTGGTCCCAGGTGAGGAAGTCCCACCCTGGCCTCACACACTTTTGAGGCACGAGACAGATTATTAGATGCTTTTCTCCCAGGATTGTCCCAGATGAGAGGGTGGGGTGAGGGGGGAGTGGGGCTCACAGGACAGAGACACAGAGTGTGAGCGACAGTGAGGCCTGGGGACCAGGACGGGAGAAGGGGCTTCACGGGAGGAACCAGCCCCTACAGCCCAGGGCTGGTCTTCCCCCAGGTGTGTCTGGGAAGCCCTCCCTCCTGACCCCGCAGGGCCCTGTCGTGGCCTCTGGACAGAGCCTGACCCTCCAGTGTCGCTCTGACGTCGGCTACGACAGATTCGCTCTGTCCCAGGAGGGGGGACAGGCCCTCCCCCAGCGCCCTGGCCGGCAGCCCCAGGCTAGGCTCTCGCAGGCCGACTTCCCCCTGGGCCCGGTGACCAGCACCCACGGGGCCCGGTACAGATGCTACGGTGTACACAACCTCTCCTCCGAGTGGTCGGCCCCCAGTGACCCCCTGGACGTCCTGGTGGCAGGTGAGGAGCCAGCGGGTCGGTCAGGGACCCAGACTCTGCACAGGCCCTGCCGGGGGAGCCCCAGGTGGTGATGCTGGGACCAGGCGTGCGGGGTCCCCAGGGCGGGAGCGAGACAGAGAGAGACGGGGGTGGGCAGGGAGAGGGAGAGACTCAGAGAAAACAGAGACAGACAGAGATGAGGGGCCTCAGGGAGGCCCCGCTGAGTCGCAGCTCAGAACCAGGGGGGCGGGCAGCCCCTCACCCCCCTTCCTCTCTCTAGGATGGTTCCCTGACACGCCCTCCCTCTCGGTGCAGCCAGGCCCCGTGGTGGCCTCAGGAGAGAACGTGACCCTGCTGTGTCAGTCAGGGAGCAGGAGGGACACTTTCCTTCTGTCCAAGGAGGGGGCAGCCCGTCCCCCACTGCGTCTTAGACCAAAGTACCGAGGTTGGCATTTCCAGGCCGAATTCTCCATGAGTCCTGTGACCTCAGCCCACAGTGGGACCTACAGGTGCTACAGCTCACTCAGCAGTGACCCCTACCTGCTGTCACACGCCAGTGCCCCCCTGGAGCTCGTGGTCTCAGGTGAGGGGCCCCAGCCCTGTCCCCTCTGTGTCCCTGCTGTCAGCTCTGAAGGTGGCCCCCTGTCTAGGATAGGAGTGAGGGGGGCTCCAAAGGAGAGTCAAGGGAGGGTCATCCGGAGGGGGGTCCACCCTGCAGAGGGACGGAGGGAAACAAGGCCCTCCTGTCCCTGTTCCTTCTCACGTCCGGTCACTAGACTTCTCAGATGGGAGGAGGGGGAAAGCCAAGGGCAGCCCCAGAGCAGATACAGGACGCGAGTGTGAGCCGCGTGTGCGCAGAGGGGGGGTCCCAGGGAAGCCACAGCCCCTCACCCAACTACAGGCATTTTCCCAGGATCCTCTGGGGACACCACCGCCCACACACAGGGCCCAATTCAAGAGCTGGTGAGTCACTAGGGCTCTCTCCAGTACGTGGACACCTGGCCCCAGGCCTGTCCCTTGAGGTCCTCAGCTGCTCTAAATCCTGACCCAATCTCAGCACAGCTTGTGTCCCAGGGGGGCTGGGCGTCAGGTAGACATGCTGGAGTGACCACAGGCTCCCGGGGCTCTGAGGCTGGCGGATGAAGGGGGGGGGGGCGTGGAGAGGGAATGTCGGGGCCCATCCTGGGGGAGAGCAGTGGGCTGATGTGGGGAGAAGCAGCCCCCGACCCTCCCCTCCTGTCCTGACCCCCAGGAGGCTCTGAAGTTGGGCTCCTTCCCCCCACGGAGCCAGGCCCGCAGACGGGTGAGTGAGGGTCTGTGGGACATAGTGTTGGGTCCAGAGGGGGCAGGGCTGAGTTATGCCCTTGGTTCAGGCACCTGTGGAGACGCTGACTTGGACCCCCTTCCCTTGCCTGGGCCTCAGTTTCTCCAAGTGTAAAAGCAGAGAATCGTGGCCCAGAGCTTAGATTTCCTTCAGTTCTGACTTCTGGCTGTGACCCCCCAGGAGAGGAGGCCTCACAGGGAGGCCCCTGAGGATGTGACTGTACGGGGGCCTGTCCCCTCCGCTGCAGTGATGGTGGCATTGTACGGGGAGGGGGAGGGAAAGATGAAGAGTCCACCGCACACAGCCGGCCCCTCCCCCAGTCCCTGCTGTGGTGGGGGAGGGGAGGGTAACAAGGAAGGACCTTCGGCTCCCGATGAGACCCTCGGACAGGCCCCCCTGCAGATGAGAAGCCCCCAGAGCACAAAGCTGGTGTCCACCTTGGGCGGAGCGCAGCAGGAGGACAGCTCAGGGAGCCCACAGCCCTGGGTTCCAATCCCAGCTCTGCCACCTCCAGGCTGGGTCACCTGGGGTTTGTGAATTCCCTCTCTGTGCCTCAGTTTCCTCATCTGTAAAATGGGTGGAGTGGGTTAGAGGAGATAAATGCACAGACCCCAGCACAAGTCTGCACACAGTAGGCACTCAATTAAATGGCACCACTGGCTCACTCATGACATCACAGGTGCCCCAGGTCTCAAATGGCACCTGAACATTCTGATCGGGGTCTCGGTGGCCTTCGTCCTGCTGCTCCTCGTCCTCCTCTTCCTCCTCATCCGACACCGGGGTCAGAGCAGACACAGGAAGTCGGGTGAGTAGGGAACACGGTGACCCAGGCCCCTGGAGGTGGTGGACTTAGGTCACCAGCCAAAGGGAAACCTAAGAGATGGGCAAGGTCAGCTTAGAAAAAGTTTGTCCAGAGTCTGAAACTCAAAAATCTAGAAAGAAAACACGTACTGTCAGCTGACATGTATAATTTAAGGTATTTTCCTCCTGTTCAATCTCATGTACTGTTGAAACATGTACGCAAGTATGAGTTCAGGCCTCCTTTCCTCCTGAACCCCGTGTGAGGGGCGGGGGTCGTAACAGTCCCAGGGCCGAGCCTCTGTCATCTGCCCCAGCCCAGGGCGAGGCTGATTTCCACCCTCCCGCAGGGGCTGCAGACCCACAGCCCAAGGACAGAGGCCTGCAGAGCAGGTAATTCCCGCCCCGAAGACCCCCAGGCCCACCCCGCCCGCAGCTCCCCCTCATTCTCCCCCTAACACGCCCGCCTCCTCCCCAGCTCCTGCCCAGCCGCCGCCACCCAGGACCAGGCCCTCTGTGAGCAGAAGAGGACGGGGTGGGGGACAGAGGGTTCTGGAGGCAGTGGGGGAGGGGAAGGCTGGGAAGGGGTGGGCTCAGGGGGTGCGGACTGAAACCCCACACTTCACCTCACCCCTGGGTCTCAGTGGCCCCTTCTGGATGCACTGCGGGGGCTCCAGCCCTGAGGGACCTCAGGGAATCCCGCCAAGCGATACACACCCTGTTCCGCCCCAGCAGATGCTGCCGTGAAGGACACACAGCCTGAGGAGGGGGTGCAGCTGGACCAGCCGGTGAGACCCCTGCTCCTGTCCCGGCCACCAAAGACCTTCTTGTTGCCAAACTCAGTCCAATGGACACGTCTCTGTCCTCACATCCCAGCTCCAGCAGCGTCCCACACTGACCTCTCCTTCCGGGCTTCCTGGGTCGTCTTGCTGTGCCTCCACCCCTCCTGTTTCCTTGTGACCTCATGGCCCCTCCTTCGGGGTCCCCTTTCCTGGCTCCTCGTCCTCTGTCTGAGCTTCTGGCATTGCAGAGAAGTCCCACGTCTCAAGAGGATTTGTGAATAAGTGAATCACCTGAAAGTCCCCAGGCCCCCCTTCCTTCGTTCACCCAAAAGTGGTGCACAAGGAGAGCACATCCCCCAGCTCCCTGTAGGTGCTGCAGGTGCAGCAGGGAGCTCACCTGAGGGGTGAGAGAGACTATATGTAAAGAAGCAGGTAGCGTCCTAGAATGCAAGGTCCTGATAAGGAAAGTAAAGCAAGAGAAGGTGACAGGGTGCATGGTGGGGGGGCAGCAAGTGCAAAGGTCCTGAGGCAGGGACATGCTTTTGTCGCAAGATGGCTGTGCGGCTGGAGCCAAATGAGCAAGAGAGATAACGTGTTAATACAGAAATCAGAACCGTAGAAAGAATCCAGAGGCTCCAAGGTGTTAGGAGGTCCCCGGAGTTTCCATCAGGAAAGTGACCTGATCTAATGTTTTAAAGCATCACTCTGGCAACACAGCGGAAAGCTGATGGGAGGAGATCACAGTGGATCCAGGAAGTCCCCTTTCTGTCCCACTCTCTCCCTCCAGCTGAACAGGCGGGATGCAGACCCCCAGGAGGGGACGTACGCCCAGGTGAACCACTCAAGATCAAGACTAAGGCAGGGGGTGGCCACCTCTCCTTCCTCCCTGTCGGGGAGATTGCTGGACACGAAGGACAGACAAGCGGAAGAGGACGGGCAGAGGGACAGTCAGTGGGTCCCATCCTGTCCCGGCCCCCAGGCTTCCCCCACCCCAACCACACACCCTCCCTCTCCCCCACCGCAGGCCGCCGCATCTGAAGCCCCCCAGGATGTGACCTATGCCCAGCTGAACCACTCGACCTTCAGACGGGAGACTGCACCCCCTGCCCCCCAGTCAGGGGAGCCCCCAGCAGAGCCCAGCGTGTATGCTGCTCTCGCCGTCCGCTAGCTCAGGAAGGACCCAGACCCCACGCTCCAGGGAGGAAGACTGCACGGACCCCGGAAGGCACAGGAGCTGCCCGCAGTGGACACCACCTAACGACCATTAGCCTCGACTCCCAACCAGGAGCCCCTGGGACCTTTTGGGAGTCACCTGATTCTACCCTCAAAGATAACTAATATCCTTACATTTGGGAAATAATGCAACAGACTTCTCAAAAATCAATGTGTGAACTGAAAACCAAAATCAAAATGAATAAACAAAACAAAAAAACAAAACAGAAGTGGGAAAATGTTTTCAATGAATGATAATGTAAATAATACACATCAAACATATGAACTGAGAAAATTAAGAATCATGAATGAATATATTAGAAAAGCCTTTAAAAAAATCGATGACCTGACATATCACACCAAGACTTTAGGAAAAAATAGCAAATTATTTCAAATGAAGGTAGAACACGGGAATAATAATGACAAGGGTAGCTAATAATGAAGACAACCAGAAAGTAGAGAAAATCAATTAAGGCAAAAAATAAACTCATTCTTGAAAACATTCATGAATCCTAGCCACCACGGCCGAGGGAAAAAGAGAGAAGGCACACATTTCTAATATCATGAAAGAAATTGCAGACAGCACTACAAATCCTACAGACTTTATAAAAATAGTAACAGAACATTATGAAAAATTTGATGCCAACATACAGAAAATGTAGATGGAATGGAAATCTTCAAGTGTACAATTTACTAAATGGATATAAGAATAAATGGAAAATCTATCACCTTATACATTGATTCTGTAATCAAAACTTACCCACGACAGAACTATATAGAATCTAAAAAAGTCAAAATGAAAGAAATAGTGGAATGGTGGTTACCGGGGTTGGAGAGAGGGGGAAATGGGAAGATATTGGTCAAAAGGCACAAGCTTCCAGTTACAAGATGAATAAATTCTGGGGATCTAATATACAGCATGGTGGTTATAGCTAATAACACTGTATCACATTCTTGAGTGTTTTGAAGAGAGCAGATCTTAAATGTTCTCACCAAAAAAAGAAATTGCAACTATGTGATGGGATGGAGACAAATGCTATGGTGGTCATCATTTTCCGATGTGTAAGTGTACAGTTCAGGAGTCTTCACTGGTGATTTCTTCCAAGCACTTATGTACTCATGAAAGACACACACACATGCACACGCACACACACACACACACACACACACCCCAAAATTGCACAAACATTTCCTGAGAACAGAAAAAGAAGAAACATACCTCAACACATCAGATCAGGAAAATATTTACACCAAAACCTGACAAGGGAATTATAAATGGGAAAGTCACAGGAAGATCTCTCACATGAGCTTAGATGGAAATCCCTAAACAAAGTGTACACAAATAAGATTTAGTGATATATTAAAAAGACATTACTTCATTACTGTGGGTTTTTTTTTTTGGAAGGATAGAGTAACTTAAAATTTTAAGAATCTATCACATAATGCAATACCTTAATAGAACAAATAAAAAATAATCATCTTAATAGATGCAGACAAAGCCTTTGATAAAATATACCAACAGTTCCTGGTGAAAATAAAATCACATCAGAAATAAAAGGGAGGGCTTCCCTGGTGGCGCAGTGGTTGAGAATCTGCCTGCCAATGCAGGGGACACGGGTTCGAGCCCTGGTCTGGGAAGATCCCACATGCCGCGGAGCAACCGGACCCGTGAGCCACAACTACTGAGCCTGCGCGTCTGGAGCCTGTGCTCCGCAACAAGAGAGGCCGCAGCAGTGAGAGGCCCGCGCACCGCGATGAAGAGTGGCCCCCGCTCGCCGCAACTAGAGAAAGCCCTCGCACAGAAACGAAGACCCAACACAGCCAAAAATAATAAATAAATAAATAAATAAATAAAAATTAAAAAAATAAATAAATAAAAGGGAATTTCCTTTCATTGATGAAGTCATGTTTAATAATCAACGCTAGACATCATTTGTAAAGGTGAGAACCTGAGGTCCTTTCCTCTACGATTGGCAATGATTCAAGTATGTTCCCCATGACCACTTGTATTCACCAGGGCACTGGAGGCACCAACCAAGTAAGTAAAACAAAACAAAGCGAGAAGCTCTGAAGTGGACAAGAATAATATTGTGTTACTAAGAGACTGCACAGTTGTGTTCGTAGAAAATCCAAAAGAATGTAAAGATGTTCTACTCTAATTAAAAAGGAGTTTTCCAGCATCGCTGCATACATGGTCAATACATAGAATTCAACTGCCTTCAAGACTTCCGGTTCTTGATTGAGATGAAGTAAATGAATGTCTCCCTGTGTCATGACTTTATACCAGTGACCTGATTGTATACTCTTGAATTCCAAGAGCCGTAAGATAATAATATTTGGGCTGTTTTAATCCACCAAGTTTGTGGTAATTTGTGGTAAAGGGAAACAATACAACCACTTGAATTTTCTTTTGATTAGTGTTTGCATAGTACATTTTTCATCCTTCTACTTTTTTAATGTGGTAAAATATACACACCATGATATTTACCGCCATTTAAACATTATTAAAGTGTGGAGTTAGTGGCCTTAAGTACATTTACCATGTTCGGCAATCACGACCACTGCCCATCTTCCAGAACATTTTCATAATCCCAAACAGAAACTCTGTACCCATTAAGCAAGAACTCCCCATGCCCCCTAAGAACCAGCCCCTGGTCATCTCCATTCTAATTCCTGCCTTTAGGAATCTGGCTTTCTAGGCTGTTCGTGTAGGTGAAATCATACAAAACGCGACATTTTGTGTCAGCCTTATTTCACTTTGAATAATGTTTGCAAGGTTCATTCATATTGTCATTCTTTTACTTTTAACCTATTTACATGTTATATTAGAAGTGAGCTTCTGGGACTTCCCTGGTGGCACAGTTCTGGGACTTCCCTGGTGGCGCAGTGGTTGGGAATCCTCCTGCCAATGCAGGGGACACGGATTCGATCCCTGGTCTGGGAGGATCCCACGTGCAACTAGGCCCGTGAGCCACAACTACTGAGCCCTCATGCCACAACTACTAAAGCCCACGCACCTACAGCCCATGCTCCACAACAAGAGAAGCCACCGCAATAAGAAGCCCGTGCACCGCAACAGAGAGTAGCCCCCCCTCGCCGCAACTAGAGAAAGCCCGTGTCAGCAATGAAGACTCAACGCAGCCAAAAATAAATTAATTAATTAGTTTATTTATTAAAAAAAAAAGAAGTGAGTTTCTTACGGACTTCATAGTGTAGGTGGTGGTTTTTTCTTAAACCAATCTTACAAGCTCTTCTAATTGCTGTGTTTAGCCCATTTACATATAATATTATTACTGATAAGACTGTTATTTAGGTTTGTCATTTTATTTTATTTTTATTTATTTATTTTTTAAAACAGTTTTTTGTTTTTATTTTTTATTTATTTATTTATTTATTTATTTATTTATTTTTGGCTGTGTTGGGTCTTCGTTTCTGCGCGAGGGCTTTCTCTAGTTGTGGCAAACGGGGGCCACTCTTCATCGTGGTGCGTGGGCCTCTCACTATCGCGGCCTCTCTTGTTGCGGAGCACAGGCTCCAGACGCGCAGGCTCAGTAGTTGTGGCTCACGGGCCTAGTTGCTCCGCAACATGTGGGATCTTCCCAGACCAGGGCTCGAACCCGTGTCCCCTGCATTGGCAGGCAGATTCTCAACCACTGCGCCACCAGGGAAGCCCTGTCATTTTATTTTTTTAAATTTGGTCCCCCCTCTTTCTTGTTCTTCTATTTACCCTTTCCTGGGATTTAAAAATATTTTTAGCATTCCATTTTAATTTCTCTATTGGTGCTGTAACTATAAGTCTTTGAATGCTGTTGAAGTGGCTGCTCTAGAGATTATCAGATACATACCTAACTTTACACAGTAAAGATAGAGTTAGTATTTTAGCTCTTCAAGGGAAATGTAGAAACCTTACAAATCTATAGGTCTCTTTATTCTTACCCCTTTATGCTGTAGTTGTTGTATGTGTTATCTCTACATAGAAGCCCAGGGCTGTGTCGCGGCCTATGGGGCCAGGTCAAGGTGAGTGAGCTCTCCGCAGACCTCCTGCTGCAGCTCCACAACCGCCACCCCCATCACCTGAGGGGAGAAGAGCAGGTCTGGGCTGATGGCGACCAGTCTGGGGATGGCTATGGAGTGACATCTTGGGAAACTGAGGCCAGGAGGGCACCCCTGACACTTCAGGTCTGCATCCTTTCAGGACAAATTGAAACCCTACGTGTTCATCTTCGCCTCCTAATTAGATGCAAATGAGACATTGGAGATGCTCACCTCCGGGTACCGAGACTGGCACGGTTAGTTCCAGAGACTCATTCAAGATCGAAGAGATTACTTACGCATTTCTGCATCTCCTCACCTATACCCTGTCTTTTTTGTTCTCAGGGGTAACTGACATTCTCAGTCCATCACAAAATAAGTCAGACGTCAACAGTGATGAGTAGGAGAAATTCTCAATTTGGGGTTGGGCTCCGAGGGTCACAACCTGTTAATGGAATGCAGGTGACCTGAGTGGACATGTAGGGAGCCTAGGGTGATTTGGGTCTGCTCTGACCTCTGTGACCTCTTTGTCCACAGTTCCTAGCCTCACACCCGCAAGGCTACACAGTGGAGAATCTCATCCGGATGGGCATGGCTGGCTCAATCCTGCTGGGCCTCGGGATTCTGCTCTTTCAGGCTCAACACGGCCACGGAGGAACCCAAGATGCAGCCAGGAGGTAAACACAGAGGAAACAAACCCACCATTCGGTGAGTTCGATCCTTGTATGACTAGGAGGTTTGGGAGGAAAATCTGCAGTATGAATTGAGGGAACTGTCTGCTGAGAATTTCAAGGGGTATAAATGCTGGCATGCAGGAAATGCCTGGGTTGTTGCCTGTAGAGACTCTTCTGTAATTAAAGTGTGGTAATTTCCCTCCTTACCATTACTGATTATTCTTGACTACTCCCCTTCTTTGTTCACTCCTGTGATTTGAGGCTATATCCACATCACAGGTGTGGGTCCACACCTAAAGTCACCTTCATGCTCTGCCACTTTCTTGTAATACATTTTGCTTTATTTCTAATTTCCACACTCACTGGTGTGTGCTATTGACCTCTATCCCTTCAGCCTAGAACCAGAATATGTTTTAAGCAACTGAGTAAATGGGTGAAATTCAGGTCTAGTTTAAAACACATAAATCCAAAACCATTTCCGAAAACCCTCTCTGGACCCCCTCAAGTCTTATTCTCCTCCAAAATGATACACGGAAGTGTTTCTGCCAAAATACCGTCAGTTTGAATGAGCACAAAGTGGACTTCCCTGGTGGCACAGTGGTTAAGAATCCGCGAGCCACAACGACCGAGCCTGTGTGCCACAACGACTGAGCCTGTGTGCCACAACTACTGAATCCCGCGCTCCTAGAGCCTGTGCTCCGCAACAAGAGAAACCACTGCAATGAGAAGCCCACGCACCGCAACAAAGAGTAGCCCCGGCTTGCCACAACTAGAGAAAGCCCACGCACAGCAATGAAGACCTAACGCAGCCAAAAATAAATAAATAAATAAATTTATGAATGAGCACAAGGTGTCTGAAGTGACAGCCAGGTGGTGTGCTGGCAAACCAGCTCTACGAAAACATCGCTTTTTCTCAACGTTCTGATTTGTTTACATTATCTGTTTCTTTGGTAAATACTCCCTTCATGCCCAACTTCAAGATGCCAGTTTGAATGCACTGGATACACAGCTGGGAATAGAATCAACTTTCACAACTGAGTAAGAGCCAACTGTGGCACCTCACAGATGACCCCCAGGTCCTTCTATTCTGTAGGTCATAGTAATTTCCACCTCAATCTTATGCCACGGTGTCAGTGAAATTGTGATGCCCAAATCCTAGTACGTTCACATTAGAGGTAAATAGAAAACAGAGGCATAATCAGTTGTGGGAGAAACGCTGAGCCTGACATGAAGGTTTCACATGGGAGATGTGAGTCCAAGCAGGTCGGACACGCCCAGGTCTCTCAGATGTATGCATTTCTCCCCTGCGGACCCCTTCACCTTTGCCCCTTAATGATAATTTGGGTGAGTATAGAATTCCTCACTCACAGTTAATTCCTTGACTGTATTTTCCCCATATCTTTTGGCATTTTCTCCCTTCAATTTCCTTCCCTTTGCTGCGAAATAGCAAGACACACATTTCACGTATAGACACATGCACCCTAGCAATTGTAAGTTCTCGCTACCTCTCTGTAAAAGACCAACTGTTGGCCTTTCATACTGTCGCAGACATTGTCCTCACCGATTTCATTCTGAAATTCACAATATCCTTGGGCCCTTCTCTTTCTATTTCTCATCTACCTTAACTTTCTAATTCCAGTCTCTCTGTACTGCATCCTAAACAATCTCAACATTGTATTCCAAGTTCATAATTGGCTCGTCAGCTGTATCTTCTCCTTGATGGAAAGAATATCTTGAGTGTATTAATGAAAGTATTATTTTTTACCTGTAAGGTGTTTGCCTAATTCATTGCTAAAATCCTATATACTTCTGCAATATAATCCCTTTTGCTGTTTCCAGAATTTATTTTCCTTCTTTAATTTTTCAGATGTGTAAGCATGCTTAAATTAAAATGTTTCATATAGTCCTAGTATTCTATCTCCTTGGATAGGATAATACAAGTTACTAGCTCTGTAGTTAGTCTTCTTAGCACTATTTCTCATGATTAGGATTTATCTTTTATGTTCATTCCTAATGCTCAGCTCCCAGACACCTGATTTTCTATAGAGAGTTTCTCCCAGGTCTGTCCTGACATTCAGAGCGGAAATGGGTGACCTCTTGCAGCCGCCCTGCCCCACAACATCCGCTCTCTCAAACTTAGCATCTGACTAGGCATGTACCTGGCAGGGACGACCCCAAGGTGAGCCTCACACTCACAGGTGGGACAGATATCCATGTACAATTATAACGAATTGACCCTGTTTTACAACCGCCCAGAGGACACGGCTCAGTGCTGACCTTGGGGCTGGGTCAGCGGGCAGAGATATCCCAGTGCCTGGCCACAAACGAGGTGGAGGGGCAACACCGATTCCAACCTTGACCTGAAGCCCTGAGCCCTCCCCGCCTGTGAGGACCTGAGGTCCCTGTCCTTCCACACAGAGGTGGAAACCTCTATTCTAATGACCACTTGCTGGACTCAGGCACTGGTGGTCACTAAGCTTTCACCTCTTTTTTTTTGTTATGGTTCCTTCTCTATTTAAGAAACTTTCATTTCTCTTCTCCTATAATAGACCATGCCGATGTATTTCATAAAAAACATAAGTAGCGGGAATGCCCTGGTGGCGCAGTGGTTAAGAATCCGCCTGCCAATGCAGGGGACGCGGGTTCAAGCCCTGGTCTAGGAAGATCCCACATGCCGTGGAGCAACTAAGCCCGTGCGCCACAACTACTGAAGCCCGCACGCCTAGAGCCCATGCTCTGCAACAAGAGAAGCCACCGCAATGAGAAGCCTGCGCACTGCAATGAAGAGTAGCCCCCACTCGCCACAAGCAGAGAAAGCCCACGTGCAGCAACGAACACTCAACGCAGCCAAAAACAAATAAATAAATAAACAACAAAAAACCCACCATAAGTAGCATTTCTCAGTGTCAGGAGCAGATGGGGGTCGTGAGTGGGCACATCAGTCGTCCACCCTGACTGTGGGGTCTGACACCTTGACCCTCTCATGTCTCATCCCGAATGTCTTAATCAGGTCTAGAAGTTAACCAATATTGGGTCCCATCCATGTCCTGGCACCACTGAGCCCACAACCTGTCTGAAGAGTGGGGTTCAAACAACATGCTGCAGGCGAGGAAACTGAGGCTCAGAGACATAACTTCAGGGCTCAGGGTACACGGGGGAGGATGACGAGGAATATTTAAATTCAATCAGCTTTATCCCCCACGTCAGAGCACTAACCCGCTCTCTGTCCCATAAAAGTGAAGACAGGCGCACATAATAAGGAGACAATGCCCAAGGAACAAAGGGCACCGAGGAGAAAGGAATGACTCAGAGGCTTGTTCCCAGGAAGATGGGGTGATCGCTGATGCACGAAAAAGGGAGAAGTCCCTGAAGGGGGCTGAGTTAGAAAGAAAACCCACACCCCGGGGCCAGGGGAGAAGGCATGTTTCCTTCCCTTATTTCCCTGAACTTCTCCTCTGTGCTCATTGCCACGTTGACCTCCACGGAGCTGTAGGTAGATGTTAAACGTGTGTCTCTGCTGATCCGAGCTCTGCGGGGCAGCAGGAACCTGCATCCTCCCTGAAGCATCTCCAGGGCCTCGGTGACCCCTGTCCATGGTGAGGACCCCACAGGGACGTGCTGATGGACGGGCTGAGGATGAAGGAGACCCCACGGCGAGGCTCTGAGAGGGAATGACGTGCCCGGGTCACCCTCACCTGGAAGGGGCGTCTCAGGAAGACACCGGGTCTGTCATGGGAATGAGAGCCAGGCTGTCAAGGAGGGGCAGTTCCCCTTCCTGTGGGGCTGCTGACGTGACAGCCCCGTGACGGGGAGGACCAGCCTCCCAGTGGACACACCCTCGGGTCTCCGTCCTGAGGGCACCGTGGTCTCCTCCATCTGCACCGCCTGGACCACAGGGACGAGACGCCATGACCCCCAGCCTCACGGCCCTGCTCTGCCTCGGTGAGATGGAGGAGGGGGAGGGGAAGCCCTAGGCACGGAGGGACCCCCCCCCCCACAGCCAGGCTGCTCTGTCAGGAGCCCCCAGGACTCAGGAGGCTCACGGGGAGGAGAGGCGCTGCTCAGGATTCAGGGCAAATCTCTCACCGGGGTCTCTCTTCCAGGGCTGCGTGTGGGCCTGAGGACCCACGTGCAGGCAGGTGAGTCTGTCCCCAGGTGTCCCAGCTCCCTCCTGCTCATGCGGACAAGGGGCCACCCCCAGGCAATGGGGATGGGGAACAGCGGTTCTGGGCTGAAGGAGGGGGAGTCTGGGAGGTTTGGGGCTGAGAGCTGGGGACCTGGGGGTGAGGATGTCTTGTGACCCAGCCTCTGACATCCTTCCAGGAACCCTCCCCAAACCCACCATCTGGGCTGAGCCAGGCTCTGTGATCCCCTGGGGGAGCCCCGTGACCATCTGGTGTCAGGGCACCCTGGGGGCCCGGGAGTTCCGTTTGGATAAAGAGGGAAGCTCAGGTCCCTGGTACAGACAGCCCCCACTGGAGCCCAGGGACAAGGGCAAGTTCTCCATCCCACACATGGCACAGCCCGACGCAGGGAGATATCACTGTTACTATCGCAACCTCACTGTCTGGTCAGAGCGCAGTGACCCCCTGGAGCTGGTGGTGACAGGTGAGAGGACACTCGGGGGTCCCAGCCTCAGGCTCTGCCCTCAGGAAGGGGGTCTGCTCTCAGGGGTGTGTCCCTCTCACAGCCCAGCCCTGGGGGAGGGAAGGGGGGTGTGAGCCCCATTTCACAAGCTCCCTCCTTCTCTCCTAGGGGTCCACAGCAAACCCACCCTCTCAGCCCTGCCAAGCCCTGTGGTGACCTCGGGAGGGACCGTGACCCTCCGGTGTGGCTCACGGCAGGGATTGGACAGGTTCATTCTGACTAAGGAAGGAGAACACAAGTCCTCCTGGACCCTGGATGCACAGCGAAGACCCAATGGGTAGACGCAGGCCCTGCTCCCCGTGGGTCCCATGACCCCCAGCCACAGGTGGACGTTCAGATGTCACGGCTTTTACAGGGACACTCCCCAGGTGTGGTCAGCACCCAGTGACCCCCTGGAGCTCCTGGTCCCAGGTGAGGCAGTCCCACCCTGGCCTCACACACTTTTTGAGGTACGAGACAGATTATTAGATGCTTTTCTCCCAGGATTGTCCCAGATGAGAGGGTGGGGTGAGGGGGGAATGGGGCTCACAGGACAGAGACACAGAGTGTGAGCGACAGTGAGGCCTGGGGACCAGGACGGGAGAAGGGGCTTCACGGGAGGAACCAGCCCCTACAGCCCAGGGCTGGTCTTCCCCCAGGTGTGTCTGGGAAGCCCTCCCTCCTGACCCCGCAGGGCCCTGTCGTGGCCTCTGGACAGTGCCTGACCCTCCAGTGTCGCTCTGACGTCGGCTATGACAGATTCGCTCTGTCCCAGGAGGGGGGACAGGCCCTCCCCCAGCGCCCTGGCCGGCAGCCCCAGGCTGGGCTCTCGCAGGCCGACTTCCCCCTGGGCCCGGTGACCAGCACCCACGGGGGCCGGTACAGATGCTACGGTGGGCACAGCCTCTCCTCCGAGTGGTCGGCGCCCAGTGACCCCCTGGACGTCCTGGTGGCAGGTGAGGAGCCAGCGGGTCGGTCAGGGACCCAGACTCTGCACAGGCCCTGCCGGGGGAGCCCCAGGTGGTGATGCTGGGACCAGGCGTGCGGGGTCCCCAGGGAGGGAGCGAGACAGAGAGAGACGGGGGTGGGCAGGGAGAGGGAGAGACTCAGAGAAAACAGAGACAGACAGAGATGAGGGGCCTCAGGGAGGCCCTGCTGAGTCGCAGTTCAGAACCACGGGGGCGGGCAGCCCCTCACCCCCCTTCCTCTCTCTAGGATGGTTCCCTGACACGCCCTCTCTCTCGGTGCAGCCGGGCCCCGTGGTGGCCTCAGGAGAGAACGTGACCCTGCTGTGTCAGTCAGGGAGCACAAAGGAAACTTTCCTTCTGTCCAAGGAGGGGGCAGCCCGTCCCCCACTGCGTCTTAGATCAAAGTACCGAGGTCGGCATTTCCAGGCCGAATTCTCCATGAGTCCGGTGACCTCAGCCCACAATGGGACCTACAGGTGCTACAGCTCACTCAGCAGTAACCCCTACCTGCTGTCACATGCCAGTGCCCCCCTGGAGCTCACGGTCTCAGGTGAGGGACCCTGACCCTGTCCTTTCTGACTCAGCTCAGGGCTCTGTCCCCTGAGCACCCTGGGCTGGGGTGTGAGTGAGGGGGCTGTGAAGGAGGGTCACCCAGAGGGGGATCTGCCCCTCAGAGGCCCTCCCATCCCCTCCCACCCCACCCCCTCACCTGGGATCCTGGAGGTGACAGGTGGGCAGCGGGAGGGTCTTGGGTAGGACCCAGGGCAGGTGAGGGGAAGAGTTTAGTGAGGTGGGGACTCCAGGGTCAGCCCTACCCCCTTCCTGTCCTCATTCCCAGGACCCGCAGGGGGCCCCAGCCCCCCACCGACAGGCCCCAGTTCAACAACTGGGGAGTCCCTGAGGCCTCTCTGTTCAGGGGGAGCACTGGCCACCCCAGGGCAGTTGGAGACTCTCTCGGAGGATCTAATGCCCCTCAGCTCCGCGGGGACAGGTTTGTCTCCCGAAGGGACTAGAATCCAGCAAAGATGCAGGGGGCCCCCAGGGACCCAGGGGCTCTGAGGCTGGTGGAGGAAGGGTGGGGGGAAGAGGGAGACGCTGGGGGCGAGCTTAGGGCAGGAGCATTGGGCTGCGTGGGGAGAAGCAGCCCCCGCCCCTCAGCCCCCGTCCTGACCCCCAGGGGGCTCTGGGGATCAGCTCCCCACCGTGGAGTCAGGCCCGCAGTGGGGTGAGGGAGGGTCCTTGGGACGTGGTGGTGGGGCTGGGGGGCAGGGCTGGGTCACACCTCAGTTACCAACTGAAGCGCCTGTTCAGGTGAAGGGCCCGCACTCCGTACTGTCTGAGCTCGGTCAGCTCAGGGTCCTGTCCTCAGGAATGTCTGAGACAGTAAGATAAGAGGGGGCACAGGGGGCTCCACAGAGGAGGACAGAGAACCCAGGAGAAGGGCTCGTGTCTCCCCAACTCCTCACTCACACCCTCACTTTATGATTCTCATGAGCAGGTGACACCATCCACCCACCACAAAACAAGTCAGACGCCAGCAGTGATTAGTAAAAGAAGTCCTCAGTTATGGGGCTGGGCTCTGCGTTTCTGTCCTGTTGAGGACAGAACAAAAGGAACCGGTACCCTGGGTGAACATCCAGGATTCTGGGGTGATTCAGATCTGCTCTGACCTCTGTGACCTCTTTGTCCACAGTTCCTAGCCTCACACCCCCAAGACTACACAGTGGAGAATCTCATCCGGATGGGCGTGGCTGGCTTGATCCTGCTGGGCCTCGGGATTCTGCTCTTTCAGGCTCAACACGGCCACGGAGGAACCCAAGATGCAGCCAGGAGCTGAACACAAGAGGGAACCATGCACCGTCCCAAGCGGTGGAGCCCTGGACATGACCTTATGTGCCCAGGAGGTTCTGGAAGAGAATTTGCAGCACGTGTTGTGTGAACTGTCTGACCAGGGAGGGAGAGACATGGTGTGGGTGCAGGAGAAGGTTTGGGAGTCCCTGTGGAGGCCTGGGCCTCGGTTAACCGTGGTGCCTTCCCTCCCCACCAGTGGTGACTCTCCCTGACTGCCCCGTCCCCTCTCACCCCTGTGACGTGAGGCACATCCCACATGGCAGGTCTGTGTCCACACCTTACGCACCTTCATGCTCTGGCCCACTTTCATGTAATACATTTGTTTATTTTTAATTTCCACATTGGCTTCTGTGTGCTATCGACCTCCATCCCTTCACTCAGAAACAGAATGTCGTTAAAGTAACTGAATAAATGGGTGAACTTGGGGTCCTGTTTCGAACAGATAAATCCAAAACTCTTCCCTAAAACTCTCTCTGGACCCCTCAAGCCCTTCTCTCCTCATCAGATGACACCTGGTATAGTTTCTCCAGAAACACCATTAGTGTGAAGGAACACCCTGGCGTTTGAAGTGACAGCCAGCTGCTGTGCTGGTAAATGGGCTTAGGAATTTATCATTTTGTAAAAAGCCCAGATGTGTGGCATTTGTCTCTTTCTTTAGTGTAAATACTCTCTTCATGGCCAACCTCGTGGTACCTGTATGAACGCGCTGAAGGCAGAGTGGGGAAGTAATGAGTAGAATTCTCTTTCCCAGAGAACTGAGTCTGATCCAGCTGGAGCACAGCTCAATGTTGACCCCAATGCACACAGATGAGTCCTTTATATAGAGCATCATGATTAGGTCATTTCCACTTCAGTTTTATGCCCTGGTTTCCATGAAATGATGATTTCAAACTCCTAGTCCATCCACATGAGAGGCAAAAGAGAAAACAATGGAAATCTCAGCTGTGGGAGAAACACTGAGCACTTTAAATCCCAATACATTATTGGTAGGTGTACTAATTGCCTCAGTCAATTTGGGGAGTAAATAAGAATCATCGGTTAAAAGGAAGAGACACGCAGCTCTGACCCACAGTTATATAACCTAGAGGAACATGTGTACATAACCATGAGTATACATTCAGGAGAACTTTGACAGAGGGGTCGTTCATGTCAGACAAAATGATAGAAACAAATCTCACCAAAAATGAATGGATTGTTATACATATGAAACCGAATTTTATATGACAGAAAAATATACAAAGTTAAACTCTACAATAATACAGATCAATTTTCAAGCATGATAGTCAATAAGTAAAGAAAAACTATAAGAGTGTACTTCTTATATCAAATTCAAAAGCAGACAATGTGGAACCCAACTAAACAAAATAAGAATTTAAAGAGGAAAAATAACAATTGATACCAGAGAAATACAAAAAATCATAAGAGAATACTATAAACAATTCTGTGCTAACAAACTGGACAACCTAGAAGAAATGGACACGTTTTAGGAACATGCAGCCCACCAAAACTGAATTGAGAAGATAGTTAATTTTGAATAGACTGATCACTACGACTGAAATACAATCCAGCATGGACATATATACACTACCAAAGGTAAAACAGATAGCTAGTGGGAAGCAGCCGCATAGCACAGGGAGATCAGCTGGGTGCTTTGTGACCACCTAGAGGGGTGGGATAGGGAGGATGGGAGGGAGGGAGACACAAGAGGGAGGAGATATGGAGATATATGTATATGTATAGCTGATTCACTTTGTTATAAAGCAGAAATTAACACACCATTATAAAGCAATTATACTCCAATAAAGATGTTAAAAAAAAAACAAACCTCCCTGCAAACAAACATCCAGGACTGGATGACTTCATGAGAGAATTCTGCCAAACATAAAAAGAAGATCTTATACTGATCGTTCTCAAACACTTCCAAAAGACTGAAGAGGAGGAAACAGTCCCAAAGGCATTGTATGAAGCCACAATCACCCTGATACCCAAAACCAGACAGACACTACCAAAAAAGAAAATTACAGACCAATATTTCTGATGAATATAGATGCAAAAATGCTTAACAAAATATCAGCAAGCCAAATCCAACAACACATAAAAAGAATCATACACCATGATCAAGTTGGATTCATGCCAGGGTCACAAGGATGGTTCAACATACACAAATCAATCAAGTGTGATACAACATATCAAAAAAAGAAAAGACAAAACCGATTCCGCACTAGGAACTCCAGTTGGAAGAGCCGGGTGCGAGGCCTCTGCACGTGGCGCCCTGTGAGCAAGTGAAACCAGACTAAACACAAAGGAAAAAAAAAAAAGCCATCTCAGAGCTGTGACTATTTTCAAGGCTACTGTTTTTCTCTGTGGAGCACACTGGCTTTGGGGCAAAACAAGGAAGAAGCAGATGATTCTCATGTGCAGCGCAGAAGGAGAGCCACTGCAGGCCAGCCTCCCCAACTCTGAAGGCACTCCAGCTGTGTGGCTGACAGGGTCTTGGTGCTCTAGCCGGGCGTCAGGCCTGAGCCTCTGAGGTGGGAGAGCTGAGTTCAGAGACCACCAGAGACCTCCTGGCCCCATGTAATATCAATCGGTGAGAGCTCTCCCAGAGATCTCCGTCTCAACGCTAAGACACAGCTCCACTCAATGACCAGCAACTACAGTGCTGGACACCCTATGCCAAACAACTAGCAAGACAGGAACACAACCCCACCCACTAGCAGAGAAGCTGCCTAAAATCGTACTAAGTTCACAGACACCCCAAAACACACCACCGGACGTGGTCCTGCCCACCAGAAAGACCAGATCCAGACTCATCCACCAGAACACAGGCACCAGTCCCCTCCACCAGGAAGCCTACACAACCCACTTACCAACCTTACCCACTGGGGGCAGACACCAAAAACAACGGGAACTATGAACCTGCAGCCTGCGAAAAGGAGACCCCAAACACAGTAAGTGAAGCAAAATGAGAAGACAGGGAAATACACAGCAGATGAAAGAGCAAGGTAAAAACCCACCAGACCAAACAAATGAAGAGGAAATAGGCAGTCTACCTGAAAAAGAATTCAGAGTAATGACAATAAAGATGATCCAAAATCTTGGAACTAGAATGGAGAAAATACAAGAAACGTTTAACAAGGACCTAGAAGAACTAAAGAGCAAACAAACAATGATGAACAACACAATAAATGAAATTTAAAATTCTCTAGAAGGAATCAATAGCAGAATAACTGAGGCAGAAGAATGGATAAGTGACCTGGAAGATAAAATAGTGGAAATAACTACTGCAGAGCAGAATAAAGAAAAAAGAATGAAAAGAATTGAGGACAGTCTCAGAGACCTCTGGGACAACATTAAATATACCAACCTTCAAATGATAGGGATCCCAGAAGAAGAAGCGAAAAAGAAAGGGACTGAGAAAATATTTGAAGAGATTATAGTTGAAAACTTCCCTAATATGGGAAAGGAAATAGTCAATCAAGTCCAGGAAGCACAGAGAGTCCCATACAGGATCAATTGAAGGAGAATAATGCCAAGACACGTATTATTCAAACTATCAAAAATTAAATACAAAGAAAAAATATTAAAAGCAGCAAGGGAAAAGCAATAAATAACATACAAGGGAATCCCCATAAGGTTAACAGCTGATCTTTCAGCAGAAACTCTGCAGGCCAGAAGGGAGTGGCAGGACATATTTAAAGTGATGAAAGGGAAAAACTTACAACCAAGATTACTCTACCCAGCAAGGATTTCATTCAGATTTGACAGAGAAATTAAAACCTTTACAGACAAGCAAAAGCTAAGAGAATTCAGCACCACCAAACCAGCTTTACAACAAATGCTAAAGGAACTTCTCTAGGCAGGAAACACAAGAGAAGGAAAAGACCTATAATAACAAACGCAAAACAATTAAGAAAATGGTAATAGGAACATACATATCAAAAATTACCTTAAATGTAAATGGATTCAATGCTCCAACCAAAAGACACAGACTGACTGAATGGATACAAAAGCAAGACCCATATATGCTCTCTATAAGAGACCCACTTCAGACCTAGGGACACATACAGATGAAAGTGAGGGGATGGAAAAAGAAATTCCATGCAAATGGAAATCAAAAGAAAGCTGGGGTAGCAATTCTCATATCAGACAAAATAGACTTTAAAACAAAGACTATTACAAGAGACAAAGAAGGACACTACATAATGATCAAGGGATCAATCCAAGAAGAAGATATAACAATTATAAATATTTATGCACCCAACATAGAAGCACCTCAATACATAAGGCAAATGTTAACAGCCATAAAAGGGGAAAGCGACAATAACACAATAAGAGCAGGGGACTTTTAACACCCTACTTTCACCAAAGGACAGATCAACCAAAATGAAAATAAATAAGGAAACACAAGCTTTAAATGATACATTAAACAAGATGGACTTAATTGATATTTATAGGACATTCCATCCAAAAACAACAGAATACACTTTCTTCTCAAGTGCTCATGGAACATTCTCCAGAATAGATCATATCTTGGGTCACAAATCAAGCCTTGGTCAATTTAAGAAAATTGAAATCATATCAAGTATCTTTTCCGACCACAACGCTATGAGACTAGATATCAATTACAGGAAAAAAACTGTAAAAATTACAAACACATAGAGGGTAAACAATACATGACTAAATAACCAAGAGATCACTGAGGAAATCAAAAAACACCTAGAAACAAATGACAATGAAAACACGATGGCCCAAAACCTATGGGTTGCAGCAAAAGCAGTTCTAAGAGGGAAGTTTATAGCAATACAACCCTACCTCAAGAAACAAGAAAAATCTCAAATAAACAACCTAACCTTACACCTAAAGCAATTAGAGAAAGAAGAACAAAAAAAACCCAAAGTTAGAAGGAAAGAAATCATAAAGATCAGATCAGAAATAAATGAAAAAGAAATGAAGGAAATAATAGCAAAGATCAACAAAACTAAAAGCTGGTTCTTCGAGAAGATAAACAAAATTGATAAACCATTAGCCACACTCATCAAGAAAAAAAGGGAGAAGACTCAAATCAACAGAATTAGAAATGAAAAAGGAGACGTAACAACTGACACTGCAGAAATACAAAGGATCATGAGAGATTACTACATGCAACTATATGCCAATAAAATGGACAACCTGGAAGAAATGGACTATTTCTTATAAAAGCACAGCCCTCTGAGACTGAACCAGGAAGAAACAGAAAATATAAACAGACCAATCACAAGCACTGAAATTGAAACTGTGATTTAAAATCTTCCAACAAACAAAAGCCCAGGACCAGATGGCTTCACAGGCGAATTCTATCAAACATTTAGAGAAGAGCTAACACCTATCCTTCTCAAACTCTTCCAAAATATTGCAGAGGGAGGAACACTCCCCAATCATTCTACGAGGCCACCATCACCCTGACACCAAAAGCAGACAAAGATGTTACAAAAAAAGAAAACTACAGGCCAATATCACTGATGAACATAGATGCAAAAATCCTCAACAAAATACTAGCAAACAGAATCCAACAGCATATTTAAAGGATCATTCACCATGATCAAGTGGGGTTTATCCCAGGAATGCAAGGATTCTTCAATATACGCAAATCAATCAATGTGATACACAATATTAACAAATTGAAGGATAAAAACCATATTATAATCTCAATAGATTCAGAAAAAGCTTTTGACAAAATCCAACACCCATTTATGATAAAAACTCTCCAGAAAGTAGGCATAGAGGGAACTTACCTCAACATAAGAAAGGCCATATATGACAAACCCACAGCCAACATCATCCTCAATGATGAAAAACTGAAGCCATTTCCACTAAGATCAGGAACAAGACAAGGCTGCCCACTCTCACCACTATTATTCAACATAGTTTTGGAAGTTTTAGCCACAGGAATCAGAGAAGAAAAAGAAATAAAAGGAATCCAAATCGGAAAAGAAGAAGTAAAACTGTCACTGTTTGCAGATGACATGATACTATACATAGAGAATCCTAAAGATGTTACCAGAAAACTACTAGAGCTAATCAATGAATTTGGTAAAGTAGCAGGATACAAAATTAATGCACATAAATCTCTTGCACTCCTATACACTAATGATGAAACATCTGAAAGAGAAATTAAGGAAACATTCCCATTTACCATTACAACAAAAAGAATAAAATACCTGAGAATGAACCTACCTAAGGAGACAAAAGACCTGTATGCAGACAACTATAAGACACTGATGAAAGAGATTAAAGATGATACAAACAGATGGAGAGATATACCATATTCCTGGGTTAGAAGAATCAACATTGTTAATGACTATACTACCCAAAGCAATCTACAGATTCAATGCAATCCCTATCATACTACCAATGGCATTTTTCACAGAACTAGAACAAAAAATTTCACAATTTGTATGAAAAACAAAAGACACCGAATAGCCAAAGCAGTCTTGAGAAAGAAAAACGGAGCTGGAGGAATCAGACTCCTTGACTTCAGACTATACTACAAAGCTACAGTAATCAAGACAGTATGGTACTGGCACAAAAACGGAAATATAGATCAATGGAATAGGATAGAAAGCCCAGAGATAAACCCACACACATATGGTCACCTTATCTTTGATAAACGAGGCAAGAATATACAATGGAGAAAAGACAGCCTCTTCAATAAGTGGTGCTGGGAAAACTGGACAGCTACATGTAAAAGAATGAAATTAGAACACTTCCTAACACCATACACAAAAATAAACTCAGAATGGATTAAAGTCCTAAATGTAAGGCCAGACACTATCAAACTCTTAGAGGAAAACATAGGCAGAACACTCTATGACATAAATCACAGCAAGATCCTTTTTGACCCACCTCCTAGAGAAATGGAAATAAAAACAAAAATTAACAAATGGGACCTAGTGAAACTTAAAAGCTTTTGCACACCAAAGGAAACCATAAACAAGACGAAAAGACAACCCTCAGAATGGGAGAAAATATTTGCAAACGAAGCAACTGACAAAGGATTAATCTCCAAAATATACAAGCAGCTCATGCAGCTCAATATCAAAAAAACAAACAACCCAATCCAAAAAAGGGCAGAAGACCTAAATAGACATTTCTCCAAAGAAGAGATACAGGTTGCCAACAAACACATGAAAGGATGCTCAACATCACTAATCATTAGAGAAATGTAAATCAAAACTACAATGAGGTATCACTTCACACCAGTCAGAATGGCCATCATCAAAAAATCTACAAACAATAAAGGCTGGAGAGCGTGTGGAGAAACGGGAACCTTCTCCCACTGTTGGTGGGAATGTAAATTGATACAGCCGCTATGGAGGACAGTATGGAGGTTCCTTAAAAAACTAAAAGTAGAACTATCATACGACCCAGCAATCCCAGTACTGGGCACATACCCTGAGAAAACCATAATTCAAAAAGGGTCATGTACCACAATGTTCATTGCAGCACTATTTACAATAGCCAGGACATGGAAGCAACCTAAGTGTCCACTGACGAATGGATAAAGAAGATGTGGCACATATATACAATGGAATATTACTCAGCTATAAAAAGAAACGAAACTGAGTTATTTGTAGTGAGGTGGATGGACCTAGAGTGTGTCATACAGAGTGAAGTAAGTCAGAAAGAGAAAAACAAATACCATATGCTAACACATATATATGGAATCTAAAAAAAAAAAAGGTTCTGAAGAACCTAGGGGCAGGACAGGAATAAAGACGCAGATGTAGAGAATGGACTTGAGGACACGGGGAAGGGGTAGGGTAAGCTGAGACGAAGTGAGAGGGTGGCATTGACATATATACACTACCAAATGTAAAATAGATGGCTAGTGGGAAGCAGCCGCATAGCACAGGGAGATCAGCTCATGCTTTGTGATCACATAGAGGGTTGGGATAGGGAGGGTGGGAGGGAGATGCAAGAGGGAGGGGATATGGGGATATATGTATACACATAGCTGATTCACTTTGTTATACAGCAGCAACTAACACAACAATGTAAAGTAATTATACTCCAGTAAAGATGTTTAAAAAAAAAACACAAAACAACAGGATCATCTCAATAGATGTAGAAAAAGCATTTGATAAAATTCAACACCCATTCATGATAAACACTCACCAAAGTGAGTACAAAGGGAACATATCTCAACATAATAAAAGCTATTTATGATAAACCCACAGCCAACATAATACTCAATGGTGAAAAGCTGAAAGCCCTCCAGCTGAATTGTGGAACGAGACAAGGATGCCCACTCTCACCACTTCTGTTCGACATAGTATTGGAAGTCCTAGCCACAGCAATCAGACAAGAAAAAAAAAAAGGTATTCAAATTGGAAGGAAAGAGGTAAAATTGTCATTGCGTGCAGATGGCATGATACTCCATATAGAAAACACTAAAGGCTCCACACAACAACTATTAGAACTGATAAGTGAATTCAGCAAGGTAGCAGGATACAAGATTACACAGAGAAATCTGTTGTTTTTCATTACACTAACAGTGAAATATCAGAAAGAAAAGTAAAAAATCAATCTCTTAAAATTTCATCAAAAATAAAATACCTAGGAGTAAACCTGATGAAGGAAGTGAAAGATATATACTTTGAGAACTATAAAACATTGATAAAGGTAACTGAAGATAATTCAAAGAAATGGAAAGATATTCCATGCTCTTATACTGGAAGAATTGATATAGGTAAAATGGCCATACTACCCAAAGCAATCTACAGATTTAACACAATACCTATCAAATTACCCATGACATTTTTCACAGAACTAGAACAAATAATCCTAAAATTTATATGGAACCACAAAAGACCCAGAATCGCAAAAACAATCCTGAGGAAAAAGAACAAAGCTGGGGGCATAACCCCCCCAGACTTTAGACAATACTACAAAGCTACAGTAATCAAAAGAGAATGATATTGGCACAAAAACAGACCCAAGGATCAATGGAACAGATGTGAGAGCCCAGAAATAAACTCACACAACTATGGTCAATTTTAGTATTCGACAAAGGAGGCAAGAATATACAATAGAGAAAAGACAGTCTCTTCAATAAGTGGTGCTAGGCAAACCTGACAGCTACATGTAAAAGAATGAAATTATTCTCTAACACCATATACAAAAATAAATTCAAAATCAATTAAAGACCTAAATGTAAGACCAGATACTATAAAACTCCTAGGGAAAAACATAGGCAGAATACTCTTTGACATAAATCACAGCAATATTTTTTTGGGATCGTCTCTTTAGAGTAATGGAAATAAAAAATATATATAAACAAATGGGGCCTAATTAAACGTAAAAGCTTTTGCCCAGCAAAGGAGACTGTAAACAAAATGAAAAGACAGCCTACTCACTGAGAGAAGTATCTGCAAACGATGGGACCAACAAGGGATTAATTTCCAAAATATACAAACAGCTCATGGAGCGGAATATCAAAAAAACAAACTACCAAGTCAAAAATGGACAGAAGACCTAAATAGACATTTCTCCAAGAAGACATACAGATGGCCACAGGCACATGAAAAGACGGTCTACATCACTAATTATTAGAGAAACGCAAACCAAAACCACAGTGAGGTATCACCTCTACCGGTCAGAATGGCCGTCATCAAAAAGCCTACAAATAATAAATGCTGGAGAATGTGTGGCGAAAAGGGAACCCTCCGACACTGTTGGTGGGAATATAAATTGGTGCAGCCACTATGGAGAACAGTATGGAGGTTCTTTTAAAAACTAAAAATAGGGTTTCCCTGGTGGCACAGTGGTTAAGAATCTGCCTGCCAATGCAGGGGACACGGGTTTGAGCCCTGTCCGGGAAGATCCCACAGGCCGCGAAGCAACAAATCCCGTGTGCCACAACTACTGAGCCTGCGCTCTAGAGCCCACGAGCCACAACTACTGAGCCTATGTGCCACAACTACTGAAGCCTGCACGCCTAGAGCCCGAGCTCCGCAACAAGAGAAGCCACCGCAATGAAGGGTAGCCCCGCTCACCGCAACTAGAGAAAGTCCGCAGGGAGCAACGAAGACCCAACGCAGCCATAAATAAATAAACAAATTTATTAAAAAAAAAAAAAAAAAGAGTTACTGTCTGGGGGACAAGAGGTGGGGAGGAGCGGAAACGACTCAGAGGTCTGGATGCAGAGGCATGACCAGAGGTGCTGCTGTGGATAGAAACAAGGAAGTCAGAGAGAGGAAGGGTTTGGGAGAAACAAAACTGCGTTCCCAGTGCCGGAGGGAGGTGGTGGTTCCTCTGTGTGTCAGTGGACAGGATGAGAAGCACCTCCCCGAGCCTCCTTCTCCCCTGGCGTCATCCGTTCTGTGACAGCCCCACCGGCTCCGCTAGACAAGCAAGGCAGACGGTGGAGGAGCCCTCAGTGCTTCACCCGCTTCCACCTCACGTACAATGAACCCATCCCACAGCCCTGGCCCCGAGCCCCGCGAATCCAGGACCCTGGTCCAGCACCACCGTCAAGCTCGGCGGCAGACTCAGGAGGACTGGCTAGTGCAACCCAGCACCTCCTTCCCGGCTCTTCCACCCCAGGGCCTCACTCCCAGCTGAGGAATTCGATTCTCATGGCCCCAACCTGATCTACTGCAGGACCCTCCCCTAAAAATAATTCTTCCGGGGCCTCCACCTGCCTTCAAGTAAATTCCAAGCATCTCCAGCTGACACTCCCTGAGGCTGATGCAGAAGGAGCTGACCTCTCAGGACCAGCAAAGCTAACTCCTACCTCAAAGCAAGCTCAGCCCACTTAACCACCGCCCCTCCCCAGACACACACACCTGCGTTATCACCACACCTGCGTCTCCTCAAGGGGTCATCTTTGAGCCGATTATGAAAACCAGAGACCCCTTTCCAAACCACCTGGAAGTCTTCCTGATTCATCCCACTCAACTGCGAAGGTATTCTGTTGTAGCATTTGTGGAAGGGTTACATGAGGAAACCTCATAAACCACGGAGGTACTGATCCACTCCTCACCTAGTGGTCACGCTGGTGCTGGGGCTGCATCACTATCACCGTCACAGCCCTGCTACAGCCCAGTCCCTGCAGAGTGGCGACCATCTCAGCACGGCTGTGTGTTCATACCTTCCTTTCCTGAAAGTCACCCTCCTGTCTTAAGGATAAAACCCAGGCACGCTTGCAGGGTGCACTGGACCCCGTGTGAGCAGGGCCCAGCACCCCCTGAACTCCAGTGCTCGGAATAGCTCCCCCTCTTCCCGGCCCAGGGTGCCGGCCCCTCACCACTCCTGCGCTAACCTCTATCAGCCCGGGTCTCTCCTTCTCCAGAAGGTCCCCACGCTCCCATCACAAGGCCGCTGGGCTTCCACCTGTCACTGTGCCTCACTGTTTTTCTCCTTCTGTACAACTGAACGAAACTAGACCCAAATTATTTATTGTCTAAATATGCGTATTGTCTGCTGTCATCATCAGAGCTCCATGAGTCCAGGGCAAGAATCGGCCACCTTCACCAATGAATCTCATGTCCGGATATAGTAACTGCTCAATACACATTGGAAGGAAGGAACACATTTTGCATTTTCAGCGTCTCGGGAAAGGGAACGGGCTTCTCCAAGGTCACACAGGTTCTATGAAAGGCAGAATCAGAAATGCAACCAAGCAGTGCGCTGGGCGGTGCCACGCATGTGTCTCTCGCTTCCACGGCGCTTGGACGGAACAGACGCAGGGGCGCCCCTTCCTCCAGACTCTGACCACCCTCCAAGCTCTTCTCCAGTCACAACCTTGAACCACCCACTCAGCTCTCCTCGGCCTCCGGGACCAGCCCACACCATTTTCTGAGCTTAGCTCCGTACTGCCGACCAACCATGAGCTCCCACATTCGTCACCATTACTCCGCCGGGTGCAGGCCGCCGTCACCCGCCTGGTAACGCGCATCTGCCGCTCTCCCACACCTACCCGTCTCTGCGCTTCTCTTTCCACCCGACGCAGCGGCTCGCGAGGGCGTGAGACATCGTTCCGCGAACTGGCCGAGGAGAAGCCGGAGGGCCCGAGCTCACCGGAGAAGGCAGAAGCAGCGCTGTGGCCGCGCCCGCTTCCAAGACGTGCCCAAGCCGTCCCAGCAGCAGTGGGTGAAGCCCAGGCCGCCACGGAAGCCGCCCGGCTGACGGAGAAGAACCCGCACCAGGCCCTGTGGCTCCGCAGGCCCGGGGCTCTCCCCGCGCAGACCCCACCTCTGGACTTCCTGGAGCCACTTCCTGGATGAGCAGGTGAAACTCATCCAGGAGATGGGCGACCACCTGACCAACCTCCGCAGGCTGCCCGGCCCCCAGGCTGCGCTGGGCGAGCGTCTCTCCCAAAGGCTCAGCCTCAAGCACCACTAGGAGCCCCCGGAGCCCAGCGGCCTGTGAGGAGCCCCTCTGGGGTCAGGGCTCCTCCCTGAAGCCTCTCTCTGCAGCCACTGGGCAGCTTGTTAACCACCCTGGAGCCCTCTCCAAGCCTTGGGCCAAAGGGAAACAGGAAAGCTTCCTGCAGCCAAAAAAAAAAAAAGAATCGGAGCCCAAACTGGGCTGTTCCTAGGCCCCGCCCTGCAGCCTCAACTTTCTGTCCTGGCACGAGTGTCACTCTCTGTCCTTGGGTTTGGCCCGAGGCGAGGCAGAGTGCGTGGGGTCTGCTGAGACCCAGATGTGGTCTGGAAGGTCCCAGAGCCTGCTGTCTCCTGGGCCCCATCCTGCAGGGAGAGCAGCGTGAGGCCCTGGGGGGCTGTTCCTCTTTCTGAGCGGCTGCTATGAAGGGACCGGTAACGTGCAACACAGAGCCTGCACCTTGTCACCCCCCGTGCATCTGTCTGTCCTGCTGCCTCTGTGGACTCTGTAAGCCACCAGCACGGCTGGGGACCATGGGAGGCACAGCCACGACCCCGACCCTCACTGCCCTTCTCTGCCTCGGTGGGCTTTGGGGAAGGGAGGGGGAAGGGGCCCCTCTCCTCCCAGGTCTGAAGCTGAGAGACCCCAGGTCTAAGAAGGCTCAGGGGGGGTTAGAACTTGGTAGGGGAGGGGGGAAGTGCTCAGCCCCAGATCTGACCCCAGCGCTCAGGGCCCAGACCAGGCCTGGAGCATGTATGTGTGTGTGCTGGGGGATGGGCGCTCACAGGGAACTCTCTCCCAGGGCTGTGCCCGGACCCATGGGAGCAGGTCCCGGCAGGTGAGCCCCCCCAAGACCTGCTTCAATCCCACAAGCCCCTGGTCATCTGGGGGGAGCACAGCAGGTCTGGGATGATGGTGACCAGTCTGGAAGGGGTCTGGGGGTGACAGCTGGGGAAACTGAGGGGAGAAAGGCACCCCTGACACTTCGGGTCTGATTCCTTTCCAGGAATCCACCTGACACCCTCCATCTGGGCTGACCTAGGCCCCATGGTCACCAAGGGAAGCCCTGTGACCATGTGGTGTCCGGGGTCTCCGAGGGCAGATGTCTACAGTCTGTATAGAGAGAGGCCCTCTGGACTCTGGGAGGCTAAGGCCCCACGGGACTCCAGTAACAAGGCCAGTTTCCCCTTTGAATCCTCGAGCTCAAGCCCTGCAGGGCGGTATCAGTGTGTCTCTCGCAGCAGGAAAGACAGGTAGAGCGGAGTGACCCCCTGCCCCTGGTGGAGACAGGCGGGAGGGAGGACCCGGGTCCCCTCCCACTGCGGCGGCGTCCTCACAGGCAGAGGGAGCAGAGTGTGGGCGCAGGGGGCCGGACGTCTCCCCTCGCAGCCCACACCTGCGGTGAGCGGGGTGACGCTCCCCCTTTAACCCAGCCCCTCCCCCTCCCTCAGGGGTGCACAGAGCCCCCCCTCTCAGCCCAGCCACGCCCTGTGGTGGCCTCAGGAGGGAGCGTGTCCCTGGCACGCAGCTCACAGTCTGCAGCGGGCACTTTGCACCTGCTGAAGAAGGAGGGAGGTGCTGACCCGCCCGACACAGGACATCGAGGACCCATGGGAGGGGACAGGCCGTGTGCCCTGTGGGGCCCGTGAACTCCTCCCGTGGGGGGACCTGCGGATGCTATGATTCTCCCAGCTCCCTCCGCATGTGTGGTCACACCCCAGTGACCCTCTGCATCGCCAGGTCACAGGTGAGGGCCCCCAGCCCCATCGTTTCCTGGACCCCTGACCTGAGCCTTGTGCCCAGTGAGCCCTGAGGTGATGGGGGTCAGTGATACTGCCCTCCTGGGGCAGAACCACTAGCGAGAGGCTTGGCAGGACCAGGGAGAGCTCTCACTGCAGCCCCAGTGAGCAGTGTGGGGTGAGCGTCCCCCTCGGTGCCACTGCCCCTCTCTGCAGGCGTGTACAGGGAGCCCTCCCTCTCAGCCCAGCCGGGACCTTCAGTGCCCTGGGGAGAGAACACGACCCTGCAGCGTGGCTCTGAGATCTGGTCCGATCCCCTCCATCTGTCCAAGGAGGGGTCACTCACTCCTCCCCAGAACCTTCGTCTGCAGGACACGGCTCCACCCTTTCAGGCCAGCTTCACCTTGAGTGCTGTGACCTCAGCCCACAGTGAGACCTACACGTGCTACAGCTCACTCAGCACCTCCCCCTCCCTGATGTCACAGCCCAGCGACCCCTGGAGCTCCTGCTCTCAGGTGAGGAGCCCCCTCCCCATATCCATTGAGGAGCCAGACCCTCGGCTCACAGCCCTGTCCCAGGAGGGCTCTGAGCTGGAGGAGGAGAAGAGAGACACAGGGACGCCAGCCACAGGTGGCCCCACCCCACGGAGGGACAGACAGTACAGGGGGAGCCCCTGTCCCTCTACTCCACTCACCCCACCGCAGGGTCCAGGCCGTGCTAGGTGTGTGCAGAAGGGAGGCGGGAGGCCGGAAGCTCGGGACTTTGAGGGAAGACACGGAGCTGAGAACAACATGAAGATGCAGACACGCCACACCCTCCCTCTGTCCTTGTTCCAGGCAGCACGGGGGTACAGACTCTCACCCACAGGCACGATCGCTGTGTCTGCTGGGTAACAGCGTCCTCTTAGCCTAGAGGAGACACCGTCTCCCCAGTCCTGGGCTGAGCTTCTGTTAGCCCTTCCCCACTAAACCTTTACAGAAGGGTCGCTTCCCACCGGACCTGGGGGTGGGAGTGGAGATGAAGGAAGGGGGCTTCATGTCTCAGGTATAACTGAGGTCACTGGTGCCTATTGGGTGGTCATAGTGAGGAGAAATGCATGAAGGGAAGATGCCCAGCTGAGAGAGGAGGAAAAAGCAGGTGCCCTCCTCGCCTCTGTCTGGGTGCTGATTTCTAGGAGCCCTTAGAGTCACCACGGCACCTATGGAATCAGCCCCACGATATGAAGGGCAGAGTGAAGGTGGCCTCTCATTTTCAGGTCAAGGAGGTGGTGGGATTCACTGGAGAGCTACATGTAAGTCATCAAATTAGAACACTCCCTCACACCATATACAAAAAAGACTCAAAATGGTTTAAAGACCTAAATGTAAGACATGACACTATAGGACTTCCCTGGTGGCACAGTGGTTAAGAATCCGCCTGCCAATGCAGGGGACACGGGTTCAAGCCCTGGTCTGGGAAGATCCCACATGCCGTGGAGCAACTAAGCCCGTGCACCACAACTACTGAGCCCATGCTCTAGAGCCCGCGAGTCACAACTACTGAGCCCACGTGCCACAACTACTGAAGCCCGCACGCCTAGAGCCTGTGCTCCACAACAAGAGAAGCCACCGCAATGAGAAGCCCACGCACCACAATGAAGAGCAGACCCCGCTCGCTGCAACTAGAGAAAGTCCGTGTGCAGCAACGAAGACCCAACACAGCCAAAAATAAATAAATAAAATAAATAAATTTTTTAAAAAAGACATGACACTATAAAACTCCTAGAAGAGAACATAGGCAAAACACTCTTTGATATAAATTGTACCAATATTTTCAGAGCCTTATTTATTTTTTTGGCCGTCCCGCGCCTCTTGCAGGATATTACTTCCCCAACCAGGGCTTGAACCCGGGCCACGGCAGTGAAAGTGCTGAGTCCTAACCACTGGACCACTAGGGAACTCCCAATTGTACTAATATTTTCTTAAATCAGTCTCCGAAGGCAAAAGAAATAACAGCAAAAATAAACAAATGGGGCATAATCAAACTTAAAAGCTTTTGCACAGCAAAGGAAACCATCAACAAAATGAAGACACAACATATGCAACGGGAGAAAATATTTGTAAACGATACGACCAAAATATACAAACTGCTCATATGACTCAAACTCAAAGAAATAAACAACCCAATCAAAAAATGGGCAGAAGAACGAAATAGACATTTCCCCAAAGACATACAGACGGCCAACAGGCACATGAAAAGATGCTCAACATTGTTAATTACTAGAGAAATGTAAAGCAAAACTACAATGAGGTATCACGACGGTACAGTCACCAGGGCTAACATCAAAAACTGCAAATAATAAATGCTGGAGAGGGTGCGGAGAAAAGGGAACCCTCCTACACTCTTGGTGGGGGTGTACATTGGTGCAGCCACTGTGGAAAACAGTAAGGAGGACGCTCAAAGACCTCCAAATAGAGCTACCATGTGATCCAGCCCCCTGGGCGCATATCTGGAGAAAACCGTAATTTGAAAAGATACATGTACCTCGGTGTTCATAGCAGCACCATGTACAAGACAAGCCACACAGCCAAGACATGGAAACAACCAAAGTGCCCATCAACAGATGATGGACTAAGAAGATATGGTATATATATGTATGTGTGTATATATATATATACATAATGGACTATTATTCAGCCATAAAATATGAAAATTGCCATTTGCAGCAGCATGGATGGAACTAGACAATATTATGTTTAGTTAAACAAGTCAGAGAAAGACACATACCATATGATATCACTTATATGTGAAAAATAATACAAAGAAATCTGTACACAAAATACAAACAGACTCACAGACATAGCAAACAAAATTATGGTTACCAAAGGGAAGAGATAGGGGGCGAGATAGAAATTAAAAGTATGGGATTAACAGATGCAAACTGCTATATGTATAATAGATAAGCAACAAGGATTTCCTGTATAGCACAGAAAATTATACCCAATATCTTGTAATAACCTATAAAGCAATATAATCTGCAAATCACACATACACACACAAAAGAATCACTATGCTGTACAACTGAAACTAACAATATTGTAAATCAACTATACTTCAATTTTAAAAAGAAGTATAATTGATATGACAGGAGATGACAGAAAATGAAAAAAGAGAACTACAGGCACCACAAATAATCAAAGCATCTTGAAAAAGAACAAGCTGGAGGCATCACTGCCTGATTTCAAAATATACTACAGAGATATAGTATTAAAACAGTATGGTAATAGAAAAAAACAAACAGATATATAGACCAACGGAACAGAATCAAAATCCTAGAAATAAACCGACACATGTATAGTCAACTAATATTTGACAAGAGAGTCAAGAGTACACAATGGGTAAAGGACAGTCTCTTCAATAAATTGTGTTGGTCATATATACAATGGAATATTACTCAGCCATAAAAAGAAACAAAATTGAGTTATTTGTAGTGAGGTGGATGGACCTAGAGTCTGTCATACAAAGTGAAGTAAGTCAGAAAGAGAAAAACAAATACCATATGCTAACACATATATATGGAATCTAAAAAAAAAAAATACCTTTCTGAAGAACCGAAGGTCACAGACGTAGAGAATGGACTTGAGGACACGGGGAGGGGGAAGGGTAAGCTGGGACGAAGTGAGAGAGTGCCATGGACATATATACACTACTAAATGTAAAATAGCTAGCTAGTGGGAAGCAGCCGCATAGCACAGAGAGCTCAGCTCGGTGCTTTGTGACCACCTAGAGGGGTGGGATAGGGATGGTGGGAGGGAGACGCAAGAGGGAGGAGATATGGGGACATATGTATATGTATAGCTGATTCACTTTGTTATAAAGCAGAAACTAACACACCATTGTAAAGCAATTATACTCCAATAAAGATGTTAAAAATAAATAAATAAATGGTGTTGGAAAAATGGTATATTGACATGCAAAGCACGTCATTAGACCTTACCTGATCTTACCTCTACTTTTTTGTGATTAGAACATTTACGATTTACCCTCTTAACAACTTTCAAGTATATACTACATTATTGTTAATTATAATCACAATGCTGTGCATTAGATCCCCAGAACTTATTCATCCTCTACCTGGAAGCTAGAAGAACTGTAGTTTGTTAATTTTGCCTGCTGTATTATATACTGGAAACATCCTTGTAGTATTTTATTGTCTATATGTGCAAGTTTTTCTAGGTTTTATATGGGAAGAATCTCTTGGGTAGCATAAACATATTTGAAAATCTAAGGGATAATGATGCATTTCTCATTTAATTGACTGTCCTATTTTGTATAATCAGAAACAATGTGGAGTAATTCCTTTTGTCCCAGACCTTCACTAACACTTGTTATTGTCAGACTTTAAAAATAGTTTGCTAGTCTCACATTCAAGATATTGAATTCTTAGATTAAAATTTCCCCAAAGAAATCTCCAGGCCTAAATGGTTTTACTTGCAAATTCTAGAAAACATGTAAAAACAATAATATCAATTCTATTCAATCTCTTCTAGAAACTACATGAGAAGGAAATGTATTAATTTATGAGGCCAGACCAACTCTCATAGTAAAAGTAAACAACACGAAAACAAAATAAAACAAAAATTTGCAGGCCAGTCTCCCTCATGAGCATAAACACAAACGTCTTCAACAAAATATTAGCAAATCAAATTTAACAACATACATTTAAAATACTACACCACATCCAAGTGGGGCTTATCCCAGGAATGCAACATTGGCTTGATATTCAAAAATCAAGCAACCATATTATTTGTCTAAAAAAAGAAAAACCACATGATCCTATCAACAGATACAGAAAAAAGACTTGGTAAAATCCAATCTCCATTCATGATTAAAGATACAACAAAACAAAACTCTTGGCACTCTAGTATTTTTTTTTTCAATGTGGTCCTTTTTTTTTTTTTAAACTTTGGGGTTTATTTATTTATTTATTTATTTATTTATTTATGGCTGTGTTGGGTCTTCGTTTCTGTGCGAGGGCCTTCTCTAGTTGCGGCAAGCGGGGGCCACTCTTCATCGTGGTGCGCGGGCCTCTCACTATCGCGGCCTCTCTTGTTGCGGAGCACAGGCTCCTGACGCGCAGGCTCAGTAATTGTGGCTCACGGGCCTAGTTGCTCCGCGGCATGTGGGATCTTCCCAGACCAGGGCTCGAACCCGTGTCCCCTGCATTGGCAGGCAGATTCTCAACCACTGCGCCACCAGGGAAGCCCGGCACTCTAGTATTGAAGGGCACTTCCTCAGTCCGACATAGGACCCCTACAAAAGCCTACAGAGAACATCATATTTAATGGTGAAAGGCTAAATTTAGGTGGAAAATATGGAGGAGGGAGGTGGAGACAAGTACCTTAGCTCAAGAAAGAACTCTCATCTGTCAAACGGGGTGGCCTTGAAAGGCACTTTTCTTCCAGCTTAGAGCCATCCCCCCTGTGGCCATCAGAGGGCACATAAGAGACACAGCAGAGTCTGTCCTTGGACTAAGACCCTGTTCAGAATGAGACACACTCTAGAACGTCTTGTTGAACGGGGGCATTATTTCCCCCAAATGAGTATCTGCCCTCAGGAAAAGCCAGGTGAGTCCAGGAGAGACTATGCACCCAGCTGGTCCAGCAGAGCATCTTAAAGACCCTTCAGCTACAGTCCTCTCACCTGTTTTCCCCTGAGCCTCTGCTGGTTATATGAACTTCCCACATAAACCAGTAGCCCCCACAGCTCTGCACGTCATAGCACAAGAGACTTCAAGGAGATAAGTCTCAGTAAAAAGCACTGGACTGGGAGTTTGGACCATCTGGTTCTTGCAAGAGAATCACCTGTTGGCATGCTGAATGTGAATAAATCACATGTGCTCTTTCAGGGAGTTGCATCCTTTTTTTTTTTTAAGTAAATATTCTTCCACAAAGTAGCTGGGAGGCTTACAAGAGATGACACATGGGTTATGAAATACAGAATATAATTACTATTATTAAGTATTTGCCTCTCTTGAGACAGCAGTCCACCAAATCTCACTAAGAGCCAAGAGCTTCGATGCATTTCTATCCCTAAATATGGATACTCAAAGGGCTACAGATTCCCTGGAAGGTCAATTAGAAATAAATGTACCCCAGGGAAAGATATACTGTGTTCTTGGATTGGAAGACTCAATATTGTAAAAATGACCACACTACCCAAGGCAATCTACAGATTCAATGCAGTCCCTATCAAATTACCAATGGCATTTTTCACGGAGAAAGAACAAAAAATATCTTCATTTGTATGGAAACACAAAAGACCCCGAATAGCCAAAACAATCGCGAGAAAGAAGAACGGAGCTGGAGGAATCACACTCCCTGATTTCAGACTATACTATGAAGCTACAGTCATCAAAACACTATGGTACTGGCACAAAAACAGACTCATAGATCAATGGAACAGAATAGAGAGCCCAGAAAAAAACCCACACACTTATGGTCAATAAACCTATGACAAAGGAAGCAAGAATATACAATGGAGAAAAGATAGTCTCTTCAATAAGTGGTGCTGGGAAAACTGGACAGCTCCATGCAAAAGAATGAAACTTAAGAGTCTCTAACACCATATACAAAAATAAACCCAAATGGATTAAAGACTTAATGTAAGACTGGACACTATAAAACTCCTAGAGGAAAGTATAAGCAGAACACGCTTTGACATAAATTGCAGCGATATTTTTGGGGATCCATCTCCTAAAGTAATAGAGTTTAAAAAATAAACAAATGGGAACAAATTAAACTTAAAACTTCTGCACAGCAAAGGAAACCATAAACAAAATGAAAAAACAACCTAGGACTGGGAGAAAATATGTGCAAATAATGCTAAGGACAAGGGATTACTTTCAAAAATATACAAACAGCTCATACAGCTTAATATATTTTTAAAAAAACCAATTAAAAACTGGACAGAAGACCTAAATAGACATTTCTGCAAAGAAGACATACACATAGCCAACAGGCATATGAAAAGATGTTCAACATCACTAATTATTAGAGAAATACAAACCAAAACCACAGTGAGGTATCACTTCACACTGGTCAGAATGGCCATCATCAAAAATCTACAAATAATAAGTGCTGGAGAGGGTGTGGAGAAAAAGGAACCTTACTACACTGTTACTGGGAATGTGAATTGTTGCAGCCACTATGGAGAACAGTGTGACGGTCACTTAAAATCTAAAAACAGAGTTACCATATGATCCTGCAACCTCACTCTTGGGCATATATCTGGAAAAAACTCTAATTCGAAAACATACATGCACCCCAATGTACCTAGCAGCACTATTTACAATAGCCAAGACGTGGAAGCAACCTTAATGTCCATCGACAGATGGATAAAGAAGATGTGATATATGTATAATGGAATATTACTCAGCCATAAAAAAGAATGAAATAATGCCCTTTGAAGCACCATGAATGGACTTAGAGATTATCATATTAAGTGAAGTATGTCAGAAAGAGAAAGACAAATATCATGTGATTTCACTTATATGTGGAATCTTAAAACATGATACAAATAAACTTATTTATAAAACAGAAATACACTCACACACAGACAAAACAACCTTATGGTTACCAAAGGGGATAAAGGGGGAAGGGATCAATTAGGAATTTGGGATTTGCAGATACACACTACTTTATATAAAATAGATAAACAACAAGGACCTACTGTATAGCACAGGGAACCATGCTCAATATCTTATAAAAATCTATAACGGAAAGAATCTGAAAAATAATATGTATATATAACTGAATTACTTTGCTATATACTTGGGACTAACGCAACATTGTAAATTAACTATACTTCTATTTAAAAAAAAAAAAAAAAGAAGTAATTTTGCCCCCACTGAGGGTGAGGGAGAACCCTAGTCCCCTTGAGTGGAGGAGGTCCTGTTGTCTAGGTCTGTGGTCTCTTCAAGTGCTGCCTAACGTCATTCTCATTCCTCTCATTAGAAACTGTGACAGATATCCGTTTAGTCTTCTCATTTTATTTCCTGGGTAGATTAGCTATTGTTTCTATTTTTCCATTTCTGGTCTCACTAGGATGCATTCTAGAAAAATTAATCAACGTTTTAGGCAAGATGGAAGAACAGGAAGTCCCAGCTCTCATCCCCGCACATAAACACTGATAAAACTACGGTATTTGGGGAAAATAAATTTTATGCGAACTGCAGGATCCAGTTAGCAAGGTGCAACACCGCGAATGAGCACAGAACCAAGAAAAACCACTTTGAAAGGATAAAAGGAGCAGTTCCCTCCCCCTGTCCCCCCTCCCCCAAGCTGGCACCCTCAGCGCTGAGAGGCCCCGCCCTTCGGCCCAGGCCAGAGGGAGTGAGGCTGCACCCACAGCCCCAGGCTCCGGGCCTCTCACCTCACTCAGAGCCCGAGGCCACAGGCCCACGTGGGGGCAGCAAAGAAGGAAGAGAGGGGCAGGCGCTCGAGTAGCCGGCAGAGCCTGGCAGGACGGGGAGGAGGACCGATCCTGAGACTTCTCCCTCGGGCGGAGGAAAATGGAGCCCGCCCCCCACCCGCGCGGTCCCCTGCACTCCTCCAGGGGAAGGGGGGACACGGCGAAGGCACACAACTCGGAATCCTCTCCCCAGGAGGGAGGGATGTGGGGCTTGCGCGTCCACAGAACACGTTTGAGAGGCGCCAGAATCTCTAACTGGGCTGATCTGCAAAATCCGACCATAAAGGCTGGAGCAGGTGCTGTTTCTTCCAACGCACGGACACCAAAGCAAAGCTATAAGACACACGAAGAATCAGGGAAATGTGACACTGCCGAAGGCAAAACATAAACCGTAAAAGATGAAGATCTATCAGTTGCCTGATTGTTCAAAATAACTGTCTTAAAGATGATCCGTGAACTATCTTCCACAAGGGTACCAAGAACACACAACTGGGAAAAGATAGTCCTTTCAATAGATGGTGCTGGGAAAACTAGACACCCACATGCAGAAGAATGAAACTGGACCCTCAGCTCACACCATATATAAAATCAACTCAAAATGGATCAGAGACTTAACCATAAGGCCTGAAACCATAAAACTACAAGAAGAAAGCATAGGGGAAAAGCTTCTTGACGTGAGTTTGGACAATGGTGTTTTGGATATGACACCAAAAGCCCAGGCAACAAAGACAGAAATAGACAAGGGGATTGCATCATATTAAAAGCTTCTACACAGCAAAGGAAACAGACAACAGAGTGAAACGGCAACGTATAGAATGGGAGAAGGTATTTGCAAACCATATATCTGATAAGGAGCTACTTCTCAAAATATACAAGGAGCTCACACAATTCAATGCAAAGTAGTAACAACCCAATTTAAAAAATAGGTAAAGGACCTGAATAGGCATTTCTCAAAAGAAGACATCCCGATGGCCAAACAGTACATGAAAAGGTGCTCAACATCACTAATCCTCAGGGAAATACACATCCAAACCACAATGAGATATCACCTCACACCTGTTAGAATGGCTGTTATGAAACAGACAGAAGATAACAAGTGTTGGGCTTCCCTGGTGGCTCAGTGGTTAAGAATCCACCTGCCAAAGCAGGGGACATGGGCTCGAGCCCTGGTCCGGGAAGATCCCACATGCCACGGAGCAAGTAAGCCTGTGTGTCACAACTACTGAGCCTGCGCTCTAGAGCCCACGAGCCACAACTACTGAAGCCCGCGCGCCTAGAGCCTGTGCTCCACAACAAGAGAAGCCACCACAATGAGAAGCCCGCGCACCGCAAGGAAGAGTAGCCCCCGCTCACCGCAACTAGAGAAAGCCCGTGCACAGCAATGAAGACCCAGCGCAGCCAAAAATAAATAAATTAAATAAGTTAATTTTAAAAAAAGATAACAAGTGTTGGCAAAATTGTGGAGAAAAGAGAACCCTGTGCATTGTTGGTGGGAACGCAATTTGGTGCAGCCACTGTGAAAAACAGTATGCAGTTTCCTAAAAAAATTAAAAATACAACTACCTACCATAACACCCAGCAATTCCACTTCCGGGTATATATCCAAAGCAGATGAAACCAGGACCTCAGAGAGATATCTGCACTCCTATGTTCACTGCAGCATTATTCACATTAGCCAGGATATAGATACAACCTCAATGCCTGTCGAAAGATGAAAAAATAAAGAAAATGTGAGATATGCGTGCGTGGATATGGAAACAACCTCAATGCCTGTCGAAAGATGAAGAAATAAAGAAAATGTGAGATACGCGCACGCACGCACACACACACACTGGAATATTATTCGGCCTTTAAAAAGAAGGGAATCCTTCCGTTTGGGAAACGTGGATGAAGCTGGAGGACATTATGTGAAGTAAAATAAGCCAGACACAGAAAGACAAATACAGCCCGAGCGCACTTCCCTGGGGGATCTAAAATAGTCAGACTCTTAGAAACACAGGAGAATGGTAGTTGCCAGAGGCTGGGAAAGGGGTCAATGGGGAGATGCTGGTCACTGGGAACAACGTTTCAGTTACGCAGTTGAGTAACTTCTGGAGATGTGATGTACAGTGATGCGACTAGAGTTCACAGTATTCCATTGTAGACTTGAAATTTGCTTACAGGATACACCTTAAGTGTTCTCACCACACACACACTCACACACAAATGTTCAGTATGTGAGGTCATGGATATGTTAATTAGCTTAATTGTGGTGATTATTTCACAAGGTAAGTGTATATAAAAACATCAAGTGGGACTTCCCTGGTGGTCCGGTGGTTGAGAATCCACCTTCCAATACTTGGGATGCAGGTTGGATCCCTGGTCAGGGAACTAAGATCCCACATGCCACGGGGCAACTAAGCCCACGAGCTGCAACTACCGAGACCGTGCACTCCGAAGCCTGCGCACGCAACGAAAGATCCCGCCTGCCACAGCAAAGATCCTGCGTGCCACAACTAAGACCCAACGCAGCCAAATAAGTAAATAAGTAAATAAATAAATAAATGAATGAATAAATGTTTTTTAAAAAAATAAAAACATTAAGTTGTACATCTTAAATATATACAATTTTTGTTACTTATATCTCAATAAAGCTGAAAATTTTTTCTTTCATTTAATTACACCAAGCACATTGGTAGTTATTCCATTTCTAATTTTAGGCAGTTACTCCCATGTTAACATATGTATTTACATTTTTATTTCTAAACAACTATGCATTCTCCTCCTCCATTAGAGAAGACAATGTTCTCATTGTACTTTACCTGAAATATGAGTGCTCTATATACGTGTATGTGCATGTGCACATCTGTATGTCTGTGTGCACACGTGTGGGTGCATCTGTGGGTGTGTGTACAAGTTGTGTTTGTTAATTTTTCGGTGCTTTTTTTCTCATGTTACATCTCACTTTCTCCATTACATCTCTTAGTATTCCTTTCACTGAGTGTGAAAATAGTAAAATATCTAAGAACTTGCGTCTCTGGAAATGCCTTCTTTCACTCTCATTCTCTCTTTATCAAGTTACTTGAAAACATTTCTTATTTCAAACTAAGTGTGTGACTCAACTACTAGGAGAGGAACATACATGTGATGGGTAAGGGATCCATTCCCCGCAGAACCCTCCTTATCTCTCAGGAAGACGCAGCCTGACGTGGTGGGCTTAGCGGAATGGACACAGCTCCCACAGGTCAGACGTGGTGCCTGGAATCTCCTCGTATTTAGGGATTTACCCTCTGATGAGCCTTTCACTTTTGTCCCTTAAAAATAATTTGGGGCTTCCCTGGTGGCGCAGTGGTTGAGAGTCTGCCTGCCAATGCAGGGGACACGGGTTCGAGCCCTGGTCTGGGAAGATCCCACATGCCGCGGAGCAACTGGGCCCATGAGCCACAACTGCTGAGCCTGCGCGTCTGGAGGCTGTGCTCCGCAGTGAGAGAGGCCGCGATAGTGAGAGTCCCGCGCACCGCGATGAAGAGTGGCCCCCACTTGCCGCAACTAGAGAAAGCCCTCGCACAGAAACGAAGACCCAACACAGCCATAAATAAATAAGTAAATAAATTTTTTAAAAAATAAAATAAAAAATAATTTGGCTCAGTGTAAAATTCTTCCCAGTGAATTCCCTGAAGGGATTTCTCCAATATCTTCTGGCATCGCCTTTTGGTAGGGGGTAGTCTGGTCCCAATGAGCTTGTCATTCTCTTAATGGTAATTTGCATTTTCTACAGGAAGTAGTTTCAGGACATTTGTAGGGCCCCAGGACAGTCGTCCTTGATTTTTTTCAGTTGAAATTTACACAAAATAGAATTAACCGTTTCGAAGCGTACAATTCAGTCTGAGATACTTTTATTTTTAATTGAACCTTCATTTTCTTAATTGACCAAGAAGGGTCAAGATACAGATGTCACTTTTAAATACATGCGTCCTAGCACTTAGCTGGCCTGTCCTCATCTCTGAAAAATGTTCAATTCTTTATTTCTTTGGCTGTTGTTGTATGTCATGACCTTTCCTTCTGACACTTACAACAGATATGACGTTGGCCCTCCTCATTCTATTCCCCAAGTATCTTGAATTTCCATTTCTGGTCTCTCTAACCTTCATTCTGGAACATTTCCTCAATACTGTATTCAGTTTCATAATGGGTCCCTCAGCTGTCTTGTCCTTGATGGGATGACATTTTTTAATGTGTTGATTCTACTGGATTTTTCACCTCTACCTTTTCTAACTCTTTTCAATAACTGCCAGTTCTTCTATAAAATAATCCATATGGCTGCCTCCCTTTCTTTTTCAGATATGTAAACACGCTTAATTTAAATCGACTGTCGTATTTTCCTACTGATTCTTTTTTTTTCATATTTTTATTTCAGCAAAGTCACTCATTGTGCTGTTATACCCAAGATATTCACATCAAGTATGTTCTATATTTTTTTTCACCTCTTTATTGGTTTCCTACTGACTCTATTTCCTTGCCTAGGACACCCCCATGCATCAGCAGACGGCTGTCGTAGCACTGTCATCATTACTGGGTCACTGTGATGTCCATTCCTGTTAAAGGCGCTCCCCTCACACCCCCGATCTTTCCTAGAAGGCTTCTCCCAGGGCTGTGCTGGGCGTCAGGCGACCAGGGGAGACCGCTGCAGCCGCTCCTGCCCCGGGCTCTCCACCGTCTCAGACTTAGCACCTGCTCACGGCTGTGCCCTCGGGGATGGTCCAATGGGACCCTCACACTCCCACGAGGGGACGCCCATGGCTGACAATCCTGGACTGAGTCTGTTTCATGCCACACAGGGGAGGTGGCTCAATGCTGACCACGGGCCTGGGGCAGGGAGCAGAGCCAACCCAGTGCCCGTCCAGAAACGCGGGGGAGGGGGGCCGCAGCTTCAGCCTTCACCTGGAGCCCTGACCCCTCCCCGCCTGTGAGGCCCTGGGTCCCTCTCTCTGTCCACACAGGTGGGAACCTCCTCCCTATGACCCCCTGGTGATCCCGGCCAGCGGGGGCCACTCAGCCTAGTTCCCTCGTCTTTGCTCTGGCTCCCTCTCCATTTGGGGAACTTTCTTTCTCTTTTTCTGCATGTGTCTGTGGGTACGTGTTTCAGAAATATTCAAAATAGCATTTCTCAGTGTTAGGAGCAAGGAGGGCTCTTGGGTGGGCACCACAATCACCCACTTTGCTGTGGAGTCTGAGCCCAGGGTCCTTTCCTGTCCCACCCACTCCTGTTGTCACCTGCTCTGGAAATTAACAATGATGATCCTGCAATGAACCTGACACCACTGAGCTCACAGCCACTCCGAGGAGTGGGGCTCGTGACAACATGCAGAGGAGGAAACTCAGGCTCAGAAAGGGCACTGCCCTCAAGGTTACAAGAGCAGTGGGGACAGATTGAAATAGAGATGTTTTCCTTCAAAGTGAGGCCTCTAACTCAAATCAACGTCCCCTAAGCTTCCAGGCAGGATAACAGGACGGGGAGGAGAGCCCCGTCCAAGGATCAAGGGCCACCAAGCAGGCAGGAACGACTCAGGGGCTTGTTCCCAGGAAGGTGGGGTGATCGCTGATGCACGAAAAAGGGAGAAGTCCCTGAAGGGGGCTGAGTTAGAAAGAAAACCCACACCCCGGGGCCAGGGGAGAAGGCATGTTTCCTTCCTTATTTCCCTGAACTTCTCCTCTGTGCTCATTGCCACGTTGACCTCCACGGAGCTGTAGGTAGATGTTAAACGTGCGTCTCTGCTGATCTGAGCTCTGCGGGACAGCAGGAACCTGCATCCTCCCTGAAGCATCTCCAGGGCCTCGGTGACCCCTGTCCATGGTGAGGACCCCACAGGGACGTGCTGATGGACGGGCTGAGGATGAAGGAGACCCCACGGCGAGGCTCTGAGAGGGAAGGACGTGCCCGGGTCACCCTCACCTGGAAGGGGCGTCTCAGGAAGACACCGGGTCTGTCATGGGAATGAGAGCCAGGCTGTCAAGGAGGGGCAGTTCCCCTTCCTGTGGGGCTGCTGACGTGACAGCCCCGTGATGGGGAGGACCAGCCTCCCAGTGGACACACCCTCGGGTCTCCGTCCTGAGGGCACCGTGGTCTCCTCCATCTGCACCGCCTGGACCACAGGGACGAGACGCCATGACCCCCAGCCTCACGGCCCTGCTCTGCCTCGGTGAGATGGAGGAGGGGGAGGGAAAGCCCTAGGCACGGAGGGACCCCCCCCCCCCGCCACAGCCAGGCTGCTCTGTCAGGAGCCCCCAGGACTCAGGAGGCTCACGGGGAGGAGAGGCGCTGCTCAGGATTCAGGGCAAATCTCTCACCGGGGTCTCTCTTCCAGGGCTGCGTGTGGGCCTGAGGACCCACGTGCAGGCAGGTGAGTCTGTCCCCAGGTGTCCCAGCTCCCTCCTGCTCATGCGGACAAGGGGCCACCCCCAGGCAATGGGGATGGGGAACAGCAGTTCTGGGCTGAAGGAGGGGGAGTCTGGGAGGTTTGGGGCTGAGAGCTGGGGACCTGGGGATGAGGATGTCTTGTGACCCAGCTTCTGACGTCCTTCCAGGGACCCTCCCCAAACCCACCATCTGGGCTGAGCCAGGCTCTGTGATCCCCTGGGGGAGCCCCGTGACCATCTGGTGTCAGGGCACCCTGGGGGCCCAGGAGTTCCGTCTGAATAAAGAGGGAAGCTCAGGTCCCTGGTACAGACAGCCCCCACTGGAGCCCAGGGACAAGGGCAAGTTCTCCATCCCACACATGACATCGCCCGATGCAGGGAGATACCACTGTTATTATCTCAGCCCCACTGGCTGGTCAGAGCGCAGTGACCCCCTGGCGCTGGTGGTGACAGGTGAGAAGACACTCGGGGGTCCCGGCCTCAGGCTCTGCCCTCAGGAAGGGGGTCTGCTCTCAGGGGTGTGTCCCTCTCACAGCCCAGCCCTGGGGGAGGGAAGGGGGGTGTGAGCCCCATTTCACAAGCTCCCTCCTTCTCTCCTAGGGGTCCACAACAAACCCACCCTCTCAGCCCTGCCGAGCCCTGTGGTGACCTTGGGAGGGACCGTGACCCTCCGGTGTGGCTCATGGCAGGGATTGGACGGGTTCATTCTGACTAAGGAAGGAGAACACAAGTCCTCCTGGACCCTGGATGTACAGCAACACCCCAATGGGCAGACGCAGGCCCTGCTCTCTGTGGGTCCTGTGACCCCCAGCCACAGGTGGACGTTCAGATGTCACGGCTTTAACAGGGACACCCCCCAGGTGTGGTCGGCCCCCAGTGACCCCCTGGAGCTCCTGGTCCCAGGTGAGGAAGTCCCACCCTGGCCTCACGCACTTTGAGGCACGAGACAGATTATTAGATGCTTTTCTCCCAGGATTGTCCCAGATGAGAGGGTGGGGTGAGGGGGGAGTGGGGAGCACAGGACAGAGACACAGAGTGTGAGCGACAGTGAGGCCTGGGGACCAGGACGGGAGAAGGGGCTTCACGGGAGGAACCAGCCCCTACAGCCCAGGGCTGGTCTTCCCCCAGGTGTGTCTGGGAAGCCCTCCCTCCTGACCCCGCAGGGCCCTGTCGTGGCCTCTGGACAGAGCCTGACCCTCCAGTGTCGCTCTGACGTCGGCTACGACAGATTCGCTCTGTCCCAGGAGGGGGGACAGGCCCTCCCCCAGCGCCCTGGCCGGCAGCCCCAGGCTGGGCTCTCGCAGGCCGACTTCCCCCTGGGCCCGGTGACCAGCACCCACGGGGGCCGGTACAGATGCTACGGTGGGCACAACCTCTCCTCCGAGTGGTCGGCCCCCAGTGACCCCCTGGACGTCCTGGTGGCAGGTGAGGAGCCAGCGGGTCGGTCAGGGACCCAGACTCTGCACAGGCCCTGCCGGGGGAGCCCCAGGTGGTGATGCTGGGACCAGGCGTGCGGGGTCCCCAGGGAGGGAGCGAGACAGAGAGAGACGGGGGTGGGCAGGGAGAGGGAGAGACTCAGAGAAAACAGAGACAGACAGAGATGAGGGGCCTCAGGGAGGCCCTGCTGAGTCGCAGTTCAGAACCACGGGGGCGGGCAGCCCCTCACCCCCCTTCCTCTCTCTAGGATCGTTCCCTGACACGCCCTCCCTCTCGGTGCAGCCGGGCCCCGTGGTGGCCTCAGGAGAGAACGTGACCCTGCTGTGTCAGTCAGGGAGCACAAAGGAAACTTTCCTTCTGTCCAAGGAGGGGGCAGCCCGTCCCCCACTGCGTCTTAGATCAAAGTACCAAGGTCGGCACTTCCAGGCCGAATTCTCCATGAGTCCGGTGACCTCAGCCCACAATGGGACCTACAGGTGCTACAGCTCACTCAGCAGTAACCCCTACCTGCTGTCACACGCCAGTGCCCCCCTGGAGCTCGTGGTCTCAGGTGAGGGACCCTGACCCTGTCCCTGCTGACTCAGTCAGCTCAGGGCTCTGTCCCCTGAGCATTCTGGGCTGGGGTGTGAGTGAGGGGGCTGTGAGGGAGGGTCACCCAGAGGGGGATCTGCCCCTCAGAGGCCCTCCCATCCCCTCCCACACCTTCTCACCTTGCCTGGGATCCGGAACCTGATGACTGTAGAGGAGACTACAGGGCAGGTGTAAGGGACAGGTTTCGTGAGGTGGGGACTCCAGGGTCAGCCCCACTCCCTTCCTGTCCTCATTCCCAGGACCCGCAGGGCGCCCCAGCCCCCCACCGACAGGCCCCAGTTCAACAACTGGGGAGTCACTGAGGCCTCTCTGCTCAGAGGGAGCACAGGCCACCCCAAGGCAGTTTCAGAGTCTCTGGGAGGATCTAATGCCCTCAGATCCTCAAGGACAGGCTGGGGGTCAAGCAGAGACGCCAGGAGGACCCCAGGGCTCCAGGGGCTCTGAGGCTGGTGGATGAAGGGGGGGGTCATGGAGAGGGAATGTCGGGGCCCATCCTGGGGCAGGAGCAGCAAGGCTGATAAGGATCGAAGCAGCCCCTGACCCCTGACCCCTGACCCCCGTCCTGACCCCCAGGAGGCTCTGAGGATCAGCTCCTCCCCCCCACGGAGCCAGGCCCGCAGACGGATGAGTGAGGGTCTGTGGGACATGGTGCTGGGTCCAGGGGGGCAGGGCTGAGTTATGCCCTTGGTTCAGGCACCTGTGGAGACGCTGACTTGGACCCCCATCCCTTGCCTGGGCCTCAGTTTCTCCAAGTGTAAAAGCAGAGAATCGTGGCCCAGAGCTTAGATTTCCTTCAGTTCTGACTTCTGGCTGTGACCCCCCAGGAGAGGAGGCCTCACAGGGAGGCCCCTGAGGATGTGACTGTACGGGGGCCTGTCCCCTCCGCTGCAGTGATGGTGGCATTGTACGGGGACGGGGAGGGGGGGCAGGACAATGGCCCAGGGCGTCCAGGCCCTCCCCCTTCAGCTCAGGGAGCCCAGCTTGAGTGGAAGGAGCAAGGGCTGGAGTCAGACTCCAGGTTCAGACCCAGCTCTGCACTCCTGCTGTGGGCCCTGGGCAGGTGGTTTCTCTCCTCTGAGTCTCAGGTTCGTGGTCTGTAAGCTCCCTGGTCCCACCATGCTCACAGGCCTGCTGTGAGGTGAGATGAAATGACGGGCGGGCTTCACAGAGCTCAGGAGGGCAGAGCCCCCAGCCCAGCCCGGACCTTCCCAGGGGCATCAGGGCCCTGCAGGGTGGGGTAGGGATACTGGGGAGAGACACAGAGTCCACCCCATGTAGCCCTGCAGACCCCCCTGCAGATGAGGAGCCCCCAGAGCACAAAGCTGGTGTCCACCTTGGGCGGGGCGCAGCAGGAGGACAGCTCAGGGAGCCCACAGCCCTGGGTTCCAATCCCAGCTCTGCCACCTCCAGGCTGGGTCACCTGGGGTTTGTGAATTCCCTCTCTGTGCCTCAGTTTCCTCATCTGTAAAATGGGTGGAGTGGGTTAGAGGAGATAAATGCACAGACCCCAGCACAAGTCTGCACACAGTAGGCACTCAATTAAGTGGCATCTTGGGCTCACTCATGACGTCACAGGTGCCCCAGGTCTGAAATGGCACCTGAACGTTCTGATCGGGGTCTCGGTGGCCTTCGTCCTGCTGCTCCTCGTCCTCCTCTTCCTCCTCATCCGACACCGGGGTCAGAGCAGACACAGGAAGTCGGGTGAGTAGGGAGTGGGGTGACCTAGGCCCCTGCAGGTGGTGGACTTAGGTCACCAGCCAAAGGGAAACCTAAGAGATGGGCAAGGTCAGCTTAGAAAAAGATTGTCCAGAGTCTGAAACTCAAAAATCTAGAAAGAAAACACGTACTGTCAGCTGACATGTATAATTTAAGGTATTTTCCTCCTGTTCAATCTCATGAACTGTTGAAACATGTACGCAAGTATGAGTTCAGGTCTCCTCCTTTCCTCCTGAATCCCGTGTGAGGGGCGGGGGTCGTAACAGTCCCAGGGCCGAGCCTCTGTCATCTGCCCCAGCCCAGGGCGAGGCTGATTTCCACCCTCCCGCAGGGGCTGCAGACCCACAGCCCAAGGACAGAGGCCTGCAGAGCAGGTAATTCCCGCCCCGAAGACCCCCAGGCCCACCCCGCCCGCAGCTCCCCCTCATTCTCCCCCTAACACGCCCGCCTCCTCCCCAGCTCCTGCCCAGCCGCCGCCACCCAGGACCAGGCCCTCTGTGAGCAGAAGAGGACGGGGTGGGGGACAGAGGGTTCTGGAGGCAGTGGGGGAGGGGAAGGCTGGGAAGGGGTGGGCTCAGGGGTTGCGGACTGAAACCCCACACTTCACCTCACCCCTGGGTCTCCGTGGCCCCTTCTGGATGCACCGCGGGGGCTCCAGCCCTGAGGGACCTCAGGGAATCCCGCCAAGCGATACACACCCTGTTCCGCCCCAGCAGATGCTGCCGTGAAGGACACACAGCCTGAGGAGGGGGTGCAGCTGGACCAGCCGGTGAGACCCCTGCTCCTGTCCCGGCCACCAAAGACCTTCTTGTTGCCAAACTCAGTCCAATGGACACGTCTCTGTCCTCACATCCCAGCTCCAGCAGCGTCCCACACTGACCTCTCCTTCCGGGCTTCCTGGGTCGTCCTGCTGTGCCTCCACCCCTCCTGTTTCCTTGTGACCTCATGGCCCCTCCTTCAGGGTCCCCTTTCCTGGCTCCTCGTCCTCTGTCTGACCTTCTGGCATTGCAGAGAAGCCCCACGTCTCAAGAGGATTTGTGAATAAGTGAATCACCTGAAAGTCCCCAGGCCCCCCTTCCTTCGTTCACCCAAAAGTGGTGCACAAGGAGAGCACATACCCCCGGCTCCCTGTAGGTGCTGCAGGTGCAGCAGGGAGCTCACCTGGTGGGGGAGAGAGACTATATGTAAAGAAGCAGGTAGCGTCCTAGAATGCAAGGTCAAGATAAGGAAAGTAAAGAAAGAGAAGGTGACAGAGTGCATGGTGGGGGGGCAGCAAGTGCAAAGGTCCTGAGGCAGGGACATGCTTTTGCCAGAAGATGGCTGTGTGGCTGGAGCCAAATGAGCAAGAGAGATAACGTGTTAATACAGAAATCAGAACCGTAGAAAGAATCCAGAGGCTCCAAGGTGTTAGGAGGTCCCCGGAGTTTCCATCAGGAAAGTGACCTGATCTAAGGTTTTAAAGCATCACTCTGGCAACACAGCAGAAAGCTGATGGGAGGAGATCACAGCGGATCCAGGAAGTCCCCTTTCTGTCCCACTCTCTCCCTCCAGCTGAACAGGCAGGATGCAGACCCCCAGGAGGGGACGTACGCCCAGGTGTACCACTCAAGATCAAGACTAAGGCAGGGGGTGGCCACCTCTCCTTCCTCCCTGTCGGGGAGATTGCTGGACACGAAGGACAGACAAGCGGAAGAGGACAGGCAGAGGGACAGTCTGGTGGGTCCCATCCTGTCCCAGCCCCCAGGCTTCCCCCACCCCAACCACACACCCTCCCTCTCCCCCACCGCAGGCCGCCGCATCTGAAGCCCCCCAGGATGTGACCTATGCCCAGCTGAACCACTCGACCTTCAGACGGGAGACTGCACCCCCTGCCCCCCAGTCAGGGGAGCCCCCAGCAGAGCCCAGCGTGTATGCTGCTCTCGCCGTCCGCTAGCTCAGGAAGGACCCAGACCCCACGCTCCAGGGAGGAAGACTGCACGGACCCCGGAAGGCACAGGAGCTGCCCGCAGTGGACACCACCTAACGACCGTCAGACAGCCTGGACTCCCAACACAGACCACCAGGAGCCCCTGGGACCCTTTGGCAGTCACCTGATTCTACCCTCAAAGATAACTAACATCCTTACATTTTAGAAAAAAAGCAACAGACTTCTCAATTACCAATGATTTTGAAAAAGAATAGCAAATTATTCCAAATGAAGGTAGAAGCAGGGAAATAACAATGACAAGAGTAGCTACTAATGAGGACAAACAAAAAGTAGAGAAAAATCAATAAAGCCAACAAACTTCATTCTTGAAAACATTAATCACACGTATAAACCCTAGGCACAATGACCAAGGGAAAAAGAGAGAAGGCACACTTTACTATTATCATGACGCTACGGCAGATCCTATAGACTTTATATAAATAAAGAATTTTATGAACAATTTATGCCATTATATTAGAAAATGTAGATGAAATGGACAAAAATTCTCAAAAATATAATTTACCAAAATGATGGACATTAGGATAAATAGAAAATCTGGATTGTTGTATATATTAAATATGTTGACTCTGTGATTTAAAATTTTCCCAAAAAGTGAACTCTGAGTCCGGAAAGCTTCACTGGTGAATGCTTCTGAACACGTATGCACTTCTGAAATACACACACACACACACACACACATACCAAACTTACACAAGCTTCTGCAGAGAATAGGGAAGGAAAGGAATACTCCCCACAACACCTTTTGTCAGGCCAGAAAAAAATTGAGACCAAAACCTGACAAAGAAACTACAAAATGGGAAAATCACAGGAAGCTCTGTTTTTCTATTTTTTGTTTTCCTAAACAAAATACTCACAAACAAGATTCATTGCTATATAAAATGAGTAATATATCATGAACATGCAGGTATTTTTTTTTAAGGAATGCATGGGTCGTTTCATCCTCAGAAATCAATCAATACAATTCAAACATTAAAAGAAGAAATTTTTAAAATCATCATATCAACAGACGCAAAGCTTTTGATAAAATACATCACCAATTTATAATGAAAAAAACTCAGGAATAAAAGGGAATTTCCTATTATTTGTAAAAGCATCTTTTAAAATCTACAATAGAAATCATTTTTAAAGGTAAAAACATGCAATCTTTCTGTCTGCAATTGAGACTGAGCCAAGAACGTTCACTATTACCCTTCTATTCAGCAGGCCTGGAAGAACCAACCAATTAAATAAAGAAGAAAAAGTGATAGGCACTGAGGGATGGAATAAAACTGTATTGCTCAAGATTACAAAATTGTGTGAGTGGAAAATCCAAAATAGAATAAGGACCTATTATTCGAATTTGAAAAGAATTTATCTAACGTCACTGGGAACATCATCAATATATAATAATATATATATTGTATAATATATATATATTATACAATATATAATATATATGTCTTCCTATTGCACTTCAGACTTCCAGTTTTGGAGCAGGATAAAATAGAAGTATGTCTCCCTAACCCCCCACAAAGCACAGTAAAACTCCTGGACTTTACATACACAACAAACATAAGAATACAGGCATGCCTCCATTTATTGTACTTCCCAGATATTGCAGGGATTTTTTTGTTTTTGTTTTTGTTTTTACAAATTGAAGGTTTGTGGCAACCCACATCAAGCAAGCATATCAGTGCCATTTTTCCAACAGCATTATTATTATTATTATTATTTTATTGATTTTTGGTTGTGTTGGGTCTTCCTTGCTGCGTGTGGGGCTTTCTCTAGTTGCAGCGAGCGGGGCTACTCTTTGTTGCCGTGCACTGGCTCCTCATTGCAGTGGCTTCTCTTGTTGGGGAACATGAGCTTTAGGTGCACGGGCTTCAGTAGTTGCAGCACATGGGCTCAGTAGTTGTGGTGTGCGGGCTCTAGAGCGCAGGCTCAGTAGTTGTGGTGCATGGGCTTAGTTGCTCCGCGGCATGTGGGATCTTCCCAGACCAGGAATCGACCCATGTCCCCTGCATTGGCAGGTGGATTCTTAACCACTGCGCCACCAGGGAAGTCCCCAACAGCATTATTTTTTAATTAAAGTATGTACATTGTGTTTTTAGACCAATGCTATTGCACACTTAACAGACTACAGTATAGTGTAAACATAATTTTTATATGCACTGGGAAAACAAAAAACTGTGGGACTCGCTTTAATGTGATATTTGCTTTATTGCTGTGGTCTGGAACTGAACCTGCAATATCTCCAAGGTCTGCCTGTACTCTGAAGGGTAGAGAGAAGGCGGCAGACACACTAAGACTGCTAAGACCCCAGGAATGACACAGTGGGTGTCAAAGGAGACCGAGTAGGGTACCTGGACTGCCCCATCCACCTGGCAGTAATGAGTCAGTGCCCCAGCCACGTGTAAGAAAAGTCCTTCTATAACAAGATTTACATAAGACCCAGACTCTCAAAACATAATATCCAAAATGACCAGGTCTAATTTGAAAAATCATTTGTCACAACAGGAACCAGGAAAATCTCGTCTTGAGTGAGAAAAAACCATCCTTAACAGCTGCTAACACTGAGATGACACAGATTTTGGAATTTTCTGACAAGGATTTTAAAACAGCCATAATAAAAATGCTTTGAGGAGCAATTACACACATGCTTAAAATAAATCTAAAAAACTAGAAAGGCCCAGCAAAGAAAGAGAAGACATAAAGAACACAACGGAGGACTTCCCTAGTGATGCAGTGGTTAAAAATCCGCCTGCCAAAGCAGGGGACACGGGTTCGAGCCCTGGTCCAGGAAGATCCCACATGCCGCAGAGCAACTAAGTCCCGGAGCCACAACTATTGACCCTGCACTCTAGAGCCCGCAAGCCACAACTACTGAAGCCCGCGCGCCTAGAGCCCGTGCTCTTCAACAAGAGAAGCCACCGCAATGAGAAGCCCGCCCACCGCAACGAAGAGTAGCCCCCGCTCGCCGCAACCAGAGAAAGCCCACGCGCAGCAACGAAGACCCAACGCGGCCAAAAATAAAACAAATAAATTTTAAAAAAAGAACGCAATGGATATTTCAGATCTGAAAGATACAATAATTAAAATAAAAGGCTCCATGGATGGACGGACCCAACAGCAGAATGGAGGCAACAGAGGAAATGATGTAAAGATACAAGGATAAAAATTACTCAGTCTGAACACCAGTGAGCACATATTCTGGAAAAGCATGAGAACGGAGTCCCAATGACCTCACATCCCTGGGATCTGAGTCCTAAAAGCAGAGGAGAAAGAGGATGAGACTGGAAAACTATTCGAGAAATAATGGCTGAAATTTCCCCAAACTTTGCAGAAGCCATGAGTCTATGCATTCATGAAACTCAGTGAACCCCAAACAGGATGAGCCCCAAGAAATCCATGCCAAGACTCATCACAATCCAGAAAAAGAGGAAGAAGTTCCTTGAATGCAGTGAGACAGAAATGCCTCCTCACTGTGGAGGGAACACGCCACTCACGTGACCTTGGACTTATCAGAAGGTAGCGGCACAACAGTTTCAAGTGGTGAAAGAAAAGAACTGTCGATCCCCAATGTTATGCACTGTGAAACTATCCTTCAGGAATGAAGGGGACTTAAAGACAATCTCAGGTGAAGGAAGACTGAGAGGATTTATCACAAGCAGACCTACCCTTCACAGTAAGACCAAACTAACCCTAGGATGTACCCAAAAGCAGATTTTTTTTTAAGCCTTGAAAAGAACCACAAAGCTGAACAACAAAGTCATTTAATCAACTTCCAAAACGCAGTTACACAGTCTTTAAAGAAAGGAAGCAGAATCTGTATACTTAACAATATAACTTTCCAGGGAATTCCCTGGAGGTTCAGTGGTTAGGACTCTGCGCTTTCACTGCCCAGGGTGGAGGTTCAATCCCTGGTCGAGGATCTAAAATCCTGCAAGCTGCCCGGTATGAACAAAAAAACAATATAACTTTCATATAACCCAGTGTATGGTAAATCAAAAACAACCCTGCGGTCAGGTGGAATAGCAGAGGTTACTGCTGCCCTCAAAGACTTAATGGAGGGAGTGGTGGTGGCCCATCGCACCCCTGCTTAGTACACCAGCCTGGCCCCTGCAGAAACTGAGCGGATCAGGGGTGGTTGGTGGTGGAGGGCCTCAGACTTCACCCAGCGCTAAGCCCTGTCACAGCTGCGCGTGGGATGCATATTTTTCCGAGAACAGCATCCGGCAGCCTTTGGTCATTTCTAGGCAGCTGTGGATCTGGTAACTAAGAAGCCGTTCTTCACCTAGGATGGACTGCAGTACACGTTCATACTTTGTCCAGAGAGAAATTAACTCTCCCTCTTTCACAGCACAGTCCAAAGAGACCCTCGGCATCGTGACAGTGGGCAGAACATCCCATTTGTCCACAACGTTGATGACATCTTGCTAATTGGACCTGACGGTTAGAGGGTGGAGAGTACTCTGGTATGTATTCCATATGGTGGGAGATGAAGGAAGGAAGGAAGGAAGGAAGGAAGGAAGGAAGGAAGGAAGGAAGGAAGGAAGGAAGGAAGGAAAAGAAAGAGAGAGAGAGAGGGAGGGAGGAAGAAAGAAAGAAAGAAAGAAAGGGAAATTCAAAGATGCAGAGCCTGCCAAAGCAGTGACCTTTATAGAGGTCCTATTCTCTGAGGGCTGCCAAGACACACCCTGTGTAGTAAAGCACGTGCTATTGCACCTCGCAACACCTAACGCTGAGAAAGAGGCACAATTCTGGGTATGCATTCTTGCCTTGTGGAAGCAGCATATATCATCCTCGAGAAAACAAGTGACTTCTCAGGTTACTGAGAAGCTTGCAGGTCTGAGTGGAGCCCCCAGGAAGGTGGGGCTCTGCAGTAGCTTCAGGCTGCAGTACCAGGACCCCAGGTATCCGGGTGTACCGGAGGCTGTGTGAATTCTCTGCTGAGCCCCAGTGGCAGAGGTGAGGTTTAGCCCTATGGGTTCATGTCACCACATCCACCACCTGCAACAGAGAGCTAGACGCCACTTAAAAAACTGCTCCTAAGGACTTCCCTGGTGGCGCAGTGGTTAAGAATCTGCCTGCCAATGCAGGGGACACGGGTTCGAGCCCTGATCCCAGAAGATCCTACATGCCACGGACCAACTACGCCTGTGCGCCACACCTGAGCCTGAGCTCTAGAGCCCACAAGCCACAACTACTGAAGCCCGTGCCCCACAACTACTGAAGCCTGCGCGCCTAGAGCCCGTGCTCTGCAACAAGAGAAGCCACTGAAATGAGAAGCCCGTGCACCGCAACGAAGAGTAGCTCCTGCTCGCTGCAACTAGAGAAAGCCCGGGCGCAGCAACAAAGACCCAACGCAGCCAAAAATATAATTAATTAATTAATTAATTAAAACAAAAACTGCTCCTGGCAGGCTCCTGGTTCCCAACAGACACTGACTGACTGACAAAGAGACATCAAGTGTCTGTGCAGCTGGAACTTCCCGTGATGAGCCGGGTGTTGTCATTCCCACCAAGTCATTGGGTTGCAACCCACTGTTGGATGAGTGGTAAACCTGGGGCCAGGAATAGGTCCGGAGAACAAGGTAAGCCCCACAAAGACAGGGGTTAGAGGCACAGGATACCTCCACAGCTACCTGTCATGGTGACACCCCTCCCTCAGCTGTCCTCTGCAGCTTTACGGCCTGGGTCACGTCTGGGCAGCGTCAGGTTTGGGGGTGGTGTTGCTCTACAGCCCTGTACCTGAAAGATACTGAGGGAAAATGCTTTCAGGGGGCAGACATCTGGGTGATGAACAGGATAACACCTTTTGTGTGTGTGGATAGAGAACAGGGTAGAGGGAAAGATGTACACAGACCCGGGGACGGGAGCAACCGCCCTGCCTAGACAGTCAGGGGAACTGAGCGGGAGGAGACAAGGATATCCAGGAAGGAGGAGTGGGTACAGGAGTGGGCACAAGGCACGTGGTCTTTCAATGAGGTATTAACGTCCCCCCCAGAGCCTCACTGCAGACAGGGTCCTTAACAGCCAAGGGGACAGGACGCCTGGTTCCGTGGATGTTTGCCAGCCTCTGCCTCCTTGCTGACACACTGGGCCTTTGAAGGATGGCCGTGGAGACAGAGATGGAGGCTAGTCACGAGCCTGGACTCAGGGACTGACTGCCATTCACCGAGAGTGACCTAACTACAGATACTGCTGATGTCCATTGTGTCAGCAGAGGAAAGGAACACTTGAGTCCTTAACATTGTATCATTTCTTATGGAAGCAAATCAGACACGTGGTTGCAGGTTGACTTCATCCTGGTGGGATGGACACTGGTTGAGCCTGCCTAGTATGCATGTGTATGTATATTGAGACGTGGAATGGACCCCCTTTGTGCTGCTTGATCAGCTTTGGCAAATGTAGACATTCACGTAGCAACTGTCACCACAATCAACATATGAAACATTGCCATCACTCCTGAAATTCCATGGTGACCTTTTAGTCACCCTACAGCCTCCAAGCCCCCACTGACCCAAACAGCAACCAGTGCCCCTCACTAGGAATTAGTTTTACCAGGTCTAGAATTTCATAAAAATGGAACTATAAAGTCTGTACTCTTCTGTATCTGCCCTCTTTGGTGCAGTATAATTTTTTGATTCATCAACTTTATTGGTATCTCATTTGAGTTTTCATTTCTCTAATCATTATAGATGTTAAGCAGTTTTTCATGTGCTAATTGGTCATTTATATATCTTCTTTTGAGAAATGTCTGTTTAAACTGTTTTGCTCAAGTGGGAAGGTTTATTATTATTTATTTGTAAAAGTCCTTATTTATTCTACATACAAATCCTTTATCTCACGCACACACACACACACACCATATATATATATATATATATATATATATATATATATATATATATATATATATAGTATATATTTTCTCTTAGTCTTGGCTTGTTTTTTCCATTACCTAACACTGTTTTTTTTGTTTTTTTTTTTAATTTATTTTCTGGCCGCGCCATGTGGCATGCAGGTTCTTAGTTCCCTGACCAAGGATGGAACCCTCGCCCCCTGCAGTGCAAGTGCAGAGTCTTAACCACTGGACCATCAGGGAAGTTCCCAAACACAGTCTTCTGAAGAACAAAAGTTTTTAATTTTATGAAGTCCAATAAATCTTTTGTTTTTGTTGTTTTCTGTGCTTTTTGTACCTTTCTTAAGAAATCTTTGTTTGGGACTTCCCTGGTGGTCCAGTGGTTAAGACTTCGCCTCCCAATGCAGGGGGTGCGGGTTCGATCCCTGGTTGGGAGCTATGATCCCACATGCCTCGCGGCCAAAAAACCAAAACATAAAACAGAAGCAATATTGTAACAAATTCAATAAAGCCTTTAAAAAAAAAATCTTTGTCTAATCCAAGGTTGTGGAGATTTTCTTTAATGTCTCCTTTTAGATACTTTATGGTTTTGCTTTTGCAATTAGATCTATGATCCATTTCATGTGAATTATTGTGTATGGTGTGAGGTAAAGGTGAAGCTTCATTTTTTCCAAATAAATATCCAGTTCTTCCAGAAACATTTGTTAAGAAGATTATCTTTTCCTCAAGGAAGTACTCTGTTCCTTCGTTAAAAATCAATTGATCATATATGTGTGTTTACTCCTGGGATCTCTGTTGTTTATTTTTTCTACTTATCCTTATGCAAATTCCACACTGTCCACTACATTTGCTCTTTCCATAGAAAGTCTTGGAATAAGACGTCCAATTTTATTCCTTTTCTAAATTCTTGAGCTATTATTGCTCTTACATATTTCTACCTCCATTTTAGTATCAGCGTGTCAATTGCTACACAAGCTAGTTCAGATTTTGACTGGTGTTTCTTTGAACACATATCAATTTAGAGAGAGCTGATATCTTAAAATATTGAGTCTTTCAATCAATAAATGTGGTATATCTTTTTTTTTGTTCTTTAATTTCTCTTACCTACGTATTATAGTTCTTAGTCTTCAGATCTTACACATATATACTTATGTTTATTCCTACACGTTCATGGTTTTCGGTGCTATAGTAAATAGTATTGTGTTTTAATTTTGCTTTCCAGTTGTCCTTTGTTAATTTGTGGAATGAAATCAATTGGTTTTTGAATATTGATCTTTTATCTTGAGAACTTGCTCCTTCACCTACTAGTTGCAGAAGCTCTTTTGTAGATTCCTTAGGAACTCCTCCATACAGGATCATGTAGATTGGGCATAAAGACAGTTTTATTCCTTCCATTTCAATCTGTAAGCTTCTTTTCCCTCTTACTTGTCTTACTGCACTGGCCAATTCTGAACAGAAGTCATGAGAGCATCATTGTCTGCTTCCCAACCACAGAGGGAAAGCATTTGGTATGACATTAGGTAAATGTAGATCCCAGACGCTCTCCATCTGATTAAGGAGGTTCCCTTCTATTCCTATATAGCTGGGCATTTTATTAATTTTATCAAATCGTTCTGTGCATATGCTTATATAATGATGTGGGTTTTCTTTGTTAGTCTATTAACATGGTGGATTAACCTTACTGGTTTTCAAATATTGAACCAGCCTGGCATCTGATGATAAATCACACCTGGTTATGATATGTTATCCTTTTCAGATATGGTTGGCTTTCATATACCAATATGTTGGTGAGAATTTTTCTATGTTCTTGAGGGATATTGGTCTGCAGCTCTCTTTCCTTGTACTGTCTTTGCCTAATTTGAGTTTGGAGTAATGCTTACCTCATAAAATTGCTGCAAAGTGTTTCCTTCCCTTCTATTTCCTGGAAGAGATTGTGTAAAATTGCCTTATTTCTTCCCTAAATGTTTAGTAGTACATGCCAGTGAGGCCACTCTGGACAGGAGTCTTCTTTGTTGGAAAGTTGTTTTAACTACAAATTCAATTTCTTTAATATTTTTAAAGAATATTCAGATTATTTCTTCTTAAGTGAGTTTTGGTAGTCTATGTCTCTCACGAGTTGTCAAAATTATGGACACAGAATTGTAATATTTTCTTATTACCCTACTAATATCAGTGGGGTTTGTAGTGATACCCTGTCATTCATTCCAAATATTGGCAAATTGTGTCTTCCCTCTTTTTTCCATGATTTCTCTGACTAGTGGTTTGTCAATTTTATTGGCCTTTTTAAAGAATCGGCTTTAGCTTTCATTTATTTCTGTTATTGATTTTCTGTTTTCAGTTTCATGGAGTTCTGCCCTTTAATGTTTATTACGTTTACTTTGAGGTAAGTTTGCTCTTCTTTTTCTTGTGTCTTAAAATGAAAACTTAGGTTAGCGATTAGAAACCATTCTTTCTTTCTTTCTTTTTTTGGCCTCACTGCAAGGCATGTGGGATCTTCGTTCCCCAACCAGGGATAGAACCCATGCCCCCTGCACTGGAAGTGCAGAGTCTTAACCACTGGACCGCCACGGAAGTCCCAAAAACCATTCTTTTTTTAAATATGAGCACTTGCTGGTCTTACTTTCTTTCTAAACACTGCTTTAGCTGCATCTCACAAGGTTAGTGTATTTTTATTTTCATCCAGTTCAAAATATTTTCCAATTTTCCTTGAGTTCCTCACCATGGATGATTTAGAAGTGTGTTGTTTAATTTCCAAGTAGCTGAAGATTTTCCAGATAGCTTTCTAATAATAGATTTTAACTTAAATTCCATTAGGGTCAGAAAAGAAGTGATGTATGATAGTAATTCTTTTAAATCTGTTAAGCTTTGTTTAATAGCCAAGGATAAAGACTATCTTGGCCAGTATCCCATGCACACTTGAAAAAGGTGTATTTTGCTGTTGGTTGAGTGTGCTCTGTGTGCCAGTTAGGTCAAGTTGGTTGATAGTATAGTCAAGGTTTTCTATATCCTTGCTGATTGGCCATCTATTTGCTCTATCACTTACCAAGAGAGGAGTCTCAAAGTCCCTGACTATAACTGTTGATTTATCTACTTGTCCTTTCATTTCTGTCAGTTTTTGCTTTATATACCTTGAAGCTCTGCGGTTTTGTGTGCACACATTTGGGATTACTATGTCTTCTTGATGAATTGACCTTTTTATCTTTACCCCTGATAATTTTCTTGCTCTAAGGCCTCTGATACATTTTATTGTACTGTCTTGTACAGCACAGCCACCAAGGAAGGTAATGTCACTTCCTTGCTGTCCCAAAGATATCCAAGCCCTAATCCCTGCAACCTGTGAATATGTTACCTTACATAGCAAAAAGGGGTTTGCAGATGCGACTAAATTAAGAATCTTGAGATGGGACATTATCCTAGGTAATCTGGGTGAGCCCAGTGTATTCACAAGGCTTCTTGTAAGAGGGAGACAAAAGGATCAGAATCAGGGGTAGGACACGTGATAACAGGGGTTGCAGTGATGGAAGGAAGGGGCCAGAAGCCAGGTGCTGCATGCATGCAGACCCTTGTAGCTGAAAAAGGCAAGGAAACAGATTCTCACCACAGAGCCACTAAGAGCAACCAGCCCTGCTGACACCTCGACTTTAGCCCACTGAGACTGATTTTGTATCTGTGACCTCCAGAACAGTAAGACAACACATTTGTGTTGCTTAAAGCCACTAAGTTTGTGGTAATTTGTTACAACACCAATAGGAGACTAATGCAGCCATGTAAGCTTTCTTTTGATGAATGTTTGCATAATACATTCTTTCATCCTATTAACCTATTTATACTACTTTTAACCTATTCATACCACTGTATTAAGTAAACCTCTTGAGGACTGCATATACTTGGGTCTTACTTGTTGTTAATCCAGTCTTACAATCTCTGCCATTTAATTGTGCTTTCACCATTTATATTTAATGTAATTACTGACAAGCCTGTATTTACATTTTCCCTTTTATTGTTTGTCTTCTCTTTATCCCCTCTATTGTTTGCTCTTCAAGTTTCCCTTCCCTGCCTTCTGTTGGCTTTTTGGAGTATATTTTTAGTATTCCATTATATCTATTGATATTCTAACTGAAAATCTTCACATGTTTTTTTAGTGGCCGTTGCAGGCATTATAATACACACACCTAATTCCAAAGAGTTAATATTTTAACTCTTCAAAAGAAACATAGGGGCCTTCCCTGGTGGTCCAGTGGCTAAGACTCCACGCTCCCAATGCAGGGGGCCCGGATTCGATCCCTGGTCAGGGAACTAGATCCCATATGCTGCAATTAAGAGTTTGAATGCCACTAAGAGTTCGCATGCCGCAACTAAAGATCCTGCATGAAGCAATGAAGATCCCGTGTGCCGCAACTAAGACCCGGAGCACCCAAATAAATAAATAATTTTTTTTTTTTTTTTAAAGGGAAACACAGAAACCTTATCACCATACAGGTCCTTTCACCCTCATTCCCCATCATATTGTAGCTGTCATATGTATTCATCTACATATATTAAAAGCCCAACCAGACATTGTTATTTTTGCTTTCAACAGCCATACATATTTTAAAGAACTTAAGAGGAAACAAGAAAAATATGCTGTTACATTTACTTAGATATTTACCACCTTTTGCTCTTCCTTTATTGTTGAATTTCCAAGTTTCCCTCTAGAATTATTTCCTTTCTTCCTGAAGAACTTATCATTTTTTTAGAGCAGTTCTGCAGGCAACACATTCTCTCAGTGTTCCTTCCTCTAAGAATGACTATTTTGCTTTCATTCCTGAAGAATATATCCAGAAGAAGTCCAGGTTAGCTCTTCTTGTTTTTCAGAAGTATAAATCTGACCATAGTGGTTTCTGATGTGAAATCTGTAATCGTTCAAATCCTTTTTGCTCTGTATGGAACCTGGCACTTTTCTCTGGATGCTTTCAAATTCTTTCCCACTGGTTTGATTATGATTGTGATGTGTGGGCATCGTTTTTATTTTACTTTATTATTTATGTATAGTTGATATACAATATTATATGTTACAAGTGTACAATATAGTGATATACAATTTTTTTTTTTGTCAATCCCAAACTCCTTGACTATCCTTCCCCACCACCCTTACCCCTGGTAACCATAAGTTTATTCTCTGAGTCTGTTTCTATTTTGTAAATAAGCTCATTTGTATCATTTTTTTAAGATTCTGCATATAAGTGATATCATACGGTATTTCTCTTTCTCTGTAAGACTTACTTCTCTCAGTATGACAATCTCTAGGTCCATCTATGCTGCTGCAAATGGCATTATTTCATTCTTTTTCATGGCTAAGTAATATTCCACTGTATATATGTACCACAAGTTCTTTATCCATTCCTCTGTTGATGGACATTTAGGTTGCCTCCAGGTCTTGGCTATTGTAAACAGTGCTGCAATGAATATTGGGGTGCATGTATCCTTTCAGACCATGGTTTTCTCTGGATATATGCCCAGGAGTGGGATTGCAGGATCATATGGTAGCTCTATTTTTAGTTTTTAAAGGAACTTCCATACTGTTCTCCACAGTGGCTGTACCAATTTACATTCCCACTGACAGTGAAGAAAGGTTCCCTTCTCTCCACACCCTCTCCAGCATTTACTGTTTGTGGATTTTTTGATGATAGCCATTTTGACTGGTATGAGGTGATATCTCATTGTAGTTTTGATTTGCATTTCTAGTAATTAGCCATGTTGAACATCTTTTCATGTGCCGTGCCTCTTCTGTATGTCTTCTTTGGAGAAATGTCTATTTAGGTCTTCTGCCCATTTTTTGATTGGGTTGTTTGTTTGATGATACTAAGCCTCATGAGCTGTTTGTAAATTTTGGAGACCAATCCCTTGTCGGTCATATCATTTGCAAATATTTTCTCCAATTCTGTGGGTTGTCTTTTCGTTTTGTTTATGGTTTCCTTTGCTGTGCAAAAGATTTTGAGCTTAATTAGGTCCCATTTGTTTTTTTATTTCCATTACTCTGGGAGACTGATCAAAAAAAAATATTGCTGCGAGCGGGCTTTCTCTAGTTGCGGCGAGCGGGGGCTACTCTTCGTTGTGGTGCACGGGCTTCACCTTGCAGTGGCTTCTCTTGTTGCAGAGCATGGGCTCTAGGCGCACGGGCTCAGCAGTTGTGGCACGCAGGCTCAGTAGTTGTGGCATGCAGGCTCAGTAGTTGTGGCTCGCAGGCTCTAGAGTGCAGGCTCAGTAATTGTGGCACATGGGCTTAGCTGCTCTGCAGCATGTGGGATCTTCCCGGACCAGGGCTCGGACCAGTGTCCCCTGCATTGGCAGGCAGATTCTTAACCACTGGGCCACCACGGAAGTCCTCCTAACCACTGTGCCACCAAGGAAGTCCTCCCATTTTGCTTTTAATATTTTTCCTTTGTCTTAATTTTTGTCAGTTTGATTACTATATGTCTCAGCGTGTTCCTCCTTGGGTTTATCCTGCCTGGGACTCTCTGCGCTTCCTGGACTTGGGTGACTGTTTCCTTTCCCATGTTAGGGAAGTTTTCAGCAATTATCTCTTCAAATATTTTCCTAGATCCTTTTTCTCTCTCTTCTCCTTCTGGAACCACTATAAGGTGAATGTTGGGGCATTTAATGTTGTCCCAGAGGTCTCTTAGACTAACTTCATTTCTTTTCATTCTTCTTTATTCTGTTCTTCAGCAGTGATTTCCACCATTCTGTCTTCCAGGTCACTTATCTGTTCTTCTGCCTCAGTTATTCTGCTATTAATTCCTTCTAGTGTATTTTTTATTTCAGTTATTGTGTTGTTCATCTGTTTGTACTTTAGTTCTTCTCGCTTTGTTAAACATTTCATGCATTTTCATCATTCCTTTTCTGAGATCCTGGATCATCTTCACTATCATTATTCTGAATTCTTTTTCTGGAAGGTTGCCTATCTCCAATTCACTTAGCTGCTTTTCAGGGGTTTTATCTTGTTCCTTCATCTCGGACATAATCCTCTGCCTTTTCATTTTTTCTGTCTTTCTGTGATTGTTGTTTTTGTTCTGCAGCCTGCAGGATCGTAGTTCTTCTTGCTTCTGCTGTGTGCCCTCTTGGGCATCGTTTTAAAATCTTACCCAATTTTTCATTTGTGGAGCATCTTGGACATGTAAATGGATGACTTGCAACAAATCTGGGGACTTCCCTGGTGGTCCAGTGGTTAAGACTTTGCCTTCGCCAGGGAGCGCAGGTTCAATACCTGGTCAGGGAGCTAAGATCCCACATGACTCAGTGCCAATAAATAAATAAATAAATAAGTAAAGCAGAAGCAATATTATAACAAATTCAATAAAGACTTTTAAAAAGTGGTCCACATCAAAAAAAATCTGTAAAATAGTCAGTATTTAGCTCCTCAAAAAATTTTTTTTGTTCATTGATATCATTCTCCTTTTGCTGGGAGAGCAATGATATAAATGGCCTCACAGATCCTGGCTGCGTGTTCATTTTAAAAACTCTTTGCTTCCAACCTATGCTCTTACCCCATGCCTGGAGAAAGAATTCACAGAATGAGATGAAGAGTTCTGCCCAGGGGAGGAAGGGGCACTGAGGAGGCAGAAATGACTCAGAGGTTTTGAAGAAGGGAGATGAAAAAAGATGGTGCTGAATTATAGACACAAGGAAGTCAGTGAAGGGAAGTGTTTGGGGAAAAGAAAATCCAGTCCCAGCTCAGGAGGCAGGGCTGTGCTTCACTCTAAAGAACGGTGATCAGTCTTCCAAGCATCTCCCCATGCGTCCCTCTCTCCCGGGGTCACCCCATTTATGACCGCCCCGTTGGCTCCTCCAGGCAACCAAGGCAGAGAGTGGGAGCGCTTTCAGTTCCCCAGTCTCCTGCACTTCACATCCAACCACCAAATCCACACGCTGTGCCCCTTGAGCCCTTCTTAACAATGTCCCTGATCCATCGCAAGGCTCAGGACATCTTGTCTGTTTCATCACATCAGCCTCCTTCCTGGTCCTCCAATCCGGGCTCCACTCCTTACTCCAGCTCATTCCTCTCACCACCTCCGAAGGACTCTTCCTATAACCGTATCGGATCTGAACCTGCCCTGCTCAAAACCCTTCCAACAGTTTCCACCTTTGAAACAAAGTCAAGGTGCATCATCTGATATTCCAGGCTGTGAATGATCAGCCCCGGCAAACGCCGCTCTCCCTCCACAGCCAAACTCATCACACTTAACCATGTCTCCCCCAAACACACACATACACAGAGCTACTGAACAATTCCGTACCTCCTCAGCCTGCCCCCTTAGCCAGTGTGAACGGAGCCATGTCCTTTCCAACCTGCCAGACCAAGAAGCCTTCCTTTTTCATTCCACTCAACTATAAATACATGTTGAGTTATAAGTTCGTGTAAGGTTTATAGGAGAAAACCACATGAATGACTTAAAATACTGGTCAACACATCATCCAGGAGAGAGATTAATGTTGGAATTTTACTATTAATAGAGTTAATTATCAATAGAGCCCTCCTGCATTACATTTTCTATATGGTGGTAATCCTTTTCTAACAGAAATCTGTTCATACTCTCTGCTGTTTAAAATTTTCCAATTGCTTTAAAGATAAAATCCAAAATACTTACATGGCGCTCAAGATCCTGTGTGGCAAGGCCCCAGCCCTCGCCTAATTGCTGTCAGTTCTGAGAACAGCTCAAGATCTTTCTGGTCAAGGATGCCTCCACCACCACCACCGCCACCACCACCCCTGAGCTAACTACTCATCCATCCACCAGAAGGACACCTCACAACCAGGACCCAGGCTTCATGGCGTCTACCTGTTAATGAAACTCATTGTTCCCCATTTTCTTTTTTCTTCCAACTTGTAACAGTCTCACAAGACTATAACTGAATTGTTTGCCATGTAAATATTTGCAATGTCTGTTTTCAGCACTCTGGGCCCCATGAGTCCAGGAAAGGAATCTGTCGGCTTCTCCAGTGAATCTCCAGTGCCTGGCACCATGACTGAACATGGTCATTGCTCAACAAATACTGACTGACTGGACTAGATGACGAAAGAAAGGAACAAGATTTGCATTTACAGAAGCTCAGGAAAGGGAAGTTACTTGCCCCAGATCACACAGCCTACGTAAGAGGCAGAATAAGAATTGGAACAGGTATTGGGGTAGCTCCTAGGCCTGCTTCTTTTAGCCTCATGTTCTGGGATGTTATGTCACTCTCTGGATTTGGATTTGGCATGAGGAGGTAGGACAGGAAGGCAGAGTGGGGGAGGGGGATCTGGTGAGTATCAGATCTGGCCTGAAACATCCCCAGAGGCTGCTATCTCCTGGGCCCCATCCTGCAGGGAGAGCAGCGTGAGGCCCTGGGGGGCTGTTCCTCTTTCTGAGCGGCTGCTAGGAAGGAACCGGTAATGTGCAACACAGAGCCTGCCCCTTGTCACCCCCCGTGCATCTGTCTGTCCTGCTGCCTCTGTGGACTCTGTAAGCCACCAGCACGGCTGGGGACCATGGGAGGCACAGCCACGACCACGACCCTCACTGCCCTTCTCTGCCTCGGTGGGCTTTGGGGAAGGGAGGGGGGAAGGGGCCCCTCTCCTCCCAGGTCTCAGCTTCACCTGAGAGACCCCAGGTCTAAGAAGGCTCAGGGGGGGTTAGAACTTGGTGGGGGAGGAAGGATGTGCTCAGCCCCAGATCTGACCCCAGCGCTCAGGGCCCAGACCAGGCCTGGAGCATGTGTGTGTGCTGGAGGATGGGCGCTCACAGGGAACTCTCTCCCAGGGCTGTGCCCGGACCCATGGGAGCAGGTCCCGGCAGGTGAGCCCCCCCAAGACCTGCTTCAATCCCATAAGCCCCTGGTCATCTGGGGGGAGCACAGCAGGTCTGGGATGATGGTGACCAGTCTGGAAGGGGTCTGGGGGTGACAGCTGGGGAAACTGAGGGGAGAAAGGCACCCCTGACACTTCGGGTCTGATTCCTTTCCAGGAATCCACCTGACACCCTCCATCTGGGCTGACCTAGGCCCCATGGTCACCAAGGGAAGCCCTGTGACCATGTGGTGTCCGGGGTCTCCGAGGGCAGATGTCTACCGTCTGTATAGAGAGAGGCCCTCTGGACTCTGGGAGGCTAAGGCCCCACGGGACTCCAGTAACAAGGCCAGTTTCCCCTTTGAATCCTCGAGCTCAAGCCCTGCAGGGCGGTATCAGTGTGTCTCTCGCAGCAGGAAAGACAGGTAGAGCGGAGTGACCCCCTGCCCCTGGTGGAGACAGGCGGGAGGGAGGACCCGGGTCCCCTCCCACTGCGGCGGCGTCCTCACAGGCAGAGGGAGCAGAGTGTGGGCACAGGGGGCCGGACGTCTCCCCTCGCAGCCCACACCTGCGGTGAGCGGGGTGACGCTCCCCCTTTAACCCAGCCCCTCCCCCTCCCTCAGGGGTGCACAGAGCCCCCCCTCTCAGCCCAGCCACGCCCTGTGGTGGCCTCAGGAGGGAGCGTGTCCCTGGCACGCAGCTCACAGTCTGCAGCGGGCACTTTGCACCTGCTGAAGAAGGAGGGAGGTGCTGACCCGCCCGACACAGGACATCGAGGACCCATGGGAGGGGACAGGCCGTGTGCCCTGCGGGCCCCGTGAACTCCTCCCGTGGGGGGACCTGCGGATGCTATGATTCTCCCAGCTCCCTCCGCATGTGTGGTCACACCCCAGTGACCCTCTGCATCGCTAGGTCACAGGTGAGGGCCCCCAGCCCCATCGTTTCCTGGACCCCTGACCTGAGCCTTGTGCCCAGTGAGCCCTGGGGTGATGGGGGTCAGTGATACTGCCCTCCTGGGGCAGAACCACTAGCGAGAGGCTTGGGAGGACCAGGGAGAGCTCTCACTGCAGCCCCAGTGAGCAGTGTGGGGTGAGCGTCCCCCTCGGTGCCACTGCCCCTTCTCTGCAGGCGTGTACAGGGAGCCCTCCCTCTCAGCCCAGCAGGGCTCACTCGTGCTCCGTGGAGACAGCCTGACCCTCCGGTGTCGCTCAAAGGCCGGCTCTGGCAGACTTGCTCTGACCAAGGACGAGGAGGTCACACCTTCCCTCTGTCTTGAGGCCCAGCACAGCCCTGACTTCCCCCTGGGCCATGTGAGCCGCACCCACGCCGGTACAGATGCTACGGTGGACACGCCTCTCCTGTGTGTGGTCGGCCGCCAGCGCCCCCCTGCACAGCCTGGTGCTGGTGGGGAGCCCCTGTCCTGCCCCACGTCCTGACTGTCTGCTCAGGGTGCTGGGCCCAGGCTCACCCCCGGTGGGGATGGGTCCTGGGAGCGGGCGGAGAGGCTGAGAAGGGGCAGTGGTCTACAGGGAAAGGGAGTGAGAAAAAGGGAGTGGGAGCATGAAGATGAAAGGGACCCACACAGAGGGGCTGAGAGCAGCTGAGAGGGGATCACAGACAGGGTCCCTGGAGAGAGGATGGTGGTCCTTCAGGTCAGGGTCAAGGGTGTGTTGGGGGTGGCTCTGTACACATCACGACCTTCCTCGCCCCCAGGAATATACAGGAAACCCTCCCTCTGAGCCCAGCTGGGGGCCTCCGGACCCTGCACAGAGAACATGACCTTGCAGTGTGGCTCTGAGGTCTGGTCCAATGCCCTCCATCTGTCCAAGGAGGGGTCACTCACTCCTCCCCAGAACCTTCGTCTGCAGGACACGGCTCCACCCTTTCAGAACAACTTCACCTTGAGTCCTGTGACCTCAGCCCACAGTGGGACCTACACGTGCTACAGCTCACTCAGCACCTCCCCCTCCCTGATGTCACAGCCCAGCGACCCCCTAGAGCTCTTGATCTCAGGTGAGGGACCCCAGCCCTGACCCTCTGTGTCTTCCTGGTCAGTTCAGGGTCCTGTCCCCAGCTCTGGGCTGGGCTGGGAGTGAGGGGGTCACAGAAGGAGGAGAATCAACAGTAAAGGGATGGAAAAAGCCAGGGCAACTCCCTTCCCTGCGCCATCCTCATCCTCATCCCTGGGGTCCAGACATGTTCCGGGTGGCAGAGAAGACTCAGGTCTGACCAGAAGGGGAAAATACCAGCGTCCCCCACCCCGTCTCCATCCTCCTCTGGTCCCCACTCCTCGTAGTCTCTCACCCTGAGAGAACAACACAAGAGCGGGCGACTAGCAGAGGCCTCAATCCCCAAGCGACCAAGACCACAGGCCCTGGCACAGCTTGTGTCCCAGCAGGGCTGGGAGTCGGGCAGAGATGCAGGGAGACCAAAGGGCTCCCGGGGCTCCGAGGCTGGTGGATGAAGGGTGGGGGGCCATGGAGAGGGAGATGTCGGGGCCATCCTGGGGCAGGGGCAGTGGGCTGCGTGGGGAGAAGCAGCCCCCGGCCCTCCCCTCCTGTCCCGACCCCCAGGAGGCTCCGAGGATCAGCTTCTCCCCCACACAGAGTCAGGCGTGCAGACGGGTGAGTGAGGGTCTCTGTGGGGAGGTGGTGGTGGGAGGAGCTCAGTCTGGTCTTGGCTCAGCCACTTCCTGAGTTAATGGCCTGAGGAAAGTTCCTTCTTCTCACTGGGACCCACTTCCCCGACTGCAAAGGGCAAGAAGTCTGCTCCGACGCTGTGCGTGGGGACGGTGTCTGAGCCTTCCTCCTTAAAGTCAGGGGCTTCAGCCCTCCAAGGAGCAGCCGTGGGGTCAGGGAAAGAACAGGGCTTGGGAGTCACACCGCGCTGCTACTTCCCAAGCTTGGGATCTTGGCTGAGTCATGTTCCTCGCCGAGTCCGAGGCTCACCCTGCGTGGAGGAGCCCTCCTGCTTCCTCCCTCAACGGGGAGCCCTCAGCACAGGCCCTGTTTAGAGCTCAGGAAAGCCAGAGCCTCCCGCCTGCCCCTCCCAGACACACACCCCCTTGTCCACACGGGCCCCGGCGGTGGGATGCCAGGCCTCTGCAGAGTGGGGACAGATCTGGGCCGGGCTGGCAGAGGAGTAGGGGTTGGGTTTGAGGGACAGGTCCCTGCACTGGTGTTCTGCCTGGAGGCGACAGCATTAAAAAAATAATTTAAAAAAAATACAAGGGAGCCCACAGTCCTGGGTTCCAACCCCAGCTCTGCCACATCCAGGCTGGGTGACCTGGGGCATGTGCGTTTCCTCTCTGTGCCTCAGTTTCCTCATCTGTAAAGTGGGTGGGAGTGACAGTCACTGTTGCATGATTGTTGTGAAAGTTAGAGGAGATGAATGCACAGACCCCAGTACGAGTCTGCACACAGTAGGCGCTCAATTAAATGGCACCACTGGCTCACTCATGACGTCACTGGTGCCCCAGGTCTCAAATGGTACCTTGAATGTTCTGACCGGGGTCTCGGTGGCCTTCGTCCTGCTGCTGCCTCATCTTCCTCCTCGTCCGACACCGGGGTCAGGGAAGACGCAGGAAGTCGGGTGAGTAGGGAGTGGGGTGACCTAGGCCCCTGCAGGTGGTGGGCTTAGGGCAGCAGCCAAAGGGAAACCTAAGAGACGGGTGAAGTCAGGTTAGAAAACCCCTCCAGCATCTCCGAATGAGAAAATCTAAAAAGAAGAGATTAAATATGAGTGTACACGTATTTTAAAGTATTCTTTTGATTTTTTCAAACTTACGAAATGTTTGAAAACACATGCAAGTTTTGTATTTTATGGTTTAGATTTTTCTCTTGAATTCTTTATGGAGGTGGGAGGGGATGATAATCTTATCAGTTCATAGGCCCTCGCAGATCTTACTGTAACCCTAGAGAAGGGTTCTGGGGTGGCTTGGAGGCCGATTCCCAACTTCCTGCAGCGGCCGCAGCATCAGTGCTCGAGGACAGAGGCCGGCAGAAGAGGCAAGACCTCTCCCAAAGCCGCCCACCCCGCCCAGCCCGCGCGCAGCTCCCGCACTGCCCCTCACGCGCCTCTCTCCTCCCCCAGCTCCAGCCCAGCTGTTGACTTCCAGGAGGAGAGCTTGTGTAAGGGGAAGAGGGACCATCCTGGGGGCAGGAGACAGGGCCAGACAATGTGGGTGGGCAGTGGACACCAGGGAGTGGTTGGAAAGGGTTCTGGGCTTGGGGATGCGAGAGCTCGAATCTGATACTGTGTGGCCTGGGCCACATCACTGGCCCTCTCTGGACATCTGCGGTGTGAGATGTCAGGGAATCTTGGCAAGAGATGGGACCCCCTTGTTCTGTCCCCACCGGATGCTGTCGTGGAAGACACACAGCTGGAGGATGGCAGGCAGCTGGACAGTCAGGTCAGCTCCCCCAGTCCTGACCAGGGCACCCGCACCTCCTTGTTCAGACGTTAAATCCAGCGGCCACTGAACCCTGACGCCACTCAACTCCTGGCAGCCTCTCCCTTCTGGAAGCACCTGCCCTGTGGGCTGCTGCAACCCCACACCTCGTCTCCTCTGACCTTCAAGGTGTTGAATGCTCAGGTCGAGCTGGCAGGGCTGAAGGTTAGGGCTAAGAGTCTGTGCCCCCCAAAAGGCGCTCAATCCAATCCTGGGGCTGCAGAGCAGCCCAGAGGGGATGCCTCCTGAACTCCAGAGGATTCTAAAATCCTCGCTCAGCCCTTGGCTGTCTGTTCGGGGTTGGGTGAACGCCAGCAACGTACCTCGAGCGCTGGTTAACTGGGGTGAGGATCAGCTCCCGTTCACACTCTGGCGAACCCTAACTCCCTCCCAGGCTGCAGCGGGGTCTGACTGTCCCTCCATGTTGATGACGCCACACCCAACTCCTATCTCCAGTCCTGCCCTCTCCCCTGCACCAAACTTACACAACCAGCCACCAGTCACAGCAATTTCAACTTCCTTCACTTCCCTCCTCCCTGAGGCTCAAAGCTACAGGGACTGAAGGAAGGAAAGATTCAGAGACCACCCCTCACTGTCTCCAGCAGAGACCTGATGACTACCACCAAGGAGTGCCTCCTTTCCTCCCGGGACCCAGGCTTCTCCCTCCCTCTCCCCCACCGCAGGCCGCGGCATCTGAAGCCCCCCAGGATGTGACCTATGCCCAGCTGAACCACTCGACCCTCAGACGGGAGACTGCACCCCCCACCCACCAGTCAGGGGAGCCCCCAGTAGAGCCCAGCGTGTATGCTGCTCTCGCGGTCCGCTAGCCCAGTAAGGACCCAGGGCCCACGCTCCAGGGACCGGATTTCAGGGACCCCCAGGAGCTGCCCCCATAAATGCTTATGATGAACTCCAGCCAGCCTGGAGTCCTGACACGAACCACCAGGAGCTTCTGAGCCCTCCTGGAAGCCAACTGCTTCCAGAACTCCATGGACATCACAGCTGATTTTATGGTCCCTACCAAGGGTCCTGACCTCAAGGACCCTACAGAACTGCCATCAACACCTTGAGGTGAGGGAGGCCTACCACCCAGCCCAAGTAGGCTGCAAGGACTTGGATTCTTCTGCAGGCTTCACAGCGACTTCGCAAAGAACCCTGAGCCCTCACTGAGAAGCTGGCCACTTACATCACAGCCCCAAATCCCCCAGACCGGGCGTGCCCTGTGGCTGCAGCTGCTGCGAGGTTGCCCAATTCCAAGTGTTCCTCATTTCCTGAGACCGAGCCCCTTCCTTCCCTGCCTGAGGCAGCTTCGCAAACAGAAAAGACTGCCTCCCTTGCGACCATGAATATCATCAGAAACTCCAAATGCAGGGGGAGGGCAGGGTTCCCCTGCATCCTCTGCCTGGAAAGGACTCCTCGCCCCATTTCCCCACATGCAAATGGGTGGCTGAGAATTTCCTTCTGGTTTTGTCTTAAAGAACCTTCCTCATAATACTAGTGGTCTCCCTGCTGTGATAAGCTATGGGTAGACATGTTTGTTAGGACACCGCAGCCCAGCCCTAAGGGGAAAAGGACCACCACCTTGCAGGTGGTACCAAGTACCTGAACAAAGCCGACCAGGCCCCTCTGTGCGTGTGTGGAAACCCGCTGAAGGACGCAGCCTGCACTTCCTACTACAGAAGGCTTGTGTTCAGAGCAGGGAGGAAAAGAGAAACACCAATCAACACCAGTCCTGAAGTGTTTTATTATCTGACCGACTGGAAAACTAGACACTCCATCAGGCCAGGCGGGACCTTAATCCTCCTCCTCGTCATCGCCAGCTCCAGCCCCGCCCTGGCCCTTCTTGGCGTTCTTCCTCTTCACGCGGCCGGGGCGGCCGCCCCCGTACGGAGAGCGGAGGGAGAAGTCGATGTGCTTCTGGGAGTCCAGGCGGACAATGAAGGACGGGATGTTCACCACCTGCTTGCGGACCCTGGAGGGGACGGCAGGTGAAGAGGACAGGGGAACAGGACGCTGCTCTCCTCTCCGCCTGTGCTTTGCAGCTGGCAGGGCTGGTGCTATAGAGCTGCACTGACTCTGAAGCAATAACGGGAAGGGCATTCCTGATCCTAAAGAATTGCTGTGTGTTCCGGAGAGCTTTCAGGCATCACCTGATTCACACAAATGCATCCACCTTTACATTCACACCTCACAGAAGGGAGAGAGCAATTCAGAAGTAACCCACGAGACCAGAGTGAATGAGGTGAGGTGGCAGCATATACACCCAAGACCTGCTTTTCAAATACACAACTGTGCCAGGCACTTCAGATATTCTCAACTGTGTGTATCACACACTGAGCTTTATTAGCAGGTGTAGTTTCACTGTCTTCGAAGCAGCAACCCGAAAGAATAGGGGTTGTTTCATTTCAGACAAGCAACGTAAGAGGCTCCTGCCCGTGGGTCACGGGGCTAACGAAAGGCTGCGGCAGAAATTCAGTATGCATGTGTCCCGCCCACTTACTACACAGCTCAACTGGGCCTTGTGAACGGGGCCCAATTTACAAAGGGTAAACTGAGTACTCAGATAAAGACCCATCTGGCCTCTGGTCTTCACTGTGGCAGCTGCCACCATGAGCATCAGACCCTGGCCTGTGGTGAACTCACCAAATTAAGGCCGACAGGAGAGCGCACTGTGGTGGGCAGGGCCTGGAGTGGCTTCACAAGGGCCCACTACACAGCCGAACCCACCCAAGTCAGTTAGCCCCAGTGACTCCTCTCAACTGGACACCAAGGGCTGTTACCTGTCCAGCTACCTGCACGCCTCGGAGAAGCCTTCGCAAGGTGTACGGCTCCAGCCGCAGTGACCCTTGCGCTGGGCTACGGGGGGACGAGGCTGCCCCCAGCTCCCCCATGAGCTGTTTGTAGGGGTCAATCTGTACCCTCAAGGGGAGCTCACACCTTCCTCACCTCCGAGGGCTGCACAGGAGATAGGGACAGCGGCTTAGCGAGGGCAACCATCAGAGGGGATGGGGCGGGGAAGGCTCAGGGAGCCCAGAGGCGGTACCTGATATGGCGCTGGCGGATCAGCACGCGGGCGTGGTGGATGGACTTGGCCAGGCCCAGCTTGAAGACCTGGGTCTGCAGGCGTCTCTCCAAGAAATCCTCAATCTTCAGGCCCAAGATGTAATCCAGCTTCATCTTGCCCTCGTCCAGCACCCCGATACGGACGAGTCGCCGCAGCAGGGCATTGCCTGGTAAGAGGGGAAGGAAGGCCTGCCTCAGCATTCTGGCTGACCTCAGGCTTCTGGGTTCAAACCCTCCACCTCCAAATCACGGTGGTGGGACAAAGTAGGAAGTAAGAGCGAATTCTGATACAGGACTCAGAATGCTATTACGTGAGCCACTGTGACTAACGGAATCCTCACACCACCTTAAGGCAGGTGGCTACATGCAACTCCGCTCACCTGAAAAAGGAAGAACCTTCCAGAGTTGTTGGGAAGAGTAAATGAGACAACCCCCTTGAAAGGCTTAGCATTCATCTGCAAAAGTCTAAGTGCTGCTGTTCCTAAACTACTCCTCCCACAACACAGCATAGCGGCTAGGAGCTAATATTCTAGAGTCAAGAAAGCCCTACTAATCAAATGAGGTTAAACCACCTTCCGTATCTATAATATTGGAACAGTATCAGAACCAATCTTATAGGCCTGAAAAAGACTGGGCATACATTTAAGCTGAGTACATGTCATCCATTCTATCATTCTGAGGTTTTCTACTAAAAAGATGGTGTGGACCTAACAGTGCCCGGCACAAAGTAATCCAGCAGGGGTCAGCTTCTACCTTTTACACAACCCTACTTCTTGTCCACGGGCATCCAAAGCTCCACTCAGGACAGCTCTTGGGATGCTGTGGGCAAACCCCCTCCCCCAGGCTCACACTCACTGCGCTCCTTATCACCACACAGGATTATCACTAACACCCTGACACTGGTGTAAAAGCACCATTACCACCCCACCCCTCCCTTGCCCCCAGGCAAAGCTTGAAGGAAAGATGGCTCACTGTGATGACAAAGTCTTCCTAGCAGACCAGGAACCTAGCAGACCAGAATCTAAATGGAGAAACATACTATACACACTATATACCTTTCCCAACACCCCAGGTCATAATATGCACTGAATAAATGCTGAACACATAACAAGGATATTCTCCCATTTACAACTGCATAAAAGATGAAAAATCTACACAATGAAAAATATAAGACACTGATGAAAAAAAAACACAAATAAATGGAAAGATATAGTTAAAATGCCCATACTACCTAAAAGCAACATACAGATTCAATGCACTCCCTATCAAAATTCCAACGCCATTTTTCACAGAAAAAGAACAAACAGACCTAAATTTTTATGGTACCACAAAAGACCAATATTAAGAACAAAGCCAATCTTAAGAACAAAACTGAGCTTCCCTGGTGGTGCAGTGGTTGAGAACCTGCCTGCCAATGCAGGGGACACGGGTTCGAGCCCTGGTCTGGGAAGATCCCACATGCCACGGAGCAACTGGGCCCGTGAGCCACAACTACTGAGCCTGCGCGTCTGGAGCCTGTGCTCCGCAACAAGAGAGGCCGCGATAGTGAGAGGCCCGCGCACCGTGATGAAGAGTGGCCCCCGCTTGCCACAACTAGAGAAAGCCCTCGCACAGAAACGAAGACCCAACACAGCCAAAAATAATAAATAAATAAATAAATAAATAAAAATTAAAAAAGAACAAAGCTGTATACAAAGCCAATCTTAAGAACAGAGCTGTATACATTACAAAGCTATAGTAATCAAAAGACTATGCTATTGGCATAAAAAACACATCAAGGGGGGGCTTCCCTGGTGGTGCAGTGGTTGAGAATCCGCCTGCCAATGCAGGGGACACGGGTTCGAGCCCTGGTCTGGGAAGATCCCACATGCTGCGGAGCAGCTGGGCCCGTGAGCCACAACTACTGAGCCTGCGCGTCTGGAGCCTGTGCTCCGCAACAAGAGAGGCCGCGATAGTGAGAGGCCCGCACACCACGATGAAGAGTGACCCCCGCTAGCCACAACTAGAGAAAGCCCTCGCACAGAAACGAAGACCCAACGCAGCCAAAAATAAATAAATTAATTAATAAATTGGAAAAAAAAAGAAAAACACATCAAGGGAACAGAATAAAGATCCCAGAAATAAACCCACACAAATTAATGGTCAATTTACAACAAAGGAGCCAGGAATATATAACGGGGAAAGAAAAGTCTCGTCAATAAATGGTGTCGGGAAAACTGGACAGTCACATGCAAGAATGAAACTGGACCCCTACCTTATCCTGTACACAAAAATTAACTCAAAATCGGGCATTCCCAGGCAGTCCAGTGGTTAGGACTGGGTGCTTTCACTGCCGCGGCCAAGGTTCCTCAATCCCTGGTCGGGGAACTAAGATCCCGCAAGCTGTGTGGCGGGCGGGGAAAGAAACTCAAAATGGATTAAAGACTTGAATGTAAGACCTGAAACCATGAAACTCCTAGAAGAAAACATAGGCAGTAAGGTCCTTGACATATCTTGGAGATGATTTGTTTTTGGATTTGACCCTAAAGCAAAGGCTACAAAAGCAAAAATCAAAAAGTGGGACCACACCAAAAAAGCTTCTGCACAGCAAAAGAAATTAACGAAATGAAAAGGCAACGTACAGAATGGGAGAAAATATTTGCAAATCATGTATCTAATACGGGGTTAATACCCAAAATATGTAATGAACTCATACAACTCAAGAGCAAAAATGGACTTCCCTGGTGGTGCAGGGGTTAAGAAATCCGCCTGCCAATGCAGCAGACACGGGTTCGAGCCCTGGTCCGGGAAGATCCCACATGCTGCGGAGCAATTAAGCCCGTGCACCACAACTACTGAGCCTATGCTCTAGAGCCCATGCTCCGCAACAAGAGAAGGCACCGCAATGAGAAGTTTGCACCCCGCAATGAAGAGTAGCCCCCGCTCCCTGCAACTAGAGAAAGCCCACGAGCAGCAACGAAGACCCAACACAGCCAAAAATAAATAAATAAAGATAAATAAATCTATAAAAAATTTTAAAAACCCAAAAAAACAAACACCTCAATTAAAAAATGGGAAGATGATCTGAATAGACATTTTCCCAAAGACATACAGGTGGCCAAAAAGCACAAGGTGCTCAACATCATTAATCATCAGGAAAATGCAAATCAAAACCACAATGAGACCTTAAAACTTCTCATCACAAGAAAAAGTTTTATAACTATAAAACTATGTGCACCTGGGGCTTCCCTGGTGGCGCAGTGGTTGAGAATCTGCCTGCCAATGCAGGGGACACGGGTTCGAGCCCTGGTCTGGGAAGACCCCACATGCCGCGGAGCAACTAGGCCCGTGAGCCACAACTACTGAGCCTGCGTGTCTAGAGCCTGTGCTCCGCAACAAGAGAGGCCACGATAGTGAAAGACCCGCGCACCGCGATGAAGAGTGGCCCCCGCTTGCTGCAACTAGAGAAAGCCCTCGCACAGAAACGAAGACCCAACACAGCCAAAAATAAATAATAAATAAATAATAAATTAATTTAAAAAAAGCAAACTATGTGCACCTGAAACTAATATAATAATGAATTATAAATTATACCTCAATTTAAAACACAGACATGATATTCAAATAGTAATATAAAAACATATTCAAAGGTAAACAAAAGTGAGTTTGCGATTATCTACCAGTTTGGACACTTCATGCCTTTTTGTCCTTACATTAGAAAATAGAAACTTGACAATAATTCAACCTGTATTACTTCAAAAATATATTTCATATTTACTATTAAACCACCAACATCCTTAAACAATGGGGAGGGTCATCAATACAGGAAAAACCTTATCTGGTATGAAGACAAAAATAACACCGATAAACTCTGCATCTTCAACAGGATCATGTCCAACTACTAAAAATTGTTACATGGGCTCCATTTGGCCAAAGCATTAACAATCAATCAGTTTTCCTTTTTTTAGACTAGTTTTATCTATCTGTTTATCTATCTATCCATCTATTTACTTTTATTTGGTTGTGCCAGGTCTTAGTTGAGGCAGGCCGGCTCCTTAGTTGCAGCTCGAGGGCTCCTTAGTTGTGGCACGCGATCTCAGTCGCGGCATGCATGTGGGATCTAGTTCCCTGACCAGGGATCGAACCCAGGGCCCTGCATTGGGAGCGTGGAGTCTTAACCACTGGAAGCCCCCCAGAATCAGTTTTTAAAATGTAAAAGCCAAACCAATAAATTTTTAAAAATGTAAGCCAGTGAGCACCTCAGTGGCAAAGGGGCCCTTGTCACTATGGCATGCGGCAAGCCTGTAAGTGCCTTAGTTTCTAATGTGAAAAATGGATGCAATACCTGTCCTCCCTAAGCTGGTGTAAGAAAGGAGTTCATACCTGTCAGTGACTGAATGAGCCAGTCAGTCTTTTTATCAGATGAGACTCTCACACCTTAGTGGGCGAGGCTGCATCGGAAGCAAGGCGAGGCTGTAGCGAGGCTGTAGGGCTAGGGCGAGCAATCGCCTCAGAGCTTGCAGGCTCCTCCTCCCCATCCCAGGAATCTAAAGAGCTTCATTCACTAGAAAGTGTGCTACCTGATGCTTCCCTCTTGCAACTTCCACTTCCACCCTGAAAGCCAAATAATCCCTGGACACTTGCCTCTCACCCTGCCCTACGCCATCTCTGTCACATGACTGCTTATCACCTAAGTTTCTCTGTGATTATCTCCATCTTCAGCAAGTTCCCCAGACCAGAACCAGCTGCGGGTCTGTCGCCCAGACTCAGGGATAAAGTCCCACCCAATACCAGTGTCCATGGGGGAGATTCCTCAATTATCATGAGACTGTCAAAGGAGTTTATGAACTAACAAAAGTTTAAGAATGAAAACCTCTCACATCCTTGGGCCTAGGACAGATAAGAGTGATAAACGTGTGGTAGTTAGTTAAACACGCTCCAAGCCTTTCTCAACCTCTAATATGGATGACCACTCATGCTTAACAGCGAGGAGTGTAACAGCACTTCCTTCCTCAGTCACAGTTTGGGAGAAAAATCAGACTAGCAACCCTGACTGAGAATAAAAAGCCAGGTGCCCAAGGAAGCCTGACGGGTTTCCCAGCCCCTCCTGCTTTCCACCAGAAATCAAGATTTCCCACGGACAGGCCAAAAGCAAGTTATCAAGATGACACCTAGGCAGTAGCCAATTTTAGAGGCAACTAAAAACAAGTTGTAGACACTTTTGAGTAAACTTCACGTTGTGTAAGTTTTATCCCAATAAAAACTGTTACCAAAAAACAAACAAGATACAGAACCACCTACAACCAAACTCACATCTGTTAGAATCACAAACTGTATGTATGTATGTACGTGTATGTATGTACGTATATGTATATATGTATGTATGTATGTATGCGTGTGTGTGTGTATACATATATCTTCCACACCAGGATACAATGCAGAACACACTAACCAAGTCTACTGATTACTTCTTACACTTAGACACTGTTTCAACTTTTGGTGATGTTCCCTAAGCTTCTCCTGGAACCCTCATTCCATCCCCATCGCTGAACTCACCTGAACTCTGGAGCCAGCCCTCCAGTCCCACCTATGGTGGGAGGCCTCTGACCATTTGCTCATTTGAAAAAGAGTATTATCAGTACCTGCTATGAGCCTGCTTGTGCAGATTAAATAATGTACACCAAGAGCTTAGAAAAAGGGATGCAGTGAGCCTTATAAAATACCAGCTATTTTAATATTTTTGCCACTTGAAGCCACAATCTAAGAGGTCCTACTAAAATCTGATCATGTCAATCATTCCTTCCAAAAGCCCTCCATTAACTCCCTATCTCAAGGTAGAAATCTAGAACTTTAAGAGTCTAAAAGATGATAAATTCTGTCACGTGTACCTTACCACAATTTTTTTAGTCACTGTAATTACTATATGATCTATATACCCTCTCCAAAATCCTCTGGAATGTTCTTCCCTGTGAAATCCACAGGTCCTCTTCTGTTCAGACCTTGAGTAAATGTCCTTGACCACCATGTTAAAGCAGGCAAATGTACACAGTAAAGCTCCCTCCCTGCTAGAACCATCCAACACTTCAGAAATTTCAGTCTATTCCCACCCCCAGTGAACAAGACACACAAGCTGCAGTACTGTTTTGCTACGCTGTGTACAGCTAGAGCCAGGAGGCCAAGCTTGCTGAGCACTGTTAGTTCTAATCAAGAGGAAACTGAAGCCCAATGTTTCCCATACACACCTTCAAACAGACGCCGCGGGTCTTTCTCATCCAGCGTCAGCAGCTCCCGGGCAGCCTTGCGGATCTTGGCCAGGGTAAATTTGACCCTCCAGACCTCGCGTTTGTTCCGGAGCCCATACTCGCCTGCAAAGAACGGGCGAACAAGTTCAGTCCCACGGACTAGTGAAAAGGATTGGTGGTTTCGGGGTACACAAAATCTAAACAACGAACGATCCCGAATTCGGGGAAGAGGGAGGGGGACACACCGGAGGGATTCCAGCAGAATGAGCACGTGGGCGGCCTCACCCACGTGTTAGCTTCCCCGGCTCGGGAAGCAGAAACCTTGCATTAGCCACTCACCGATCAGCTTCAGCTCTTGGTCGAGGCGGGACTTCTCGAAGGGTCTCCGCGGGGTCACATAGGTTTTGCGACAAACCCAGCTCCGGGCCACCGGCATGCTGGCTCTACTTGCCCGTCTGTGCGGAAAGGAGAGTGGACAGTGAGGACTTGGAGCAGCGCCTGCGCAGTCCCACAACTCAGCTAGAACCTCGCGGCGCCGAGAGAAAATATCGCGAGAACCGGCCCTCAAGCTTTTATAACCGATACCATTCCCACTACTCTCCAACCACCTTCATCTCACCTGCATCTTCTTTAGCGAACTCATTAAAGCTCGGATGGTCCGCAAGACCTTACAACCCACACCCGGAATAAAGAGCACAACAGTACACCTCACCTACGCTCTCCCTCCGGTAACCGAGAAAAAGGCACACGCGTTCCCCGGCCGCGCTCTTATAGCAGCGCCGCCGTCTTGTGACGTCAGCACGCGCAGCGCCCTACTGCACCAATCAGAAAAGACGTTGGCGGGCGGAAAAAGCAATAGAGACGAGAGGTTGGGCCAGAGCGGCGTGCTAAGTTGGGAGGACCTCGTCTCTAGCTGACAAGGTGTCGGAGCATCGTCCGGTGAGAAGTAAGGACTGCTCTCCGCCCTCGGGTGGTTACTCAAGTACCGTCAGCTAGCCTCTGAGTCGCAGTATAAAGTTGGAGTATTCACCGCCACCGCCACTAGACTTCAGCCGGCTCCGACTCTGTGAAAAGATCCCCAGACGGTTGGAGCAGTGCGAAATCAAAGCTCCTTCCAGAAGATAGTGTTATATCCATGAATAATGAAAAAAATCATTTTTCATATCAGAATGTCAACCCGAAGCACAGCCAGAAGCCAGTCTGCCCTTTTGAACCCTAAAACATAATCCTCTACTCGTGAAGCTTTGAGCCTTAGGGCAACAGGGAAAAAATAATAATAAAGTAGATCATTTCAGAGTGGTGCTGTGAAGAAAATAAATTACTGATAATGACTGAGGGAAAATGGTACTCCAGATAGGATGGTCAGGGAAGCCTCTTTAAGAAGGTGACTGACTTTTTTTTAACTTGAGACCCAATGATTAAAAGGTTTTGTGCCTCTTTATCAAAGACAGCAGTTTACATCCTGAGGTTTCCTTTGGGTTTCCAGAACAGGGAAAATGTTCTGACACCTCTTGTTATAAACCTGGAGCAATTTATACATTGTTTTTTGATCTCCTCAGCCAACATCTTCCTCTCAGACAGGATTATTTCCTCTAGTCCTTTTCTTTCTGGGATAATCCCATTCACACCAATGACTTTTCTTTATCGCTGTTAGATAATATTTAATGAGCACTCTAAATGTGCTAGGCTTTGGGCTAAACACCTTATGGGGTTTTTTTTGTTTTTTTGTTTTTGTTTGTTTTGTTTTTAATTCGTGTGACCCATGATTTCCATCACTAAAAATAATAACAGGTGACATTCTGGAATACTTACTATGTATCAGGCCCTGTTCTCAGAACTTTACATATGTTAATTTACTTTATCCTCAATACATATTTAAGGAGGACTCTCAGAGAAGTTGCCCTCCCTCATAGTAATACTTTTATAGATGCTTGCTTAAGGAGCACTAATACTATTATCCTATTTTATAGAGGCAGATACTGAGGCATCAAAAAGTGGTTACAGAACTTGCCCAAGACTGCACAAAGTGGAAATAAATTAAGACTGACCGGATGAGAACAAGCAAAGGCTATCTATTCAGAGTAAGGGAGTCAGTCACCATCACTCATGTTTTGGCAGAGACTCAAAGGCAGGCAGAGGCGTGGGAAAGCTATATAGCAGAAAAAAGGAAAGGCTTCAGGTGTCCCCGATTGGAGGCTGTCGTCATGGAGAAGCTAGACGTGGGCAGACTAGAAGTTAGGTACCCTATGCGATTGGTTGGGGTACATATTTGGCTTTCTTTTCTTGGTCCTAAATTGGAAGTGGGGACAAAAATTAGTAGAGTTGTGAATTACTAATCAAGTCCTGGCCCTTTTGGACCTATTGTTGTAGGGGTTATTATTTGGCTCCTTGGATTGTTACTTCCTACAAGCCTGCCTTATAGCAGGCTGGCTTCCTGAGCTGTTTTTGTTTGTTTATTGAAGTATAGTTGATTTACAATATTGTGTTAGTTTCACTTGTACAGCAAAGTGATTGAGTTATAAATACATATATTTTTCAGATTCTTTTCCATTATAGGTTATTACAAGATATTGAATATATTTCCCTGTGCTATACAGTAAATCCTTGCCTTTTATCTATTTTACGTATAGTAGTGTGTATATGTTAATCCCAAACTCCTAATTTATCATTCCTCCCCCCCATTGTCCCCTTTGGTGACCGTAAGTTTGTTTTCTATGTCTGTGAATCTGTTTCTGTTTTGCAAATAAGTTCATTTGTATCATTTTTTTAGATTCCACATATAAGTGATATCATAGAATACTTGTCTTTCTCTGTCTGACTTACTTCACTTAGTATGATAATCTCTATGTCTATGTTGCTGCAAATGGCAATATTTCATTCTTTTTTATGGCTGAGTAACATTCCATTGTATATGTACACATCTTCTTTATCCATTCATCTGTTGATGGGCATTTAGGTTGCTTCCATGTCCTGGCTATTGTAAATAGTGCTGCAATGGACATTGGGGTGCGTGTATCTTTTCGAAGTATGGTTTTCCCTGGATATATGCCCAGGAGTGGGATTGCTGGATCATATGATAATTCTATTTTTAGTTTTTGAAGGAACCTCCACACTGTTCTCCATAGTGGCTGCACCAATGTACATTCCCACCAAGAGTGTAGGAGGGTTCCCTTTTCTTCACACCCTCTCCAGCATGTATTATTTGTAGACTTTTTGATGATGGCCATTCTGACCAGTTTGAGCTGTTTATTATAGATAAGGGGGCTGGTTTTCTGGGCAGGCTGCTGCAGGCTGTGGATCAGAGTTCTGTTTTCATATATGATCTGGCCGTTGTCTGTTTGTATATTCAGTCTCTCAGCAACTAGAAGTCAGGCCAGCATTGCAGCTGGGACAGTATGGCTCCATAGCCCATGCTCTTCACCGCTGTTTTCTGCAGCTGCTGTCCAGCGGACTCAGCAGTCAGTATTCCCTCCTCAGAGCAACAGTCCCACTCAGTCCTTTCCTTTATGACATCACCCTGCTCTATCCAGATGGCTTGGGTTCAAATTCAGCAATCCTCAATTACTAGCTCTAATACCTCAGACAAGTTTCTCAGTCATTCTGTGCCTCAGCTTCCTCATCTATAAAATGGGGGTGACGACCGCACCCACCTCATAGGGTTATCATAAGGATGAAATGATGCAATCTATGCAAATTGCTTAGGATAGTGCTTGGCACCAAGAAAGCACTCAGCGTTAGCTACCATTATCATTATTATTCTCTCATTGTATTTCTGTATCTGTCAGACTACCTTGTTCTTTTTTGTTTTCTTGTTTACAAGTTAGCTCCCAGACAAAAAAGTTATAGGAGGGCAGGGACTTCCCTGGTGGTGCCGTGGTTAAGACTCCACACTCCCAATGCAGGGGGCCTGGGTTTGATCCCTGGTCAGGGAACTAGATCCCACATGCATGACGCAACTAAGAGTTCGCATGCCGCAACTAAGGAGCCAGCAAGCTGCAACTAAGGAGCCCGCCCAGCGCAACCAAATAAATATTTAAAGAAATAAAAATAAATAAATTTTTTTTATAAGTCTATAGGAGGGCAGAGACCTCATCCTTCCTGTTTATCAGTGTCTTAGCACAGGCCTAACATATAAGCTGACAGTCAAAACATTGTTAAAGGTATGAATAACTTAACTATACATGCATCATTGGTGTTTCAGAGTTTCCAACGACCCCCTCTTCAGGTTCGATTCATTTGCTAGAGCAGCTTACAGAACTGAGAAACACCTTACCTACTAAAATTAGAGGTTTATTATAAAAGGATATAACCCAGGAACATCCAATTGGAAGAGATGCACAGGGCAATGTATAGGGAAAGGGTGATGACCTTCCCCACTCATCATTGCTTTAATTTGCATTTCCTTGATGACAGATGATGTGGAACATCTTTCCACGTGCGTATTGGCATCGTTTTATCTTCTTTGGTGAGGTATCGGTTAAGGTCTCTGGTCCATTTTTTTAATCAGGTTGTTTTCTTACTGTTGACTTTTAAGAGTTCTTTGTATATTTTGGATAACAATCCTGTATCAGATGTGTCTCTTGCAATATTTTCTCACAGAAGTTTTAAATTGTAACAAAGTCCAGCATATCTATTTTTTCTTTCACCGATCATGCCTTTTAGTGCCGTACCTAAAATGTCATCGATGGTACTTCCCTGGTGGTGCAGTGGTAAAGAATCTGCCTGCCAATGCAGGGGACACCGGTTCCAGCCCTGGTCTGGGAAGATCCCACATGCTGCGGAGCGACTAAGCCCTTGTGCCACAACTACTGAGCCCGCGCTCTAGAGCCTGTGAGCCACAACTACTGAAGCCCCCCCGCCTAGAGCCCGTGCTCTGCAACAAGAGAAGCCACCGCAATGAGAAGCCCGCTCACCGCAACTAGAGAAAGCCCACGTGCAGCAACGAAGACCCAACGCAGCCAAAAATAAAAATAAATGTTTAAAAAAAGTAATAAATAAAGTAAAATGTCATCGCCATACCCAAGGTCATCTAGGTTTTCTCCTATGTCATCTACCAGGAGTTCTACAGTTTTGCATTTTTACATTTAGGTCGATGATCCTTTTTGAGTTAATTTTTGTAAAGGGTGTGAAGTCTGTATCTGGATGTTTTCTTTTTTGCATGTGGAGGCCCTCAGAATAGTTTTTAATGAGGAACTTTTGAGAGGGAAGACTCAGGACGCAGGTACTGAGTCATCAAAGTACCTTGCTGTAGAGAGAAGAGAGGCATTACAAAACAGGCAAAAGTATAGAGTGTTAGCCAGGCAGGGGTTAGTGTCCTAGTTTAAATTAATCAAAGCTTAGGGAATTCCCTGGTGGTCCAGTGGTTAAGACTCCGTGCTTCCACTGCAGGGGGTGCAGGTTCTATCCCTGTTTGGGGAACTAAGATCCCACATGCCACGTGTTGTGGCCAAAAAAAATAAATAACTAATCTAAGCTTGCAGGACATCAAGAGTCTATCAAGTTTATTCACCAAATAGGGCAAGAAAGAAAGAAGAAATTGGGCGGGGGGAGTAGAAATTGAGAACCAGAGGTGGAGGCTTTCAGCCCCAGAATTTTCACCATGTGACTGTATTACAGTAACGAAATCTATGTGACCAAACAAAGCTACACATTTAAAAAGTCAAGGTAGGGACTTCCCTGGTGGCGCGGTGGTTAAGAATCCGCCTGCCAATGCAGGGGACACGGGTTGGAGCCCTGGTCCGGGAAGATCCCACATGCCGCGGAGCAACTAAGCCCGTGCGCCACAACTACTGAGCCTGTGCTCTAGAGCCTGCGTGCTGCAACTACTGAGCCCACGTGCCACAACTACTGAAGCCCACGCGCCTAGAGCCTGTGCTCCGCAACAAGAGAAGCCACTGCAATGAGAAGCCCACGCACCGCAACGAAGAGTAGCCCCCACTCACCGCAACCAGAGAAAGCCTGCGCGCAGCGATGAAGACCCAACGCAGACAAAAATAAATAAATAAATAAATTTTAAAATTAAAAATAAATAAATAAATAAAGGTATAGGAACTTCCCTGGTGGCGCGGTGGTTAAGAATCCGCCTGCCAATGCAGGGGACACGGGTTGGAGCCCTGGTCCGGGGAGATCCCACATGCCGCGGAGCAACTAAGCCCGTGCGCCACAACTACTGAGCCTGTGCTCTAGAGCCCGTGCTCCACAAGAGAAGCCACTGCAATGAGAAGCCCGCGCACTGCAACGAAGAGTAGCCCCCGCTCGCCGCGACCAGAGAAAGCCCGCGCACAGCAACAAAGACCCAATGCAGCCAAAAATAAATAAATAAATAAATAAATTTATTAAAAAAAAAAGACTTTGCCTTCCAATGCAGGGGGCACGGGTTTGATCCCTGGTTGGGGCGCTAAGACCCCACATGAATTACGGCCAAAAAACCAACACATAAAACAGAAGCAGTATTATAGCAAATTTAATAAAGACTTTAAAAATGGCTCCCCTGGTCCAGGAACTAAGATCCCACATGCTGTGGGGCTAACTAAACCCACGTGCCGCAACTACTGAGCCCATGGGCCACCGCTAGAGGGCCAGAGCGCCACAACTACAGAGCCCCTGCGCTCTGGAGCCCACATGCCACAACGAAAAGATCCCGCATGCCGCAACTAAGACCCAACGCAACAAAAATAAATAAATAAATAAATAAATATTTTTAAAAAATAATAATGTTTAAAAAAATTGTTTTAAATAAATAAAAATGGTCCACGTCTAGAAAGTCTAAAAAAAAAATCAATGTATAAATATTGGAAGCTGGTACTGGTAACGTTCTAGTGATTTCTTAAGCAGAAAGGCGCTACATAGATCATTTTACAAATGCATGTTTCATACGTATGTGTTTTAGCTTTTGTAAAAAATTGTGGAATAGAACATACACTTAAAGGAGGATCTAGAATACAAATGTATGGTATAAAATGTAATTCTCCAAAGACCTGAATAAACACCACCCAAGGCAAGAAAAAGACCACCCCTGACATTCCCCTCCCTACTCCTAATGGCTATCCTAAAACTGTAACACTCGCTTCCTTCTTTTCTTCATGTGTTATTTTTATTTATGCCTTTGTATGCATCTGAAATGCCTTGTACAAATGTTTTCAAAAGGAAGTTTAGTGCAGTGGAAGAGCTCAAAATTCGGTGTCAGAAAGACCAGGTTTGGGAATTCCCTGGCGGACCAGTAGTTAGGACTCGGCGCTTTCACTGCTGAGGGCCCAGGGTTCAATCCCTGGTCAGGGAACTAGGATCCCACAAGATGCGCAGTGCAGCCAAATAAATAAATTAATCAATCAATTAAAAAAAAGAAAAAAGAAAGACCAGGTTTTAAATCCCAGCCCTGCTCCCTACTAGATATGTGACCTCAGACAAGTCATTTCCCCTCCTCCAGGCCTTTTCCTCATCTGTACAAGCAGACACAAATGGCCACATTTCCCAGGACTGTCATAAGGATCCAAATCACAAACTCCACATTTATTCAACAAGTTTATTGAGACCTCTTGGGACCTAAGCCCTGTAGAAAACAGAGATGAATCAGCTTTCACACTCAAGAAACTCACGATTGGAAATAGGTAACTATAAAAACAACACAGCCACTAAGTGCTTGGAATCAGGGAGGGACATGAGAAGGATGTAGTGTTTATAAATCTGGAATCAAAAACTAACTGCCGAGAGAGTCAGGAGGGTGGTCGAGCCTCCCACTCGGAGATGAGCTTGGGACCATCTAGAAGGGCTCTTGCCAAGGACACAGCCACGTGCCCACAGGTCTCTGGAGTTCACTGCAGGCTGGCCCACTGCAGGGATGTGTAGACCACCTTACCATCAGGCTGTGGAGAGCAAAGCAGCAGTGTCTTTCTGACACTGGTGCCGAGGCGGCCAGCAGAAACCAGGTCCTGGAGTGGGATGGGGTCCCCGGGAGCCCAGCACTGAGCGATGTAGTGAGCGTGGAAACGGAGCGGGTCGCCTGGGTGAAGGAGAGAGGCAGGTAGCAGTTTCCAGTGGCAGGGAGCTGGAAGACACTGGGACGTCCACACGGAGGACATGGGGATGGTTCCAGCTATCACTACCAATATTTTAAAAGACACCCTTGGACCTTGGAGGTGGGGTAAGTTGACACGCATGTATAGCATAATCTTATTTAAAAAACAAAAATGAAAACAAATAATTGAATACATCGTTGTCAGTCAAAGCCATGAGGAACTCAAAAGGGTATCATGTAAATATCCAATGAGAAGTGACTCTAACAGACTAAAAGAAGTAAGAAAACAATTTACAATAGGATGGCATAATAAAATAGATAGAAGAAAGGAGTCAACAAAATTTTTCTGAAAAGGGCCAGAGAGTAAATATTTTCAGTTTTGCGGGCCGTGCTGCCAACATTCAAATCTGCCACTCTAGCACAATAGCAGCCACAGACCATATGTAAACAAATGGACAAGGCTGTGTTCCAATAAAACTTTGTTTAAAAAAAACCAGTCAGTGGGCCGGATTTGACCTGGGGCTATAGTTTGCCCCCAGATTAGATGAACGCGTTCAAGTGAAGTAGGACCCCGAGTAGGGCGCTTTCCAGAAGACTAAGTAACAGGTAATGTAAATCTAAAAGAGCAAGGCTTCCAGCAATTCTACTCCTGGGTATTTATCTGAAAAAAATGAAAACACTAATTTGAAAAGATACACACACCTCTATGTTTACTGCAGCATTATTTACAATAGCCAAGATATGGAAGCAACCTAAATGCCCATCAATAGAGGAATGAATAAAGAAGATGTGGTATATATATATATATACAAACACACACACACACACACACATACATACATATAACGGAATACTACTCAGCCATAAAAAACAATGAAATCTTGGGATTTTTGACAGCATGGATGGACCTCTATTAGCATAATAGAGGGTATTGTGCTAAGTGAAATAAACTAGAAAAAGACAAATACTGTATGATTTTATTTATATGTGGAATCTAAAAAACAAAACAAATGAACAAACATAACTAAACAAAAACAGAGTCATAGATACAGAGAAGAAACAGGTGGTTGTCAGAGGGGAGGAGGGCTGGGGGAGGAAATAGGTAAGGAAGATTAAGAAGTTCAAACTTTCAGTTACAGGATAAATGACTCACAGGTAAGAAATGTACAGTGTGGGAAATATAGTTAATAATTATGTAATGTCTTCGTATGGTGACAATGGTAACTAGACTTATGGTGCTCATTTTGAAACGTATAGAAATATAAAATCACTATATTGCGTACCAGGAACTTACACAGTACTATAGGTCAATTATACTTCAAAAATAAAGTCATAGAAAAAGAGATCAGATTTGTAGTTACCAGCAGCAGAGGATGGGGGGAGGGGGAATTGGATGAAGGTAGTCAAAAGGTACAAACCAGCAGTTATAAGATAAATAAGTACTAGGGACGTAATGTACAACACGATACATATAATTAACACTGCTGTTCATTATATATAAACATTGTTAAGAGAGCAAATAAATCCTAAGACTTCTCATCAGAAGGAAAAACATTTTTTTTCTATTTCTTTAATGTTGTTTCTGTATGAAATGATGGATGTTCACTAAACTTACTGTGGTCATCATTTCATGATGTGTATAAGTCAAATCATTATGCTGTACCCCTTAAACTTATAGAGTGCCGTATGTCAATTATGTCTCGATAAAACGGAGGGAAAAAAATAAATAAATAAAAGAGCAAGGCTCTAAGACCTTCCATCTGAGGGGATGTCGTAGCAACTATAAATCAAGGCCCTCCCTGGCAGCTGGGTTTCCGGCAAGAAGCTCTCCAGGAGCCAGGCACCTCTCTGGTTGTTATGATACCTCAGTCAGCTGAGAAAGGAGCATCAAAATGCTTGAGAAGTTACCCCAAAATTGCTTTCCAAGAAACTTAGCATCTTTTAACCTCAGGAAGATTTAGAGTTAGACTTAGAAATATGTATTTAAGAGATTCAGACCTTGAACACTAATCTTCAGGGGACAAAGATTTTATGTATATTTGATACATTGAGTATTTATTGTTTTAGAAATATTGACCTATTACAAGTAACAGGTCAGCCTTGTGGTTTAGTTTCAAATGTGTGATTGAGTAATTGATTGATTTAAACTTAATCTGAAGTTTTAGTAAGTCTACTAACAGTGTAAGAATATAAACTTAAAAATTACCCCATTTATAACTTATTAGATTTAAGTTATTGGCAAGATTCATAACCAGAAAACTGCAGAACTTAAAAAAGAAAATAAAAATATTAAATTTTAAAATGCAGCTTATAATGTTTGAAACTACTTATTTCCTTTTGTAAGTGGGATCAAACATGAATTAATGGTCCCCTTAAAATCTAGTAGATTGAAAAAATTAAGTTTTATAAATTGAACTGAAAGCTTAGAAAAAACCTAGAAATTAACATTTGTATGTTTAGTAAGTTGAATATTCATTTGCAAAACCAAAATAATCTTTTTTTTTTTTTTTTTAGCATATAAAAATCACCCAAAAAAACCAGCAGCAAAGTAATTAAACCATGGTTACTTATAGAGAATGGGGCAGGGAAACTGTTCTCAGCTCCTAAATCAGTCAGTTAAATTTTAGTCTGAGAAGAGAATAAGCCTGTCAACTCATCTGCAGGAAACTTAGTGGACAGTCTCCAATGAATGGCTAAGATCTGACTACTTATCAGGCAGTTCTATCTATGTTCTTAAGGAGAACAAAGAGTGATTTTCTGCACTTTTTTTTTAACCTTTAAGTTACACAATAAATTCAAAAATTAACTGATTCATCAAAAGTCCCCTTTACCTATTCCTGATGCAAATTCCCTCCCAGAACTATTAACTATTTGTCGTTGGGCTGGAGTAAATCCTTTCAAGCTTTTTTCCCACTTGCTTGATAGGATTCTCTGGCTACTTAGTACTCCACTTTAAGTTCTTTTCATATTCTTTCACTAGAGCCACAATTTTTAAGACTACTTAAATAATTTGTCTATAACTGCATAACAGTATAAAATATGATTTACTTTTTACTATACATGTTTTTTATGAGCTGTTCTTTTGTGCCCCCTTTTTTCATTTACTAAACTGCCCTTCAAATGAGCACAGGTTCCCAAGTGTTTCCTGTCCTTCCATGGTTTCAGAGGCTGAGAAAATGAGACCAAAAAAAAGAAAAGAAAAATGCAGAATGTAGTGGGATTGTGAAGAAATGAGTGGCAACCAGAGGTCCCAACACAAACTCACCGGGATAGACCAGGAAGTCGCCCCCGAACTTGCCAGCCGCACTGAGGAAGAAGCCTCGCTCCCACAGGTCTCTGTAGATGCTGTAGCGAAGCTCGTGGGCAGGACGGCCAGCGTGGGGCCAGTCTTTGGACTGGACACGCCAGTCCAGCGGCCTAGCCTTGATGGGCCGAGGCCTAGCAGTGGCCAGCTGGATGAGCAGAGCAGACCTGGGCAAAGGAGCCACCCCATTTGAAGGCCCTGGCTGGGGAGAGGAGGAGCCTGGCGGGGGGTGAATCCAAGAGAGTTTGGTGAATCCAAGGGGCAAGGTTTTCCCAGCCCCAGGGAGAACCAGCCCTAGATTCCCTGCCAAAATTCCCCAAAGATCTCTTCCCTCCTTCCCCTGGTCCCTGGACTCCAGCTCCCACCTTCACCTGCTTCCTCACGCTCTCCAGCAGCCTGGCCAGCACTGGCCTCGTTCTCTTCTGCAGCTTGGTTCCCACCGGCCTCCTGGCTCCCGCTGGTCCCTGATTTCTGTTCCAGCTTCTGCTTCTTCGCAGCCTGGCCCTCTGCAATCTTCTCTAGGAGCTCCTGACGACGGGTCTCACGGGCCTCAGCTGCCAGAGCACTTTGCTCCTGGAAGCCCTGCTCTTGCTGGCGCTTGAAGGATGCCAATGCCTGAGAAGTAAACTTATCTGTAATCTCAGGATCCAGGCATGCCTTGCCTTAGGAAGCTAGGAATCCCGACTCCCTGGCGCCTCCCAGCCTAGGGGCGCGAACCCGGGGATCCCAGTATCCTACTTTCACAGTATTCCAGAATCCAGGACTCCCAGACCCCTCCCACCTCAGGGACCTGTTGTCCCCAGCCTCTTCTCCCGCAGGCGCCCCCAACCTGCCCCCTTACCAGGCTGTGTTGGCGGGGATCCGGGCGCGGGGCGCTGACTAGGGTCACCGCGCCGATCTCGGCCAGCAGCCGCGCCTCTTCGGGCATCAGCAGCAGCGGGAGGCCCAGGCGCGAGTTCTGGCGGGGTCCGCGGGGCAGGGCGCCCACCGTGCGGCCCCCTACTCCCAGGCGCTCTCGCAGCGCCTGCACCGCCTCGGCCCCCCACACCAGGGAGCGGCCGTTCGCCACCTCCACCACCAGCATCCTCCTGCGGGAGGCCAGGGGCACAGCAGTCACCCACAGAGCTGCACGCCTCTCACCGCCCGACTTGCGCCGCGGGGAGGCCTCCCACCGCCGGGGGGGAGGGGTCTCGGCGAAGCCCAGCCCCTGAGTCTCGGGGGTCGGAGCCTCGCTCAGTGCCGCGTTCGCCACCTGCTGAGCGGGAGGGCCAGGCTCCGCCGCCTGGGCGCTGGACTCCGCCCTCGGGCGATCCCGCCAGGCCCCGGGGCTGACCGAGACGAGGACCCGCCCCGAACCGAGCCGCCGGGCCCCGCTGGGGCGTCTCGGACCCCGCGCTCAACATTCTGGTCTGGGTCAACACTGCCATGCCGGCCCACGCGCCTCGTAGCAAAGCCTGCCCCAGCGCGGGCCACGCCCCCTTCGAAAGATCCATTTCGGCTTCGCCCGTCGGGTGTCCCCGTCAGGTGTCGGGACCTCCAGAGGCCAAAGCCCCGCTGAGGCCACGTCCTCTTCGGGTTGCTCGGGACTTGGCCCCTCCCCTTTCCGAACCCCCGAGGTTCGGCCTCAGGTCCCCTTGCTCTGAGTCGGGCTCCTAGAATACGAAGCCCCGCCCCCGCCCGAGCTTGACCGGTCCGTAAGTTCGGGAGTCCTCGGCTCAGCCGAACCGCAGCACCGCCCCCTCCCGAACATAAGGGGTTCAGCGTTCGGGCGTCCTCGGCTCCCGTCAATCCCATAGCCTGAGGCCCCGCCCCCTCCGGCCGCCTGAGCTCCCCCAGTTGGAGCTCCTGTCCCACGTTCGAACCCCACAGCCGGAAGCCCGGTCCCCTGAACACCCGCCGTCTGTTCTCCGCTCGGGCGGGCTCACCCCACTCGTGAGCGCTCCCTTCAGAATGTGGCACCGTCCTCTGATAGAACCAGCTAGTCACCTCGTAAACACCAGCTCGCAGTCCCGGCGGAGCCACCCCCTTACGTAGCGCGCCACGCGCTGCTTCCTCCACCCGCCCCCCATGCCGACCCCCTGCGTCGATTTCGTCACGCCGCCACCTCAGCGGAGCGGGAAGTCTGGGACCCGCCCCGCAGGGCCGTATCCTTGCCTTCCCCCGAAAGTGAAACCCCCTTGAGCCCGCCCCTCGAAGCGCACCTCCCTCCTCGGTTCCGGGACTTGGAAATGGGAGGCTCCTTACGCTGGACCCGACCCCTTGGCACCACGGCCCGGGGCCCCGCGGGGCCCCGCCCCCTTTAGGCCGGGACGCTGTTTGCCCCGCCCCCTTGGAATACTCCTGAGCCCCGCCTCTTTCGTGTTGCCTAAACCCGTGGCTCCGCCTCCCTCCTAAACATGAGACTCCGCCTATCAGCCACCCAGGGTCACTTGTATCCGACTACCTCCGAAGGGAACCGACGCTGTGGCCCCTCCACATCCGGCCGAAGCTCTTGGCTCCGCCTACATCCGAACAGAGTCCTTCAGTACTCGACTACCTCCGAAGAAAACCGAAGCTTGTGGCCCCGCCTCCAAACCGCCTCCCGACTCTGTCCCAAGGAACCTGAAGCGGAGATTCCACCTCATTCCGAACGCTGAGCTCCAGGCCCCGCCTCTTTCCCAGGTTCGGTCGCTTCCCTCCGTGCCCGAAGCTTCTGGCCCCACCCCTTTCCGAGGCCGAAGCCCCGCCCCTTTGCGTGCTCGCAGCTCGGTAGAACCGAGTCCGGGTCCAGCTGCAGACTCGTGCTCCCTTCACCCAGTCCGGGCTCCTTCTCTGCCCAGCCCGGAGCCTGCCGGGCGCTGCACACCCGGCCCCGGACCGCGCACCCCAGCCGGCCCCCCGAAAGAGACTGGCGACGCGGGGGCGTGCTGGGCGGGGTAGGCGTGGCGGATCCGCGGAGGCCGGCGGGCCGGGACTGCTCGGCTGCTTCCTGCCCTGCGGGCGGCGCGGAGCCGCGGGCCCAGGTGGGTCCGCCACGCCTGGGCCGGGGTGCGGTGGGCGCGGAGGCGCCCCGGAGACCGGGAGGGGTCTGGACAGTGTGGGGTCGCTGCGGATCGGCGGGCTGATGAGATGCGGGGGCGGTGCCGGGAGCGCGGCCGAGCTCCCGGGTGGCGTAACCGCCTGTGGCTTTGCCCGGAGCGGATCTGACCCGCGCTTGGTGCGCGCAACGGGAGTGGGGCTCGGGAGCGGGCCCGCTCTCCGGGTTTCAGACGGGAGAAGGAACCGGAGCTCCGAAAAGAGGGCGAGGCTGGAGGCCTGGGCTCCTCTGAGGCCCTCTCGGAGAAGGGCAGGGAGTCTGGAGAGCAGGGTTCTCAAAGAGGGAGAGGCTGGGGGATAAGAAGAGAGGAGCTGGATTGCTGGGATACTCGAAGGAGGGGGGGGCCGGGGGGTTTGGATTCCTGGGTTCTCAAAGGAGAAGAGAGCTGGGGGCCTGCGTTCTCAAAAGAGGGGTTCTGTGGGTGGCTTCCTCTATCCTCGAAGGAGGAAGGGCCTGGAGGTCGGGATTCCTGTGTTGTCAGAGGAGAGGAGCTGAGGGTAGGACTCCTTGATTCTCGACAACTGGGGACTGGGTGGGGGGGCGGCGGATCCTTGACTCCTCTAAGGGGAAGGGGCTGGGGGTCCGGACTCCTGGGTTCTCACTGGGAACCTCTGCCCCTCCCCCAGAACATGTCGCCCGAAGAATGGACATATCTACTGGTTCTTCTTATCTCTATCCCCATCGGCTTCCTCTTTAAGAAAGCTGGTGAGTCAGGTGCCCTCCCCAGTGGAAAATAAAGGGAGGGGGGGTGCCCGGGCTGGGGACCCCTGGAAGGTTCCACGCTTATGCTATGCCTTCTCCCTGCAGGACCTGGGCTGAAGAGATGGGGGGCAGCAGCTGTGGGCCTAGGGCTCACCTTGTTCACCTGTGGCCCCCACACTTTGCATTCTCTGGTCACCATCCTTGGGACCTGGGCGCTCATTCAGGCCCAGCCCTGGTGAGGATTTGGTCGGGGGAGTTGGGGGAGATGGAGGGGGTGGAGGAAGCGACCTGTTTCCTCTTGGGGTCTTTCTCTGTTTCTGTCTCCATCTCTGGATGTCTCTTGTTTATCTGTAGATTCTCTGTGTCATTTGTCTGGTCTGTTTTTCTTCCTCTCCTGCCTTTTTCTGGGTCTTTGTCCCTGTGTGTTTGTCCTGGTCCTTTACATCCATGTCGTGGATTCAGGAGAGAGGAGGACGTTACTAGTCTGCTGGCCCTGCCACCGTTGGTATTGGTATTCTCTCTCTCTCTCTCTCTCTGTTTCTCCCTCCCTCTTTCTCCCTCCACCTCCCCTCTCTCCCTCGCCCTTCCTCCTCCCTCCCAGAAAAAATGGAGTATTGAAGGGTCTTCACCCTGAAGCCTCTCTTAACCCCCTTCTCATTTTCTTCTCTGTTGCTGCGCATTTCTGTGTAGCTGTTTCAATCGTGCTCATTCCATACCCCCCGCCCCTCATTTTCTGTCTCGGGAGGTGGGGAGGTGGGGAAGGATTTGTAGCTGGAATCTAGGGGCGGCTGAGGCAAGATCTCGTGCACCCCTGCACCCAGCACAGCACGCCTCTTGCCTTTGCCCAGCTCCTGCCACGCCCTGGCCCTAGCCTGGACCTTCTCATATCTGCTCTTCTTCCGCGCGCTCAGCCTGCTGGGCCTGCCCACTCCCACACCCTTCACCAATGCCGTCCAGCTGCTGCTGACACTGAAGGTCAGACTCCCCTCCAGCCCTCGCTGTGTGCCAGTTAACCACCAAAACTTTACCTTCTCCTCCCAGCCACTCCCGTGGGAGGCAGAGGGAAGGGGATGGTCTGTCCCACACACCCCGCCGGGGGCGGGGCTTCACCTCTCAGCTCTTCCCTGGGATAAAGAAGTATCCAAAGTTATGTAACTGTGGGTGCCATGTGTTGGCTGAGCTAAAGTGCGTCTTTGTAGCAAGCCATTTTGCAGAGGAGGACAGCCATCTCCGGGGAGGTATCACTCAGTTAAGGACGCAAAACCAGGACACCACGTCCGGCTCTCCATGACCTGGGAAGATGGGTGAAAACAGATTCCCAGGCCCCACCCCTGGGAACGTAAAGTCGTGCGTTCCTACTATGCGCTACGTATCAGTGAACAGGACGGTCATGTGAGGTGGTGAATGAGGTCTCCTCAGCATCCTGTGTTCCCCGCGGGAGCTGGAGAAAGAGGCTTTCAGGACATAGGGACCAGCATGTGTGGAAGGGAGCAGGCTGAGTCCCATCAGCAGTGGACCAGCCACACGGACCGTCCATCAAGAGCGGAAAAGAGCACAGGCAGCCCAGGCCAAACCATGCAGGGCCTTGTTGGCTAAGATGAGGGGGTCCCGACTTCTTCCTGTGGGGGCCCAAGAGCCACTGCAAGAGGTTTTTTGATTTGTTGCCAGAAGAGGTAATGTGACCAGATTTACAGGTTTAAAAATCCTTCCTCCCGATGCTGAGCGAGTTGAAGCAGAAGGGGCAAGATGGGGTGACGTGGGACTCTTTTATCAAAGTCCAACTGACAAACAGTGGCGGCTTGATGCAGGCCTGTGGGCAGGTCAGTCAGGGCCCCACCAGGAAGCCCGGCATTTAGGAGAAATTGAGGGCGGGTTGGGGAGAGGTCCTGGCCCCCAGGGCACGAGAGGAGGGGCAGGTAGTGGAGCCGGGAAGGAAAAAGACTTGCGTAGAGCCCCCCAATTCAAGAAGATCATCAAGGATCATGGCCAGCCCAAGGTGATCTTATCAGTACAAGGGAATAAAAACCCAAGCCTCACTCCTGCCTTCCTCCATCTCTGCCTGGGGCTCTGTGCCAACTAAACCCAGGGGGAAGCTGGAAGACACAGGCCTGTGGATGTTGAGGCGGCCTGGGGTCTGTGCGGAGAAGGGTAGAGAGCAGATCTGAAGGAGGAGCCCGAACATATTCAGCCCAGTGGTGGAGGCAAAGCGAGAGGGACAGACTCCAGAGACTTAAGGGATTCGATTGGGGGAGTGAGGAAGGTTTCCAGCCTAAGCAATTAATTGGATGGTGGTGGTATTTGCTGACGGCAGAGACTAGAAGAAGACCCACTTTGGGGAGAGGCTAATACCGTGTTCCACCTTGGATGTGTTCAATTCGAGGTGCCTGGAAGATACCAAGTATTAATGACAAGAGGTAGCTTTTTTTTTTTTTTGATCTTGCCACACGGCTTCTGGGATCTTAGTTCCCCGACCAGGGATCATCAAACCTGAGCCCCAGCAGTGAAAGCGCCGAGTCCTAACCACTGGACCGCCAGGGAATTCCCTAGAGGCAGCTTGATGAACAGTCTTGGGGCTTGGAGGAGAGGTCCCACCGGGTTACACTGTGGGTGGTATCTAAAGTCACGAACTGCTGGAGAACCCAGAAAGATGGAACTCAGAGAAAAAAGACAGAGGGGCCGAGGAGTGAGCCCTGCGAGAGTCACCAAGAAGCCCTTACTCACGACCAGATGCCCAGAGCTGCCCGTGGAGTAGAGCCTCAGCGCCCAGCTGCACGGGGCTGCAGCAGCTGTTGGCTGCCCAGAGAGGTAGTGAAAGGGAGGTGGGTGAGAGGAAGCCCGGGTCTGACCTGTCCTTCCCTACACCCCTTCCTCCCAGCTGGTGAGTCTGGCCAGTGAAGTACAGGACCTGCATGTGGCCCAGAGGAAGGAAATGGCCTCAGGCTTCAGCAAGGGGCCCAGCCTGGGGCTGCTGCCTGATGTTCCCTCTCTGCTGGAGACGCTCAGCTACAGCTACTGCTACGTGGGCATCATGACAGGTGAGCGTGCCCGCCCCGCAGGCCTGCCTCCGCAGCTCCTCACCCTCTGTCTCCATTCTCTGCCTGGAGTTTGGTGCCTGTTGCATGTTCCCACATCCCATCCCAGCATCTGCCGCTCTGAGGGTGAGCATCTATGCCCGAGTCCACGTCTGACTGTCCCCCTGGTCCCAGGGCCCCTCCAGAGTACAGACAGACTGTTCTCAGCCTCAGTGATTCCTTGTAACTTTTTGGGAGCAAACAGGAGATAAAGGAGAAAGATCTACATCACCCTAACGTTTCTGCTGCCCGGGCAACAAGTATTCACAGCTTATGATCCCATTTTTAGTTTCAGAAAATATTTTTCACTAACGTTGACCTCTTAGAAGGTGTTCATTTTCATAGCAACTGTATTGAGCTATGATTACCATATTCACCCACTTGTAACCACATCCAGCTTGCTGGGTTTTAGTCTATTCACAGAGTTGTGCAACCGTCACTGCCATGTAATTTCGTCACCTCGAAAAGAAACCCTGCACCCTTTAGCCGTCGTCTCCCAAACCTCCGTCTGCCCCCATTCCCTGGAAACCACTAATTGACTTTCTATCTCTATGTATTTGCCTATCCTGAACGTTTATAAGTGGAATCATACAGTGTGTGGTCTTCTGTGACGTGTAAGACGTTTAACACTTCTGTTAACCCCACTCTGCTCCCTCCCTAGGCCAAGGGCAGTCTCCTCTTTTCCTTCTCTGTCCCTCTGCAGCCCCTCCCTGCTCAGTGGCCAGAGGGGTCTCATGAAAAGGCAAAATGATAATCCAGCACTTCCCTGGTGGGAGAGCCTATACTGGTTTCCTAGCGCTTAGAACAAAACTCAAAGTCCTCATCAGATCCCCCAGGGGTCCCGCCCCTGCCACCCTCTCATTTCTTCTCACACCACTCTTCCTCTGCAGATGCACTGCTGCACTTCCTGTCACTCCTTTATACCCAGCTCACCCCCCACCCCGTCCCTCCAGGTCCGGTCTGTCTGTCTCTATCTGTCTCGGTGTCTCCATACCCCTCATCCTCAGGCTCTGTGTCCCTTTCCAGAAGTGTCTGTCCCTCGTCCTCCCCTTTCTCCGCTTCCTTGTCCCTTTCTCTCTGGGTTTCATACCCCCACTCCCCTCTCTGCTTCTCGGTCTCCTTCCTCTCTCCCTGGTCCACCTCAGCTCCCGAATCTCTGGTCCATCTCCCCCCTCCCCCAACCCCGCCCGAGACTGGAGCTGGGCGCCCCTGCCGTGTGTACCGTGTCTGACCAGCTGCCCTCCCTCCCGCCGCAGGCCCGTTCTTCCGCTACCGCACGTACCTGGACTGGCTAGGGCAGCCCTTCCCCGGGGCCGTGCCCAGCCTGCGGCCCCTGCTGCGCCGAGCCTGGCCGGCCCCGCTCTTCGGCCTGCTCTTCCTGCTCTCCTCCCACCTGTTCCCGCTGGAGGCCGTGCGTGAGGACGCCTTCTACGCCCGCCCGCTGCCCGCCCGCCTCTTCTACATGATCCCCGTCTTCTTCGCCTTCCGCATGCGCTTCTACGTGGCCTGGATTGCCGCCGAGTGCGGCTGCATTGCCGCCGGCTTCGGGGCCTACCCCGTGGCCGCCAAAGCCCGGGCCGGGGGCGGCCCCACCCTCCAATGCCCACCCCCCAGCAGGTCAGGCGGCGGGAGGGAGGTGTCCCAAGACCCGGCAGGCCCCATCACCGCGGGCTGGCCCTGCCCCTAGCAGGGAGGATAGCGGGGAGCAGGGGGGGGGGCAGGTCTCCCACCTGTTGTCAGCAGAGTGTCACCCTCAGCCACCACAGCCCGCCTTCCCCCGTCCTAAGGAAACAGTAGTCCTGATCCATACGGATTGCCCCCTGTTGCTAGTGCTTGACCCCCCCTTGGGGTGGTGAATTGCTCTCTGTTGCTAGGAAAAGGAACGTGTTACAGCAGTCACACGCTGTCCCTCTGTTGCCGTGGAAGCGACACCCCAGTAACCCAGTTGTTCCTGGTTGCTCAGGGTGCCATCGTTGGGCAGTGAGGAGTAGCCCTTTGTTGCTAGGGAGAACATTCCCTAGCAACAGCACTGCCCCTTCCTGCCAGAAAGCTGCTCTTTGTTGCTACGGAAACGGCATCCCCTAAACTGCCCCTTTGTTGCTGGGAGCGAGCACGCCCCTCCCCATGGGATGTCGTCACATAACAGCCTGCTGTTGCCCTCTTTTTCTACGGAAATGGCATCCTTGACCATGCTGTCCTCTAGCAGAGGGGACACCATTCCTAGCAACTGCAGGTCACGTTCCTACTGTTGCCCAGGAAATCCCCTGGTAACTATGAATTAACCTTGTTGCTGGTGAAACTAGCCCCCTAGCTCCTTCATCACTAGATAAATCACACAGCTAGTAACTACAGACTCTCTTGTTGCTAAGGATATGTTGCTCCTGTGTTGCTAGAAAATGGCACCCCTAGCAACCAGGAATGGCCTGTCCCTCTGTCCCTAGCAGTCATGGTCAGCCTTCAGGCTGGGGCTGGGAAAGCAGCCCTTTGATGGAAATTCTGAACTACTCCTTACAAGGGTTGGGCAATCCCCTAGTAGTCACAAACTGCCATTCCATTGCGGGGGAAGTGGCACCCACCCCCCCCCCCCGCAAATTTCTTGCCACTGCCATAGTATAGGGTATCCCCCAGAAGACGTCAAGCAGGAATTGAAGGCTTTTCTAAACCTTCTGGGCCCCGCCCCTAATGGATGCTCCCCTTCCATTATCAGAAGCTGCCAACGGTTCAGGTGGGCCAAGGATATCCCCCACTGCTGGTGGGGGGGGGGGGGGTTGGCACCAGTGACCCAGGAACCACCGTATTACTGGAGATGACCCTTATAAAACAATCCTGGGGACCAATAGCCAGGAAAGGCCCTTTCAGGAAGCTTTTCTAAACATCCTAGACCTTGTTGCTAAGGAATGCCCTTTCCCTAGCAACAGAGACCATCAAGGTGTCAGGCGGGCCTAGAACATCTCCCTAGCAACCACGGACCACCTCATTGTTAGGGATGCTGCTTCCCTAACAACCAAAGTGTCCAACGATTTAGAATGGACGACTTGGAGGCTTCTCTGAATATGCTGAGCTTGGTTGCTAAGGAATGGCCTTTCCCTAGCATCTGAGACCCTTGGCAGGTCAGGTTGCTAAGGACTCATAGCTTAGCAACCGTGGCCCTTCCAGACTTTTCCTGGCTGTTGCAGGCCCCCTTACCAAAGAGGAGAACCCTATTGCTGATGAACTGTGCACTTCCCCAAAATGCTCAGTCTGGGCTACCCTCCCCTGTTGCCCTAGCAAACGTGACAGCCAGAGAACTGTTGCCTGGCCAGGATCCCCTCCTTAGCATCCGGGGCTGGGATAGTAGCCAGAGTCAGGAGGGGGCCTGGCTGAGCTGCATGTCTGTCCCCCGCCCTCATCCTCCACCCCCCCCCCCCCCCCCAGTCCGGAGAAGGCGGCTTCCACGGAGTACGACTATGAGACCATCCGCAACATCGATTGCTATGGCACAGACTTCTGCGTGCGCGTGCGGGATGGCATGCGATACTGGAACATGACGGTGCAGTGGTGGCTGGCGCAGTACATCTACAAGAGCGCGCCCGCGCGCTCCTACGTCTTCAGGTGAGCCCAACTGTCTCGGAGGACTGCACGGAAGTACATCTCCCAGCTGCCCCTGGGGCCGCCTGCGGCTTCCCCCGCTGGGCCTCCACCCCTGAGGGTCATGGGAGTTGTAGTTTCTTGAGCTTCGCGCTGGCTCTGATTTGCGTTATTCCGGGGTCAATTCTTCCTCCTCTCTGGGCCTCCGTTTCTACATCCTTAAAGTCAGCCCCGCTCCACAAACGCAGTGTACTGAGCCCTGTGGACTCAGTAGCTAGACTTTCCGGAATCTTAACCCTGCCAGTTACTAAGAAACCTTAAGAAGTTAGTTGACCCCTGTTTCCTCAACTTTTTTTTTTTTAATTTCAAAAATTCCCATATATGCTTTTTTTTTTTTTTAATTCCAAATGCTTACTTTAATTACCCTTGACTAAACCCCAAGAGATACAGCTATTTACTTGGAGCCCAGCAAGATAAATTGCTTCAGCATACTGCAAGAGGAAGCCATTGAAGTAATCACTCTGCTTTGTAAACCTTTATGTAACTTCTGGCTAGTAAACATAAAAATTTAAACAAACTGTGGGAGCAGGGGCCCCACCCAAACATGGACTGTAGAAATAAAAGAGGAAAAGGCAATCTCTACCTTTTCCCAAAAGCAAAATCAAACACAATTAACAATCCCCTAGCTCTTAAAGTTACTTTTTTTTTTATAACATCTTTATTGAAGTATAATTGCTTTACAATGGTGTGTTAGTTTCTGCTGTATAACAAAGTGAATCAGCTATACATATACATGTATCCCCATATCTCCTCCCTCTTGCGTCTCCCTCCCACCCTCCCCATATATGCTTTTTTTCCCAGTTTTTTAAAATTGAAGTATAGTTGATTTACAATGATGTATTAGTTTCAGGTGTACAGCAAAGTGATTCAGTTTTATATATATATATATATATATATATATATATATATATACACACACACACATATATATATATTAATTCTTTTATTTTTTTTGGTCACGCTGAGCAGCGTGTGGGATCTTAGTTCCCCCACCAGGATTTGAACCCTGTCGCGGCAGTGAAAGCACGGAGTCCTAATCACTGGACCGCCAGCGGTTGCCTATCTATTCTTTTTCAGATTCTTTTCCCTTATAGGGTACTACAGAATATTTAGTATAGTTCCCTGTGCTATACAGTAGGTCCTGGTTGGTTATCTATTTTTTATATAGTAGTGTATATATGTTAATCCCAAACTCCTAATTTATACCCCCCGAACCCAGTTTCCTCAACTCTTAAATGGGGGTAATGCTGTTACCTGTTTCATAGGTTGATGTGAGGAATAAGTGAGATAAAGTGTGAAATGCACTTAATGTGAAGCCTGATTAGCTTGTATTATCCTTCACTCATCTGATATTTCTTGAGTGGAGACTTTCTGTAAAGATAAGATAAACTTATCTTTACAACCTTAGGAAGTAGGAGTTCTCATCATCCCCATTTTATTTATTTATTTTTTATTTATTTCTTTTATTTATTTCTTTTTGGCTGCGTTGGGTCTTAGTTGCTGTGCGCAGGCTTCTCCCTAGTTGCAGCGAGCGGGGGCTACTCTTCACTGCGGTGGCTTCTCTTGTTGCGGAGCACGGGCTCTAGGCACGTGGGCTTCAGTAGTTGTGGCGTGCCGGCTCAGTAGCTGTGGCTCGCGGGCTCTAGAGCGCAGGCTCAGTAGTTGTGGCGCACGGGCTTAGTTGCTCCGCGGCATGTGGGGTCTTCCCGGACCAGGGCTCGAACCCGTGTCCCTGCATTAGCAGGCGGAGTCTTAACCACTGCGCCACCAAGGAAGCCCCCTCATCCCCATTTTAAAGATGAAGAGACCCAGGATCAGAGGTCTGATCTTAGGCAACCTGCCTAGTGTCACCAGGTGAGGTCAGGATACATCATGACACGTTCTTAAAATGAAGCAGTCAATCATGGTGCCTCTGGAGCTAGACTTCCCTGGGTGTGTGATCTGATTTATGATTTAAAGATCTGCTCCGACCTTGTGTGGGAATGGGCTAAGGTGGGGGAGGGGAGCAGGCGATAAAGCAGGGACTGGCCCGGTGGGCATTGATGGTATCCTAGAGTAGGGACCAGTGGCCTAGAAGTGGGTGCATTTGAGAGGTGGAGGTGGGAAACAGCTTGATGGCCAGGTGATGGGCTGTGCGTGATGGTAGGGCACAGAAGGGCTGTTTCCTGCGGAGGGGAAACTGGGCAGAAGGAAGTTTCAGGAGTGGGTAGGATGAGGAAGCTAGACTCGGGTTTAGTCTCCCTGATTTTGAGGTGACTGTTAGATTTCCAGCTGGGGTTGTTGGCTAGGCAGTTAGTTGTGTGATTCTGGTGCGTAAGGGAAGGGTTGGTGTAGGAAGTGGACACGTGAGCGTCAGCAGGTGTGGATGATACTTGAAAGCTCTGGGGCTGAGCATCAGGTCAAAGCACAGAGTGCTCGAACGTTTAGACCAGGGATTCTCAATGCGGGGGGGGGGGGGGAGCAATTGTGCTGCACCCCCAGGGGGCATTGGCAATGTCTGGAGACGCTGTTGTCATAATGGGGATGTGCTACTGGCATCTAGTGGGTGGAGTCCAGAGATACTCCTAAACAACCTGCGCGGCACAGGACAGCACTCCACCTCCCCACCCCCACCCCCACCCCCCCGAAGAATGATCCTGCCCCAGGTGTCTGTAGCGCCAAGATCCAGAAACCCTGGTGTAGACTAGGGACCAGCAGGAAGAGCCAGCACAGATGCAGCCAGTGACACAGGAGGACAGTCAGCAAAGTATTCATTCCCGGAAGGAAGCCGAGAGAAGTAAGTGTTTCAAGGAGGAGCGAGGAGAGGATTGGTGTGTCTGCCGGTGCCAGGGGCTTCAGTGCGCTGAGGGCGAGTGTGGCCACTGGGTGGGGCGTGATGGGAGGAAGCCCCCGGCAACCTTGACGGGAGCAGAGTGGAGGGCTGAAGTGAAAGCCGGCTTGGAGAGGGTTCAAGAGAGGACGGAAGGGGGAGCCTAGACGATTCCTTGGAGAGTGTTCACTGTGGGGGCAGGGGGGCAGCGAAGCAGGGAGAGAAGAGTGGGTGGCGGAATGGCCAAGAGCTCAGGTGTGCGCACGTGGAGTTAGAGACGCCGGGCTTGCGCTGACGCGTGTCCTACTGTCAACTGCTTTCAGTTGTCTGTCAACTGCCGACCCACAGCATTCTGTCTCCACCAGAGGTAGAAAAGAAAGAAAACAGTTTTGTGGACTTCCCCAGCGCTCCAGTGGTTAAGACTCCGTGTTTCCACTGCCGGGGGCGTGGGTTCAGTCCCTGCTCTGGGAACTATTATCCTGCATGCCTCGCTCGCGGCGTGGCCAAAAAAATAGGGGGAAAAAAACCGGTTATTGAATAAGCATTAAACCAGATTTCGAGGCATGGCGCAAGTAACCCACTGCTGAGATTACCAAAATGGAAAGAAAGCTCACCCTTTAAAAAAATTTTTTTAACAGTTCATCCATCCATCCATTTTATTTTTATTTTTTTTAATTGGGGTATAATTGATTTACAATGTTGTGTTAGTTTCAGGTGTGTCGCAAAGTGAATCTGTTATACATATACATATATCCACTCTTTTTTTAGCTTCTTTTCCCATATAGGCCATTACAGAGCACTGAGTAGAATCCCCCGTGCTATACGGTAGGTCCTTCTTAGTTGTCTAGAAATCTCACCCTTTTTGTCTTCTCCATCGCCACTTAGAGCCCTTTACGTAGCTTGTTCTCGAGAGACACCATAACTGCTCCTCACGTCGGAGAACTCCACAAGCACTATTGCGTGCTCTCATGTTCATCCTAAGTTCACCTGGTGATTGGGGTAGCCACCTGGCTAGTTACGTGTCTTTATCTGAAGGAAGAATAAAACTCCTATCTCTATGACCAGCAGGTGTTTACAGCTCGGAGCTGGCACCTAGGATAAACCCTCATAGCTGTAGGGAGACAGGCGCTATCTCCCTCCACACCTAGGCTTCAAAGAGATGGCTCCCAGGCCCTCGAGAAGAACATTCCTGGACTGTAACACTTTCTAGAGGCCTGTTTTACCTTTTCAAAGATTTCCATCTGTATCCAAAGGATAACGGAAAGATGCTCAAACAGGTTTTTCAAGGAAATGGCCTAAGAAAGGAGAAGGAGGAAAAGATCTTCCCTTTTGGCAACAGGGAAAATTCAACCTTTTTATGGACCCTTACGCCCTCTGCCGCCCCCCCGGCCCCCCCCCCCCCAGGAAAGGGTGGTCAGTGTCATTCTGTCATTAGGTTATTTTTGCACTTTTAACACCCTGATGATGTGCCAGAGGGAAAACTTGATGCCCATGGGCAGGAACTCAGGCCACGGTCCTTGGCAAAGCCTGCTCTGATTTGTGGGTTCTCTGTGGAAGTGGGGATCAGAGCCTAAATTTGTGGGTCTTCAAGGGATAGCATTTGGAGTCCTTAAGGAGAAGGGACCATGGCTGGAGATTTCTGAGTCTTCATGGATCACGATTTATATTCCTGGATCCTCAAAGAGGAAGTGGCTGGGGACTTGACTCCTGGGTCCTGAGGGAAAATAGTGTTGGGAGGGGGTTTCTGAGAAGAGAGTAAGAGTACCGGGTCTGGGGGAGGAGGGGCTGGGGGCCCGGACCCCTGGGTCTGAGGGAGGAGGGGCTGGGGGTCTGGACTCCTGGGTCTCAGGGAAGAGGGCAGGGGGCCTGCACTCCGGGTCCTGATTCCTAGCCCCTCCCCCAGGAGCGCCTGGACCATGTTACTGAGCGCCTACTGGCACGGCCTGCACCCTGGCTACTACCTCAGCTTCCTGACCATCCCGCTGTGCCTGGCAGCTGAGGGCCGGTTGGAGTTGGCCTTTCGGGGGCGGCTCAGCCCCAGGGGCCAGAAGGCCTGGGACTGGGTACACTGGTTCCTGAAGATGCGTGCCTATGACTACATGTGCATGGGCTTTGTGCTGCTTTCGCTGGGCGAAACCCTCCGGTACTGGGCCTCCATCTACTTCTGCATCCACATCCTGGCCCTGGTGGCCCTCGGGCTGGGGCTGGCTCTAGGTGGGGGCAGCCCCAGCCGGCGGAAGACGGCATCCCCCGCCACCAGCCTTGCCTCGGGAAAGCTTCGGGAGGAGTAAGCTGTCACGACACTCCCTCTGCCGTCGGTCCAGCTACCAAGCTTTTGCCTGGGAATTCTGTGAAGCATGCTGCTGTCGCCTTTCCCAGAAAGAGTCCTGAGTATGGCAAGGGGCCTGGAGAGGGTTCCCGCTTCCCCAGCTCAGCACCGTGCCTGGAAAAGCCTCCGCCCTGAGGGCCCCAGATGATCAGTTTTCCCTCCTGTAAAAATCAAGATATGGTCCAGACAAGAATCTCCCTTTGTCCCTGCCCAGCACCAGGTATTCAGAGAGAGCTGCGTTTTCCCCCCAACAGCAGGGGCCGATGGGCGACATGGTTTCTTGGGCAAATTTCCCTTCTTTGGCTCCACAGTGTGGGGTTAGGAGCTTCAGGGCAGGCTCTGGGAGTGGGGGACCTCTTTCTGGTCGCTTCCACTCTTGTCTCATTAGACCAGTATGGAGTATAACCCTCCTGGAACGGAGAAGCTGAGCGCAGATGTACAGGCCTTTGGACTATGGTTCTCGTAGGTTCCATCTGAGCCACCTAAGGGTCCCAGCGCTCCTGTCACCCTCTTGTCATCCTTTGACCTAAGAGGCTCAGAATGTGTAAATCTCTCCTAATAAAGTGTCACACAAAGACTGTATGTGGGAATGTCTGTGGGTGATCAGTGTGGGGGGACTTGTACCACCGCATCCCTCTGTGATGTGCTAACACCCAGCCCCCCCGGGAGCCACGCAGGCATCTGTGGACTTCAGCTCCCAGGAGACCTTTCGGAGCAGAGGCCCTGACAGTTTATGGGAAGTGCCGTGTATTTCCTCCGGGCCACCTGGCGGCCAGGTATGCCCCTGTCTCAGGCTCCTCCCTCACCTGGGGCAGTCCCCGCTCAGCTGGCCCTAGAGACGGAAACAGATCCTCGGCTGGGGCCATGGAAGAGAGCCCGATGTGGGAACCGGACGCCTGGGCCTCCTCTGGGGGGTGGCCGGCACCCCGGGAGGCCAGAACAGGTGGGGGAGCCCGAGGAAGGTCAGGTCCCACTCCCCTGGTTGGCAGAAGTCCTGAGGGAGGCGGAGAACGGAGGTCCGCCTCCTGGGACCCCAGGGCCGAAGGGGGAGGGGCTTCGGCTCCCGGGTCTCTGGGGGAGAGGGGACCCAGAGGCTGGGACTTCTGGGTCCTGGGGAGGAGTCTGGAGACCCGGAGTCTTGGAGGAGGAGAGGGCTAGGGGCTGGAGTATCTGAGGGTATCTGAGGAATGGGAGGGGCCGGGATCACAACCTGAATTAGACGGAAAAGGAAGTTGAGGAGCGAACTCCTCAGCCCCGGGATAGGAGGGGCCTGGAGGGGCCGCACTTGGGTGCTTGGCGGGGCTATGGGGTGTGTCTGGGACCGGGGATTCCAAACTCCCGGATCTGAGGGGGGAGGGGCTGGGAGTCTGGACCCCTGGGCCTGAGGGGGGAGGGGCTGGGGGCCTGGACGCCTGGACCCTCCCAGCCGCCTGTCCTCCTGCCCCAGGTCCATCGCTGTCCTCTGTGCTTAATGAGCTCCCCAGTGCTGCTACCCTTCGGTACCGAGGCCCTGGGGTGCTGCCCTGGGGGGCCGTGGAGGAGGAGGAGGACGGACAGAGGAGCATCCAGTCCCTTGCAGAAGCCACACAAAAGGAGCTGCAGGAGCCTGGCCCTTCCCGGGAACTGCCGTGGCCCATGCAGGCCAGACGGGCACACAGGTGAGGCCCACCTCCCACCTCCCACCTCCCAGCCAGGTGTGGACCATCCTCCCACTCGTTGGAGGCTCTGTCTCCATCTCACTCTGTCCTTCTGTCAGTCCCTGCCTCTCTCAGAGCTGCCTCTGGGTTTCTTTCTCTCCTGTCCGTGTTTGTGCTTCTCTGATTGCAAGGAGTCCTGTCTCCGGGATTCTTTCTCCTCTCTCTCTCTCTCCCAAGTTCTCGTCTCTTTGTGTCGTCTGTCCCTCCAAGGCTGTCTGCCTCTATTTCTCTCTGGGTGTCTGAAATCTGTCAGGTTTTTTTCCTCTCTGCTTTATGTCTGTCTCTGCCTCCCCCTCTTCAAAGCCTATCACTCTTTCATTTCTTTCTTTCCTCTTTCCCGCTACATAATTTACGGACCCAGTGAAAGCTGAAAATGCTGGGTCTCCCGTTCAACAATTATTACTCATTTTAAGACGGCAAGAGCACAGCATTCAAACAGCGCAGCAAGTGGGACGCCCTTCCGAGAACGGGGCCCTGTGTGACTCTTCAGGGAGCCCTTGAAAACTGACCCTTGTTCCTTACATAATCCTGACACCGATTCCGATACGTGGGGAGTTTTCTGACGCTCTGACACTAGCTTGGTGTCCAACAATTCAACTCAATTCTGACGCTATCTACCTGGAGATACAACCTCATTAACATAAAAAAAGGCACCTTTAAAAAAAAAGAAAAAGGCACCTTTATCACACTGTCACCACTTAGGAAACTCGAGGATTTAAGAACTGTGTGCCAGAAACAGGACGAAGACCGAATATATACTTTTTTAAAAAGTTTTTTCCAGTTTTATTTAGGTACAGTTGACATACAGCATCGTGCAAGTTTAAGGTGTACAATGTGTTGATTTGATACACTTATATTGATATATTGCAAAGTGATTACCCCAGTAGCGCTAGCCAACATCTCCATCATGTCACATAATTACTATTTCTTTTCAGTGGTCAGAACATTGAAGATCTACTCTCCTAGCAAGCTTCAAGTATACAACACAGTATTATGAGCTACAATCACCAAGCTATACCTTAAATCCCCAGAATTTATTCATCTTATAACTGGAAGTTTGTACTCTTTGACCAACATCTCCATTTCCCTACCCTATCCCCAGCCCCTGGTAAACGCCATCCTAAGCTCTTTTGAGTTTGGTTTGGTTTTTTTTTAAATTTTTATTTATTTATTCTTTTGAGTTCGGTTTTTTTAGATTCCACATGTGAGATCATCATACACTACCAAATATATATTTCTTATTATAAATCACAATATCACAACTACCTTTCTTTTTTCTTTTTTTTTTTCATTTTTTACTTCATGATGGTATTTGCTGACAGCAAAGTGCATGAAACACCATGTAGAAACTTAAAGAGTTTTCCCAAAGTGAGGGCCCAGGTAAACGCCACCTAGGGCAACCCCCTTTCTTCTTCCCAGACTTTCACTGAGGATCATTCCTTGCTTTTCTTCATAGCTTTGTCACCTGTGTGTAGCCCTAAAGAGAAGAGTTTAACTGTGCTTGCTCTGTGCCTTTGTGTAAATCGAACCCTGCAGTCTGTATTTTCTGTCTGTCTTCCTATGCTGAGCATTAGGTGTGTTTCTTTTCATTGCTATGGAGTATCCCGTGTTAGGAATATATTTCAACTAACTTCCTGGTTCAAGGATTAGGTTGTTTCTACATGTGGGTGGTTTCCATTTGGGGCCACTAGGCCCTTCCTTTTCTGTGTCTGACTCTGTTTCCCTCCCAGACAGAGCCTTGCCAGGAACCAAGTGGCTCAGGGCTCGGGGTCCAGGGCCGCCCACTGGACTCTTCTGCTTCGGAGGTCGAAGGAGAAGGTGCGGGAAGGCCTGCGCTCCATGCAGCCCTGGGAGTGGACGCTGAAGAGGACTGGGGGTACAGTGGGCTTTGGTCTGGCATCTTGGGACGGGACTGGACCCCTGGGTCTGAGGGAGGAGGGGCTGGTGACCCGGACCCCTGGGTCTGAGGTGGGAGGGGCCGGGGGCCTGGACCCCTGGGCCTGAGGGAGGAGGGGCTGGGGGCTGAACTCCCGGGTCTGAGGGAGGAGGGGCCTGGGACGAGAAAGGAGCCCGCGGCCTCTCTGCTGCCCCCTGCAGGCCAGTTTGGCGCCGGCACTAAGTCCTACTTCTCCCTGCTGCGCTTCCTGCTGCTTCTCAACGTGCTGGCCTCCGTGCTTACAGCCTGCATGATTCTGCTGCCCACCTGGTTGGAAGGGGCGCCCCCTGGTCCCCCTGCCCCTAACGCCTCCTCACCCTGCGGCTCCTACAGCCCCGGCTCTCAGGGCCTGGTCGCCTTCTCCACCGAGCTCTTCAATTTGCTCTCCGGAGAGGTGCGTGCCTGGGTCCCTGGGAAGCCCCCGCTCTGAGCCCTAGTGCCCTCAGTGACCCCCGACCCTGATGGCCCAGCTCCCTGAACCCTGCCTCCACCCAGACCCGTGGTGACCTCTGCCCTGCCTTTCCTTCCCCAGGGTTTTCTAGAATGGTCTCCTCTCTTCTATGGGTTCTACCCGCCCCGCTCACACCTGGCCATCACCTACCTGTGCTGCACCTTCGCCGTTTGCCTCCTCTACCTGCTGCTCACCCTGCACCGGTCAGTGCCACCCCTACGCCCAGGCCCCCCAGACCATGGGGGAGTAGCAGTGATAGATCCCCCTCCTCCAGAATCCCGAGTCTTGCTCTGTGGTCCCTTTCTCTCCGTTTGAGTTGCAATCGAATTTTAAAATGCTTCATGATTGCTGCAGGCCAGGGATAAAGATGAGAAGTTTCTCCCTCCTGTGACTTACAGTCTAGTGGGGAAGGTAAGATATTAAACAAGCAAGCAAATTAATTCCATCTTTTCTGGAGGGGAGAATGCTAAACAAACAGAGGTGATTCATTCACTCATGCAACAGATATTTATTGAGCAGATACTATGGGCCGGGCATTGTTCTAGGCAGCTGGCAAAAAAGAACAAACAAACAAAAACCCAACAGAGTCTGGTCCTGGGGGAGCTGACATTTTAACAGGAGAGACGAGTGATAAGCAATAAGCCCTAATGAGTGGATTGCATGGCTTGTTAGAGGGTGATCGGGTACAAGCAGAGCAGGTGAGGGGCATTGACAGTGATACTGGGCCAGGTTGCTGCTGTTTTGTTTTGTTTTGTTTTCTCCACACCACACAGCTTGTGGGATCTTAGTTCCCTGACCAGGGATTGAACCCGGGCCCCAGCAGTGAAAGTATTGAGTCCTAACCACTGGACCGCCAGGGAACTCCCCAGGCTGCTGGGGGTTTTTTGTTTTCACTTTTTTTTGCATTTATTTTTTGCACTATTTATTCCCGGGCCATAAGTTTTTGTTTCTTCCGTTTCTTCTGGGACAGCTTTTTCTTCTGGGCAACCTCCTCTTCTGGTTTAGGAACAATCTGTCCTTTTTCAGTAAGGGGCATCTCAGTGTGGCAGGGAGAGCTCACGTATGGGTTGATCTGACCATGAGCTCTGTAAGTTCTGCACCGCATCTTGGGGGCTTTGTTCACCTGGATGTGCTCAGTGACCGGAGAGTCTACATCTAAGCCCTTAAGTTCAGCATTAACTCTCTGCATTTTTGAGCATGTGCAGTGAAAATTCAGCACTCTTTTTGGGTCACCGACCCTGCGTCCAGCCCCACTGTTTGGCCTGGGGACACCTACCAACTCCACCATTGTAACGACGGAATGGCACACATCGCTTTTTTTGTTTTTTTCTTTAAACATCTTTATTGGAGTATAATTGCTTTACAATGTTGTGTTAGTTTCTGCTGTATAACAAAGTGAATCCGCATCATCAAAAAATCCACATTGCTTCTTTAAAGTGACATCCTTCGGATACTTGGTGGCTTTTTGGATATGCATACGCTTAATGGCCTGGGCAGTTTCACGAGTGTTCTTAAAGTGAACACAAAGATTTGAACCTCTTGACTTGCATGATTTTGTGGGGTTTTCTGGGTCAAGTGAATAGCGAACCATTTTTAGAGGTCACCTCAGGCCACTTACCGGAGAAAGGCCAGGCTGCTGTTTTTTTGTGTGTGTTTTGTTGTTGTTGTTGTTATTTATTTTTGGCTGCATTGGATCTTCGTTGCTGCGCGCGGGCTTTCTCTAGTTGCGGCGAGCGGGGGCTACTCTTCGTTATTGTGCGCAGGTTTCTCATTGCAGTGCTTCTCTTGTGGTGGAGCACGGGCTCTAGGCGCGTGGGCTTCAGTAGTTGTGGCTCGTGGGCTGAGTAGTTGTGGCTTGTGTGCTGAGTAGTTGTGGTGCACGGGCTTAGTTGCTCCGCATCATGTGGGATCTTCCCGGACCAGGGCTCGAACCCGTGTCCCCTGCATTGGCAGGCGGATTCTTAACCACTGTGCCACAAGGGAAGCCCCCATGCTGCTGTTTTAATAGGGTGTCTGGGAAGCTTCATTGAGGACATGGTGTTTAGGCAAAGACATTGAGAAAGTGAGGGATTTGGTCACTCAGATACCTGGGGAAAGGTATTCCAGGCAGAGGGTGCAGCTGGAGCAAGGCAGGAGCAGGGCTGGCGTGTTTCAGGGTGCACAAGGAGGCGTGTGGGGCTGGATCAGAGAGAGGCAGGGGGCGAGTAGAGAGGGGGGAGCAGTAGGGGATGGGCCCACATTCTGTAAAGAATTGGGATTATTTCTGAGATGGGACTCATTGCAGGTGCCTGAGCAGATCACCCTGATCTGATTTAGGTTTTAAAAGAAAAGAATCTATGGCTCTATGGAAGAGAGGGGAGCTGGGGAGAGGGAAAGGGACGGAGAGAGCTTAAGGGCAAGGCAGCAGCAAGTAGAATAGTTATGAGATTATTGCAATCAATTGCAAAACTCACCAAGAGAGGTGGCTTGGACCAGGGTGGTGACAAGTGGTCAGTTTTGGGTTTAGTTTTTTTTTTTTTTTTCCATTGAATTTCTTTTTTCCCCCCGCGTCATTGAGATATAATTGACACGTAACATTGTGTAGGTTGATGGCGTACACTGTGTTGATTTGATGCCTTTATATATCGCAATATGATTACCACCATAGGTTAGCTAACACCTCCATCAAGTCAGTTACCATTTCTTTTTTTGGCGAGAACATTTAAGATCTACTTTCTTAGCAACTTTCAAGTATATAATGCAGCACCGTTAACGACAGGCAGAATATTGTACATTAGATCCCCAGAACTTACTCATCTTATAACTGGATGTTGGTACCCTTTGAACCACATCTCCCCAGTTCCTGCACCCACCGCCCCAGCCCTGGTAACTACTGTTCTAATCTGCTTCTATGTGTTTGGCTTTTTTAGGTTCCACATATAAGTGATATCTCATACAGTATTTGTCTTTCTCTGTCTGACTTATCTCATTTAGCATAATGCCCTCCAGGTCCATCCCTGTTGTCTCAGATGGCAAGAGTTCCTTCTTTTTTCATGGCTGAATAATATTCCATTGTGTATATATATAAAATATATCATCTGTTGACAGACACTTAGGTTGTTCCCATATCTTGACTACTGTGAATGATGCTGCAGTGAACGTGCAGGGGCAGATATCCCTTTGAGATCCTGTTTTCATTCTCTTTGGATAAATACCCAGAAGTGGGATTGCTGGATCATATGGTAGTTCCATTTTTAATTTTTTTGAGGAAACTCCATACTGTTTTCCTTAGTGTCTGAGTCAATTTACATTCCTGTTATCATTGCACAAGGCACAAGGGTTCCTGTTTTTCCACATCCTCTCCAACATCTGTTATCTCTTACCTTCTTGGTGACAGCCTTTCTTTCTTTTTTTTAAAAATTAATTAATTAATTTTTTATTTTTGGCTGCGTTGGGTCTTCGTTGCTGCGCGCAGGCTTTCTCTAGTTGCAGTGAGCGGGGGCTACTCTTCGCTGCAGTGCGCAGGCTTCTCATTGCGGTGTCTCCTCTTGTTGCGGAGCACGGGCTCTAGGCGTGCAAGCTTCAGTAGTTGTGGCACACGGGCTCAGCAGTTGTGGCGCACAGGCTTAGTTGCTCCATGGGATCTTCCTGGACCAGGGCTCGAACCCGTGTCCCCTGCATTGGTAGGCGGATTCTTAACCACTGTGCCACCAGGGGAAGCCCGGTGATAATCTTTCTGACAGGTGTGAGGTGATAGCTCATGATTTTGATTTGCATTTCCCGGATGATTAGTGACGTTGAGCACCTTTTTATATACCTGTCGGCCATCTGCTTGTCTTCTTTGAAAAAAATGTCTATTCAATTCCTCTGCCCATTTTTTAATGGGGTTGTTTGGGTTGGTTGGTTGGTTGGTGTTTTGTTTTTTTGCTATTGAGTTCTATGAATTCTTTCTATATTTTAGATATTAACCCTTTATCAGATAGATGATATGCAAGTATTTTCTCTCATTCTGTAGGTTGCCTCTTCCTTTTTTGGATTGTTTCTTTTGCTGTGTATAAGCTTTTTAGTAGCCCCATTTATTAATTTTTCCTTTGGTTACTTGTGCTTTTGGTGTCACATCCAAAAGAACATTGCTCAGACCAACGTCAAGGAGACTTTCTTCTGTTTTCTTCTAGGAGTTTTTCAGTTTCAGGTCTTATGCTTAAGTATTAAATCCATTTAGAGTTAATTTTTGTGAATGGTTTAAGGTTGGGGTCTAATGTCAGTCTTCTGCATGTGGATATCCAGTTTTCCCAACACCATTTATTGAAGAGACTGTCCTTTCCCCACTGAGTATGTGGGCCTCCTTGTCGAATATTAGTTGACCATATATATTTCTCGTTAAAAATAAAAAATCACAGGGAATTCCCTGGTGGTCCAGTGGTTAGGACGCTGTGCTTTCACTGCTGGGGCCTGGGTTCAATCCCTGGTCGGGGAACTAAGATCCTGAAAGCTGCATGGCATGACAAAACACACACACACACACACACACACACACACACACACACACACACACACACACACACACACACACACACACACACACACACACCACCACCACCACCACCACCACCACCACCACCACCACCACCACCACCACCACCACCACCACCACCACCACCACCACCACCCCAGAAAAATGGACGAACCAAAGTATAGATCTTGGTACATTTCCCATCCACATCAGGAAATAGAACATGACTAGCTTCCAGAAGCTCCTCAGTATCTCCTCAGCTTACTCCATCCCCCCACGTGCCCAACCACCATTGTTTCTATTGACCCTATAGCTTGCTTTTGGCCCATTTGTTCTTTATATAAAGGGAGACTGTATATATGTTGAGAGGAAAGCCCACAGGATTCTCTAATAATTGCATGTGGGGTGTGGCGAATGATGGAAGTTAAGAATGACTCCAGGTGTTTGCTGTCAGTTGAGATGGGGAGGGCTGTAGAAAGAACAGGCTTTGTCAGGGAATATCCGGGGTGCAGTTTTGGACCAGATGATTCCGGGATGCCTTTTGGACTGATGAGGGAATATTGAGTAGGCAGTTGCATACGTGGGTTCTGCAGAGGAGTCTGGACTGAAGTTACAAACCTGAGACTCACTGGCATTCAGGCAAGCCTGGGAGATCCCCAAGGGAAGGCACTAGGATCAAGAAAGAAACCAAGAACTTAAAAAAAAAAAAAGAAAAGAGGAGTGTTTCCTAAATGCCAGGCACCGTGACAGGGCCCAGGAACACCAGATGGGGGTCCCCCTACCTTTGTCCAGCTTACAGTCGAGTAGGGGAGATAAATTTCAAGATAAGACTGTTAAATAAACAGGCAAGTCAGCAATTTGAGTTTGGGAGCTGTACTATGTAGAAAACAAATGGGAGGATACGATAGAGCATAGAGCAGGGATCAGCACAATTTTTTTTCTGATAAAAAAAAAATGAAGGCCAGGTAGGAAATATTTTCATCTTTGCAGGCCATGTGGTCTCTGTCTCAACTAGAGTCTGCTGGGCAAAAGCAGCTGTGGACAGTAGGAAAATGAGTGGGTGTGGCTGTGTGCCAATCAAACTTTATTTACAAAAACAGGATTTGGTCCCAGGGCCGTAGTTTGCTGCCCCCGTGTGATAGAGAATAATGGGTGGGGACCCTCATTAGATGGAGTGGTCAGTAAAGAACTCTCTGAGGAAGTGACCTGTAGAGGAAGACTGGAATGTTGGGAGGGAGCCAGCCAGGTGAACAGCCAAGACACCAGCATTGCAGACGGAGGGGACCGTGAGTGCAAAGGCCCTGTGGTGGAAAGAGGTTGGGAAATGAAAGGCGAGGAGGAGGAGGGGGGACAGGATTTGAGCTTGGAGAGGTAGGTGGGGGCCAGATCAGGGGGGCTATGCCATGAAGGAGCCTAGGACTCAAGAACAAAGAGAAGCTGTGACTTCCCTGGCGGTCCAGTGGTTAAGACTCTGCGCCTCCACTGCAGGGGGCGCGGGTTCCATCCCTGGTCGGGGAACTAAGATCCCACACGCTGCAGGGCACAGCCAAAAGATTTTTAAAAAACAACCAAAAAACAAAGAGAAGCTGCGGAATAGGTTTTAAGTGGGAATGCCATCGGATCCGCATGAAAGGAACGCTCTACTAGCTCGGGAGCGGAGACCGGACACAGGTGTTAGCAGGGAGAGCAGGTGGGAGTCCTCTGGGCCCACTTGAGAGGTGATGGGGGCCAGCGCCGGGGCGGCGAAGGTGGATGTGGAGTCTTCCTGCTGTTTTCTGTTTCTTTCCTTTTCTCTGGTTTTCTATCCCCTCCCTGGGTCTCTGTCCCCCTCTCTCCAGTCTCTTTACCTGCCCCCTCCTCTTCTGAGTCTCTGACCACCCCTTTCTCCGTCTCTTTTTCTCTGAGTCTTGGTCCCCTTTTCTTGGAATCTCTGCCCCCCTTTGGGGGTCTCAGTCTTCCCTCTGAATCTCTCTCTCCCCAGGGTCTCTGTTCTCTTCTCTCTGGAGAGCTGTCGTTATCTCTTAGGTTTCCGCCTTTTCTTCTTGGGTGTCTGGCCTCCTCTGGGCCTCTCTGCATCTCTTTCTTGGTCTTTGGCGACAATGACTGTATGTGTCTCCACCAGGTAGCAGCTCTCCAAATGCCCAAGGTCTTAGAGTTCATTTTCCCTGTTTGCCCCAGAAGGGGAGAGGGGGATCCCCCCTGCTTGTGGCTGTCCTGCTACACCCCGTCTCTCGGATCTCCCCTCTCTTAGCTCGGTGTCTGGCCTGAAGCAGACGCTGTTGGCTGAGTCAGGGGCCGTGACCAGCTACAGCCACCGGGTGTTCTCCGCCTGGGACTTTGGCCTCAGCGGGAAGGTCCACGTGCGGCTGCGCCAGCGCAACATCCTATTTGAGTTGCAGGTGCGCTTAGGGGTGGGGGGGCCTACAACCAGATGTCACCCGAGGGGGCGGGGCTGAGAGAATGGGCGGGGCCTAGACCAGGGACCGGGCCTCCAGAGAGACGCTGGGCGGAGCTTTCTTCTAAGGAGGCGGGCCTTGGGGGAAAGGGGCCAAGGGATGCCTGAAGTCAAAGGGTACAGGAAGAAGCTAGCAGCAGGAAACGGGTGGTACCTAAAGCTCCTCGGTTCAAAGTTAAGAGAAGGGTGTGGCCAGAAAGGGCTCGATAAAGTAGAACTGTAACTCCAAACACCAGGCAAGAGTGCTGGGCGGGTCCTGGGAGGAGCTGGACGTGTTGGGCGGGGTCTTGGGGGCGGAGCCAGATCTCAATTGTCACCTGGAGGGCCCTGGATGGGCTGGGATAAGGATTATAGATGTTGTTGGAGGGGCGGTGCTGCATCGGTTCACGTTGAGCCTGGGCTCTGGACCACAGGCTGCACCTAGGGTAATGGAACCCAGGTGGACGTCTCTTCCGGCCTTAGGTGGAGCTGGAGGAAGCAGCGGTGCGGCGCCAGGCTGCGGTGCGGACGCTGGGCCAACAAGCCAGGGTGTGGTCGGTGCGGGTGCTGCTCAACATGGCGGTGGTGGCACTCCTGGGAGCAGCCCTCTACGGCGTCTACTGGGCTACAGGGGCCACTGCGAAGCTGCAGGTGTGGAGGGCCCTGGGGGAGGAAAGGGTCTGGTACCTACATTTCCAGGGGTGGAGGAGACTGAGGCCTATGATTCCTGGAATCTCAGAGAGGAGGGATTGGTGTGTGGGGGGGGGGGGGGGGCGGATTATGTTTGGACTTTGGACTTCAGGGTGATGAAGGAGGAAGAGGCTGGGGGAGGATGTTAAGCATGGCTCCTGAAGGACCCCAGAGCCTCTTCTCTTGGTCCACCCTCCCTCCTAGGAGATGCGTCATATCCAGGGGACGCCACTGCTGAAGCTCGTGGTGGAGTACCTTCCGTCCATCTTCATCTCCGGGGTCAACTTCGTGCTGCCACCGGTGTTCAAGCTCATTGCCCCACTGGAGGGCTACACCAGGAGCCGCCAGATCGTTTTTATCCTGCTCAGGTTCTGGACTCCTGGGGTGGGCTGGGGATGATGGTGGGGCTGGTCGGGGGACATTGGTTGTAGCAAATAAGAGACTGAAATCGTCAGGATATGGGATCCAGTGGGATCTGGATTCAAATCCCGACTCTTCCTGTCACTGAGCCTCAGTTTTCTTCATCTGGGAAATGGGGAGAATTGTGAGCACGCTCCACACAGGAGGGTCCAGGCACGTGGTGGGCACTCGGTCAGTGCTGATTCCCTTTCTCTCTCTTCCCCTTGCCAGGACAATGTTTCTCCGCCTGGTCTCCCTGCCGGTCCTGCTCTCGTCTCTCTGGTATCAGATCACTTGCGGGGGAGATGCGGACGCTGAGGAGTGCAAAACCTGTGGCTACAATTACAGAGAACTTCCGGTGAGGATGAGGGGTGGTGGGGGACGGACTCCTGGGTCCTTGAAGGAAAGGAGGAGCCCGGTGGGTCCGGACCCCTGGCTTGGGAGGAAAGGGGAGCTTGGGGTGCTAGAATACCTTCCCCTTGAGGACAGGGGTATGGATTAAAAAAAACCCTAAAGACCCCCAGAGAAAGTATTGATAGAATCTCATATGCTTGCAGTTTGGAGACTCAGACGTTCGGGTCTACAGGTGTCTGGGTCCTGAGGTCTTTATGACCTGTTCTTCCTTCCTCAGTGCTGGGAGACTCGCCTGGGACAGGAGATGTACAAACTCCTGCTGTTTGACCTCCTGACCGGCCTGGCAGTCACGCTGCTCATCCAGTTTCCTCGGAAGTGAGAGTCCCGCCCCTTGCTGTGGCCCCGCCCCGCACCCAGTTTTCTCTTTCGCCCCGCCCCTCTCTAGCCCTGCCTCTGACTGCCCTGTCCGCAGACCCCGCCCCTCCACGAGTTTGATAGTCACTTCCCTGTGGCCCTGTCCCTACTGCCATGATTACCTCTACCCCTCAAGCCCCGCCCTCTAGACACACCCCCTCCAGAACCTTGCAGGCTCCGCCCCACCCCCAGATATGCTCACTTCCGATTGGTGGGCGGGACGGTGAAGGCGGGGAAACCCGTGGCCGGCCCGCCTCTGATTCGGCCCGGCCTCACCCCGCCCCTCAGGCTGCTCTGTGGCCTCTGTCCCGGGGCGCTGGGTCGTTTTGCGGGGACCCTGGAGTTCCAGGTGCCTGACGAAGTGCTGGGGCTCCTCTACGCACAGACAGTGGTCTGGGTGGGGAGTTTTTTCTGCCCTTTACTGCCTTTGCTCAACACGGCCAAGTTTCTGCTGCTTTTCTATTTGAAGAAGGTGAGGGGTGGGGAGCACCCTTGGGTCTGAAGCGGGAGGTATTGGGGCTTGGGCTTCTGGGTCCTGGGGGGAGGAGGGGACTGAGGGATATGACTACTGGGTCCCGGCGGGGGAGGATGCCAGGGTCGTGGACTACTAGATCCTGACGGAGGGTGGGTCTGGAGGACAGACTCCTGGATGTGGGAGAAGGAGGGGTCCAGGGCATCCCAACTTTTAGGTCTGAGGGAAGGGGGGACCCGGACTCCTGTGTCTGATAGTGGAAAAGAACTGGGGCTCCTGGACCCTGACTGAGGAGAGGAGGCCAGGGACCAGGGCTCCTGGATGGTGGAGAAGGAGAGTCTGGGGCTCAGATTCCCTCATCCCCCCCCCCCCCAACCAGATCACCCTCTTCTCCACCTGCTCCCCGGCCTCCCGCAACTTTCGGGCCTCCACTGTGAACTTCTTCTTCCCCCTGGTCCTTCTCCTGGGTCTGGCCAGCTCCACCGTTCCTGTGCTTTATAGCATCTTCCTGTAAGTGTGAGAGGCACCTGCCTCTCTCTCCCTCCCTCCTTCCTCCTTTCTCCAGGGTTCTGACTTTTGGCCATCCTTGAGCTCTGCCTGTCTCTGACTTCAGGATCCCACCTTCTAAGCTGTGTGGTCCGTTCCGGGGGCAGTCGTCCATCTGGGCCGAGATCCCCGAGTCTATTTGCAAGCTCCCTCAGACTGCCCAGGAATTTCTCTTCTTCCTGGGGACCCAGGCTTTTGCTGTGCCCCTTCTGCTGATCTCCAGGTGAGAGCCCTAGACTCCTGGGTCTGAGTTTGAATATCTGACCTGGGGTCCCGCTGCCTGCTTCCAAGAGAGAAGGGGGCTGGGGGTCCAGACTCTTGGGTCTGAGGAAAGGAGGGGGCTGGGATACTAGACTTCTTGAGTCTGAAGGAGGAGGTCCAGACTCCTGATTACTAAAGAGCCCTAAGTTGAAGATATTCTAAGGGCGTTTGGGGAGTAGCTTCCATTCCGTCTCTTCTAGCATCCTGATGGTGTATACCGTGGCCCTGGCTAACTCATATGGACGCCTCATCTCTGAACTCAAACGCCAGATAGAGACGGTGAGCCAGGCCCGGTCCCTGGGAAGGGGTCCTGGGGAATATGGAAAGGGACACGGGTGGAGAGAAGATCTGTCTCATCTCCACCTCTCTTTACCCTTTACCTCAGGAGGCGCAGAATAAAGTCTTCCTGGCACAGCGCGCTGTGGCGCTGAGCTCGGCCAACAGAGCTCTTTGACCTCTCCAGCCTGGCTCAGGGTGACGTCCCACTTTCAGACCCAGACCTGCCCTCAGATACTTTGTAAGCCTCGGCCACATCATTTGGAAAATGAGCGAACTGGAGAAGACCCCATGCTTTTCCAGCCCTGGGATTCACTGCTAAGTCCCTGACTCTCCAGTGAACCTCTTTCTAGTACCAATAAACACAGCGGAGGCTGCAGAGCGCTTTTTGAAACTCGCGTCCGGAAGGCGGGGCAAGGCATCAGCGGGACATAAGCCAATCAAATGTGTTTACCTGTGGGCTCTTCCGCGAGAGGACCTGGCGGGAGTGCCAGCCAATCAGAGGCCGCGCTCAGTAGCGTCTGGGCGGGGACACTTGTGATTGACTCAGAATCTTGATAAGAGGCGGTCGCTAGGCGACAACACGCGCAATTCCGGGCGATGGGTGGTGGGCGTCTCAGCCAATCAACTTTCGCTACAGACCCAGAGGGGCGTGCCAAATAGTCCAGGGCCAATCCATGGCCGGGACAGGGAGGGGCCATCCTCCCGCCAATCTGAAGTGCCAGAAGGCGGGCCTGCCAGTCCTTGGACAGCTACGGCGCCATGAATATCTTACCCAAGAAGAGCTGGCACGTCCGGAACAAGGACAATGTCGCCCGTGTGCGGCGTGACGAGGCCCAAGCCCGGGAGGAGGAGAAAGAGCGTGAGCGGAGGGTGCTGCTCGCTCAGCAAGAGGTAAGCTCCCAGTCCGGCAGGGCGAGGCTCTGGGGCGGAGCGCCCAGGCTCCTCGGAGGGACCGGAAGTGGGAAGTGGGACGGCGCGCAGGCGCGGTGCACATCGTGCGGAATTAGGGGCCGGGCTCCCTGGAAGCGTGTGCGGTCTTTTGCGGATCCCACCTCGAACTCTCCCTGGTCTTGGTTGTTCCCACTCCTAGAGTAGGAGCTCATGAATAAACGAAGCCCTGGACAATTCAAGGAAACTCGGACCACTTTTTAGTTTACCTGCACAAACTCCCTATTTAGTAAGCGCCTACTGTATGCTCGCCCCGTGCAGAGCGCTTGCCTTGCCAAATTTGTCAAGCACTGTTCGTTCTTAGAGAGGCTGTCATTTCCATTGTGCAGAGAAGTGAGATGGCTTCAGAGAGGAAGACACAGCGAAATGACAGCGGAACAAGCCAGTTCCGCTCTGTCGGGCGAGCCTTTTGCCTGCACCGCTGACCACACACAAACACCAGAGGCTCTCTTTATAACTCCTAACCTGTTTGGTTTACACCTAGCTTTCTGTCCTTTGGCTAATCTGATTGTCAACACTGGCCGGGAGGTAGTCAGGGTTTTTAAAATTCACATTTATCAGTAGAAATTGCAAATCAACTGGGGATAGTGACATGGAGCCCTGCCTGGAATTCAGATCACCTATCCTAATAACACGAATTGGCTGCCTTCGTAGCTGTTTTTACTGTGTCACTCGAGATTGGGAACCCCCCTGGTTTACTGTTTGAAAGGTAGCTTACAAACCCCCACCCTCTCCGCAGGCGTTGCCTCATTCCCCCACCCTCTCCGCAGGCTGGGATAGGTGCCTCTTCTGGGCTCCCAGCGCCCCTGCTCCCTTCCTTTACAGCCCCCAGCACCAGGGCCTGCGGTTTTCTGTGGTCAGCACCAGGCTCACAGTTCTTTTGAGTCACATCTAGGTTCTGAATGTTCTGCCTATACCTTTCTTTTCCCCCAGGCCCGCACAGAATTCCTACGGAAGAAAGCCAGGCATGAGAACTCACTACCTGCGGCTGAAGCAGCAGCAGCAGCAGGAGCCCCAAGCAGCTCTGGCCCTGTGGATCTGTTTCGAGAGCTGCTGGAAGAAGGGAAGGGGGTGAGCAGAGGCAATAAAGAGTACGAGGAAGAGACGCGACGAGAGAAAGTAAGTCGGTCTTGCCCTCTTCGTCAGTCATGGATGGAGCTGGGGGAGGGGGAGCACCTGCCCGTCAGGTGTGACTGAGGAGTGTTTAGGGATATGGTGGGGATTAAACAAGCTAATGTAGGGAACTCAGAACAGTACCAAAAACATAGCACTTAAGAGGTGTTGGTTATTGCCGGCAGCTAGGTACAGACCTCTCAGGTCTCTCACCTGCTGTCCAGAGCCTATAGATATTTGGGAAGTGTTAAGGGGCTTTTAAATGTAAATCAGATCCTGTCACTCACCTGCTCTCAGGGATTTCCCATCGAACTCTGAACGTGCCTCCTCCCCCCCGCCTCAGTCACTCCTCCTCCTTGCCTGCTTCTCTCAGGTTTTTCTCAGTTGTCTCCCCAAAGATGCCTTTGACCCCTGACCTAAAGCAGCTCCGCCCTGTCCCCTCCTTCCTGTGCTTGTTGTTTCTGAAGCTGCCATCGTGCCCCCAGAGCAGGAGCCCCACACGTACTGGTCTGTTGTGTCCCCAGCACCTGGCAGAGTTGGCTCATGACAGGCCTTTTGGCTCAATGTCTGGTTCTGCCTCGGGAACCTTGGGTGTCCTTGGGTTCCCCAAGAGGAGACACACTTGACATTCTCACTTCCGCATTTTCTGTCTTCCTCAGGAGAGGCAAGAGAAGGCTCTGGGCATCCTGACGTACCTGGGCCAGAGTGCAGCGGAAGCCCAGACTCAGCTCCCTTGGTACCAGCTCCCCCCAAGGCGGGGCGGCCCCCCGTCTGGTCCAGGACCAGATGAGAAGATCAAGAACCGCCTGGACCCTCTGTGGGAGATGCAGAAACATTTGGGGAAGAAGAGAAAGCACAGTGGTGACAATGGCAGTCACAGCAGAAAGGAAAAGGAGGGGCCTGAGAAACGACCCAAAGAGTAAGGAGCCTGGGCCTTGGGGCTTGGCCATGGCCATGGCCATGCGGGCACCGTGGAAGCTCTCTCTGGTTGGGACGGGAGGGCTCTGGGGTCTAGATACGTGTTCTCAACACGTGGTCCAGGGGACCCCGGGGGTCCTGACACCCCTTCACGGGGATCTGCGAAGTCAAGCCTGTTTTCATAACATCATTTAACTTCTTCACTCTTGTTCTCGGGGTTCCCAGAAGCTACATGATTATGAGACGACACCACTCATGTGGCTGGTGGAACATTCACTTGTGTTAAGATTTCTCATTTTGTATATGCAAGATGTTGACAGATAAAATCCACTGAAACAAAGCTCTCTGAGGTTCAGTTTTTGAGACCAGAGCGTGAGAACCGTGGGGCTAGAGTTAGAGCAGGTTTGTGTCCCTAGGATGCAGACCCCTGAGTGTAGATCGGCTATACCGACCCGTCTCCTTTCTCCCACAGATGATGGAATGGGGAGGGCCAGGCTGTGCTCAGTGCCGTACAGCGGCTTGGTGGTGGAGGGGCACCCGCCTCTAGAGGTGGCGAGGCCAGCTTCAGGGTCCCAGCACCAGTCTCCTTCCCTCCCAGGTGGCAGCTCCCTCCCAGAGGACACTGGGGGAGGGCGGGGCCTCCCGGGGCTACCAGCTTCCTGAACCGACTCTCATCTCCTCCCAGACCCCCATCCCTGGACCAGCTTCGAGCTGAACGTCTCCGGCGGGAAGCGGCCGAGAGGGCTCGGGCAGAGGCCCTGCTGGCCCGGGTTGGAGGCACGGCAGCCCAGGAGGATCAGCCAGAAGAGGCGGACGATCGGCGGAGGCGGTACAACTCCCAGTTCAACCCCCAGCTGGCCCGGCGCCCCCGCCAGCAGGAACGCCCCCTGGCTCACCGACTCTGAGGGGGTACAGGAGAGGCCGCTGCTGCCAGCCGTCATATAAAACTATTTATTCATAAATATTTTCCAAAATGAAAATAGGTTTACCAAAAAATGTCCCTCACTGGGGAGGGGAGGAGGGGGCAGCCCTCGCCCCCGGGCCCCCAGGGTGGGGCTGAGAGGAAGAGAAAGCCTCCCGGCCCCCTCCCTGCTTCCTGGGGGAGGGGGCTGCCCTATGGCCTGGGGCCTCCCCCCAGTCTTCCAGGGCAGGGCCCTCACCTGGGCAGGGGGATCAGCATGCGGGGGGGGGGGGGGGGGGGGGGAGGGAGGGAAGGGTGGAGGGAGGGGCCGGTGTCACTGGAGGTCCCGGTCCTCCAGGTAGCGGTACTCAAAGGTGAAGCCTTCCTTCTTCCGCTGGCCCCACTTCTCGTAGTCAAAGTAGATGTAGGTGCCCTGGCCGGGGGAGAAGGCGGGTCAGTGAGTGGACGAGGTGGTCGGGGATCTGGGTCAGACCGACAGAGGGACAGGTCTTGGGGCCACGGATGAGCCAGGCACCAGGCCAACTGCCCTGCATGCACACGCCGTCTCACTCCACCCTCACAAGGCTCTGCTCAGGTGGGAAACGTTATCATCGCTCCCGCCTCAGAGGAAGCAGAGGGAGGCGCAGGGAGGTCACACGCCAGAGCCGGGCCTCGACCCCGGGCACGTGTGCCAAGCATCCTATTGCTTCTCTCGATGGCTGTGGCTTTCCGAGCACTGATCACGTGCTGAGGATGTGATGTACGTCCCGGGGTTTAGTCTTCACAAAACCCCCGAGGCCATGGAACAGGCTTGGGGTCTACATCCAGGCACGCTGCCAGGACAGACGTTTTATTGGCAACAGCGGTGGTGTGGGAACTTCTGAAGGACTGATGCCTGGAAATACACTGACTGACTTAGAGGATGACTTTGGACCAAACCGGGAGGGGACAGGACGTCTGTAGTTAGTGTCCAAGAAGACACAGTGGGAATGGGGCCGGGTTCTGAATGAATGGTGGAAATGCTTCAAAGAACCTGAAGGAATGGAGGGGAGGAGACTGAGTTCCCTGAGGACAAGGCCCTTGTTCAGTGCTTGGCATCAGGTAAAGATCTGGTGGGAAAAAACCACTGTGGAACATACCAACTGAAAGTTGAAATATTCAAGTACAGTACGCCCATGACACTACATAGCAGGCACCATTTAGTACTTACACGTTATTAACTCATTTAATCCTCATAACAACTGCATGAAGGTAGGTGCTGTTACCCCGTTTTTACAGATAAGTAGAGACAGATAGATAGATGTTCAAGTGAAGTGTCCACGGTCACCAGCTAGAGCTGGGTTCCAAACCAGGTAGTCTGGCTCCAGAGTGTTTTGCAAGAAGCGGGAGATCCCAATTAATCAGTTACGAGAACAGCAAAAGAGCTTCCCCATCCGTGTTTGCTGAGCCCCTGCTCTGCTGGGTGCTGGGGACTGTCAAGGTCCCCGTGCAGTGCAGCCCATGGTCTTGGGTGGGAGACACCACATCCCCCCACCGCGCCAGAGGAGGGGCGGAGGCACAGGCTGTGTGTGTACCTGGGGAAGGCTCCTCTGAGGAAGGACATGGAGGCTGGGACCTCTCGGCTGACCACGAGTTGGCCAGTGAGGAAGGAAGAGGACGGCGTCCCAGGCAGGGCAGACGGCCTGAGGGGCCGAGCTGGCTGAAGGTGGTGGCAAAGGGAGCAGGCAGCAGGGCTGCCAGTCTGCGTGTGGAGTGGGGACTCTACCTGGACTCAGCCAGCGGGACCAGAGTGGACGGGGCACAGGGAGGGGCCCTCACCTGCTCGAACTCGTCAGTGATGGTCTTGGGCTCCTCGTGCCTCTGGAACCACATCATGTACTTGGTGTGGAATCGCCATGACTGCTTCTTTAGGGCCTTGGCTGCCAGGTACTGTGCCTTAGTGCCCTGGGGAAGGAAGGATGGAACGGGGGATCAGGGGGCCTCGCAACTGGGTGGGGGCCAGGTGGACGGGGCAGGGCGACAGGGCTGGCCCCAGGCCCCCGCCACAGACCGAGGTCGGGCTGGACAATCCAAGTACGGGTGGGTTGGGGGCACAAAACGTACCAATGCTGGTCAGGAGAAGGAAAATGAGACGGGAGGTGGAAATTGCTTTCAGAGAAGCTTTGAGAAGAGAAACTAATCGTGACGAGAGCTGAGAGGAGGCAGTTCAGAAGCTTTCTCAGGCTGGATGAGGGAGGGGGTCACTGGTGACTCACTGGGTCACGCAGAGGTTGGACAGTTCCCTAGCGGTCCCCAGGGAGGCCCGAGTACGTGCCAGCGAGCAGCGCGGCGGCACAGTGAGAGTCATCGGGGCGGGCACCGTGGGGCTGGGCTCCCTGGGTGCTGCGCTAGACCAACCCAGCCCTCAGCCTCAACTGACCTGACACCTCAGCACCAGAGTGGGGACAGGGAGGGGTCTGCTTTGGGGGGGGGGGGGGGAAGGGGCGGCCCAGGACTGGGGGAGGGGGAGGGGTGCGGTCCCGCTGGCCGCAGTGGGGCACCCACCTCACCCCTCCAGCCCGAGGGGGGACGGCGGCGGTGGCGGCGAAGCCGGGGGGCCCGAGGCTGCCCCGGGGGCCCTGCTGTACCTCCAGATAGTAGAAGATGAAGAAGAGCGTCTCGGTCGACAGCCGCTGGTAGAACTCCACGGTGTCCGAGTGCGGGGGCGGCATCTGGTGGTGGTAGGGGGGCGTCGGGCAGGGGTTCCGGGGGAGGTACTGCCTGTGGGGGGACGGGACGGTCAGTGCCGGTGGGCGGCAGCCCCCGGCCTCCCTGCCTCCTCTCCTCTCGTGGATCAAAGGGAGCGCCTCAGGCACCACATCACCCAGCATTTACCGCCTCAGTCCCTGCGTCCTGTGGGGAGCCCAGGTCAAGGCTCCCTCGGACTCAGGGGCCCGCACCCGCCCCGCGTGGCCCCTCACCGGATACGCTCAGAGTCTGAGGGGTGGGGCATGTGGTGCCAGGCGGCCTCTTCCATGGCCTGCTGGTAGAGCTGCTCCTTGGTGAGGGGCACAGGCCCCAGGGGACACACACCCAGCGACAGCGGTATGTTCACCTCCGACAGCTGCAGGGCCGGCTGGGCCGAGGCCGGGGGAGCTGACGTGCTGCTCAGGATGATGTCTGCGGGGAGGGCAGAGGCGGGGCCAGTGAGCAGTGAGGCTGGTGCGTCCGGCCCCTCCTGGACCGCCCGCCCCACCCCCGGACGCTCACCTCGCTCAGTCAGGTGCAGTGTGGGGACGGGGTCCTCGATGCCGGAGCTGATGGCTGCCCGCTCCGCCATGGACTTCAAAGAGCTCAGGGGCTCAGGGGCCTGGGGAGGGAAGAGGTGCCTGGCCTGAGGTCCAGGGCCGAGGGCTGGCACTGGGTCCTCGTGGGCCCCGGCACCCTCGCCTGCTCTGGTGGGGCTTCAGCTAAGCCAAGGCCGTTAGTGTAAGAGCGCGTCCACTGCAGCACCTAACAGCAGGGAGAAAACCTGGACACGACCAAGTGTCCACCGACAGACAGAGGGGCGCCTAGCACGTGTGGACCCTGCCGTGCAGCCCCGCGACGGTCACACACCAGCGGAGAGCCCGAGCGCCACCGCCGTCACGGAGCAGGCAGCAGCTCCCACCCGTCTGCACGCCTACACGCTGGGAGGAGCCCGCCCGCTGCCGGCTGCCCCACGTGCGCCACTAAGACCCCTGCCCGTCTCCGCGGCCGCCGGCCACTGCCGGCCACTGGCAGTCGCCTTCCACTCCTCTCGCCACCCCACTCCCCACGCCCTTCAGTCACCGAGGCCGCTCTTCCCTCGGAGGCACCTGGCACTGCGGGCCTATCCTCTGCCGCCCAGACCTTCACACCCCACACCGTCCTGTTCTCACAGGCCCCAGAGGGACCTTTCCAGCCATGTCTTTCTCTGTCATTTTTCTACTCAAAACCTTTCCACCACTCCCCACTCCATCACTCACCCAGTAATTAAAAAAAAAAAAAAAAATGTTGTGGACCTGTTTTGAGAATCTCAAGGCTCGTTTTTTCCCCCCAGAAAAACGCATACACTGAATTTCCTGTCCGTTGTGTTTCTAAACTTTGGGTGCTCACTCTGAGCCGGAAACTATCCTGAGAGCCTTATGAGGACTATTCCCAAGCATCCTATCATATTGGAGGAGTGACTGCGATTACTTCCATTTTCCAGATGAAGGCAGGTAAGGAGGCAATGCAGGGCTTGGACCCTGACAGTGGGGCCCTCCTCACCCTGCCTCCTGCAGAAGTGAAGTTAAAACACACTGGCCCAGGGACTTCCCTGGCGGTCCAGTGGTTAGGACTCCGCACTTGCACTGCGGAGGGCCCGGGTTCAATCCCTGGTCGGGGAACTAAGACCCTGCGAGCCGTGTGGCGCGGCCAAAAAAAACAAAAAACCCAAAATAAATCCCAAAACTCACTGCCCCAGATGGTCAACCCACGTCCTGCTGCTGCCCTTGCAGACTCTGGCCCTGCAGCCAGCCTGCACCCCGTTCCTCTCACCTCCGCTGAAGCCTGCTTCCCAGCCTTCTAACTACAGCTCTGGCATCAGCCCCTCGTAGAACTCCAGCCGGGGAGAGCCACTTCTCCCCGTCTGCCCCGCCTGCCGCTGTGACCCCACACGACCTGGCCCCGGTTCCACCTCAGAAACCTTGCTGGGCTGCCTCCCCAGGTTAAGTCAGATGCACGCACGTGGGTCCACAGCACCCCGGCCCCCACCCCACCCAGACACGCCCGCCATACAGTCCCACTCTGCTCCCTGTACGCAAGGTGGGAAGCGGCTACATTTACCCAGCACAAAGTGGCTCAGAGCAGACGTCAAGCGTTTTCTGGACTTAAATGTCTTTGTAGAAGGGAAGAGGGCGGTGAGCTCTGGATGGTGGGCCACGTGAAGTAATACGTCTTATGGGGAGAAATGACCGAGGGCTGGAAGCAGGGCAATGACAGTGGACACCCGGGGAGTGAGCAAGCAAGTACAATCAGGAGCAAGGCAAGTACCCAGAGGGACAGAGACCCAGGTGGGGGGTGGCAGAGAAGCCCGGAGATGACGTGAGCGTGCAGGTGTGCCAGGGGAGAGAAGCCGGAGCAACACAGCGAGGGCTGGAGGTGGAGATGGCAGGTAGAGACCTGGAGCCAGGGGACAGCGACCGTCTGCAGTGGAGACACAGGGCCAGGACAGAGAGGCTCGGGGCCCGCCGGGGACGTGCGGGGCCCACCTTGATCTCCGGGGCAGCGCTGAACTGTGGAGGTCCATTGAGCAGGGCGCCGGCCGCCTTGGCCTCGCTGAAGCTGGGTGTCGGGGAGCTGGGAGGGTTCACAGGTAGTGGCACCAGGAGACTGGGTCCCCCCGAGTTGTTCCCTGAGCCTGGGGCCACGCCCCCAGCCCCCGTTGGGGCTGTCGCATTGGGTTCCTTCCTGGGGAGGGGTACAAAGGGTTGGAGGCTCAGAGGAGGGTCCCCAAGGGCGGGACGGACAGGAAGACTTGGGTGATCGGGGGAAGGAGTCAAAGAGGGAGAATGCACAGAAAACGGGGCCAGCTGAGGGATGCAGACAGGAGAGCAGCTCCGGGCGAGGGGGGCCCACTCCTCGCGATCCCTTCCCAGTGAAGAAGAGCCGTGGGGGTGGGAACAAGCATTCTCAGGACGCTCCCAGAGACCACACGGCTAAACGTTCTCTAGGAAGCAGGTGGGACCACTTCCTACACGCAGTGGCCCGTGTAGGAGGGGGTGGGAAACAACCACACAACAGAGCAGCCCACCTAGAGCCCAGGGGTGAGGCACCCGGGGAGGTCTGCCCCACGTCCCACAGAGGAGGCTGAGCTCTCTCTTGGGCCCCTCCTCTGGGAAACGGTCTGACCTAAGACCTGGAGGGGTGGCCGGGGAGAGGAAGGACGACTGGGACCCTTCACTGCGAGAAGTGGACGCTGAGCCCCCTGACGGAGTGAGGAGGCCCAGGGGCAGGACACAGACACGGGAGGAGGCGGGAGGGCACAAGACGCCTGCAGGAAAGGGAGAGCCAGAGCGTTCCAACGCGTCACCGGGGGGCTCTGAGAACAATCCCACTTAGGCGAGGAATGTTCTAGGGCAGAGCTGGGGGACACACGTATACGATACCCCAGCTGGGAAGCAGTCGGGACACAGCACCTAAGCGGGTGGGAGAGAGCTCTGGGGGAAGCCCCCACCGGCAAGGGCAGGGCCCGTATCTGCACCGTGTGGCGACCGTGGGGGCGGCCCCGTCCCTCCTCGGGCCAAAGGCTGCCTGTCCCCACCCCTGCCCGAGGCCGGACACTCACGAGCTGCTGGGAGGTGGGTTGTGGGGGCCAGACGGGGGGCCCAGGGCCTGGCTGTTGGCACTGCTGCCCCCGCCGCTGCTGAGAGCCACCTCTGCCGGGCTGTCTGCCACTACTGAGCTGTAACCTGGAGGAAGGAAGAGGGGCTGAAAGGGGCCTGCGGCAGCCACCCCGGGACCCCCCTCCCGGCCGCCTCCCACTTACTGGTGGCGCCGTTCTGCTTGCCTCCGCCGCCGCCGCCGCCGCCGGGCTGCACGCTGGGGGGCCGGGGCTGCGCCGGGCTGGGCCCACTGGGAGCTGGCGGGGCCACAGCCTGGGCGTAGGGGGCGGGCGTGCCCGAGTTGTGGCTGGGAGCTGGGCTGGCCTTGGCGCCCAGGGCGCTTGGGGGTGCTGCCGGGGCGGGGGCCCCGTTGTTGCCAGGGGCGGTGCTCAGGGCAGAGGCGGCGGGCGGGGGGCCGGAGGGGTAGCTTGGCGGCACAGCTGGGGACTGAGGGTGCTGGCTGCTGTGGACAGGCTTGGAGCCGTTTTTGGCTGGAGACTGCAGGTGGGAGGGAGGAGAGGGTCAGGACCCAGTGGGCCGCAGGTCTCGCCGGCCTCCCGCACACCCCTCCCCGGAACAAGGCTCCATCCTCGGTGCTGGCCTTGCTGCCCCTCCCTGGGGACCCAGGTGACCCCCCCCCCCCCCCCCATTCACCCTCATGGCTTCAACCTCCACCTTCATGCGCACAACACTCGTGCACTTCTAGCCTGCATCCAGCTTGCCACGTCCTGCCTGGACATCCCCACGATGTCCCACAGGGATCTGAGACACCACTTGGGTGTAAGAGAAACCCATCCACCTGATGACAGGGGAGTCGTGGGAAACACATCAATGTCCTCAGTATGAGGTTAGCTGGACCCAGCCAGCAGTCCAAGGGGAGAAGAGAGAACAGCTGAAAACAGGATAGTAATTCTGAATGTCACTTAAACTGTCCCAAAAGCAACTCAAGGGGCCGTTAATGACCAATACCCCACAAAGCACGTGGGGTAACGTGCCCATGACAGCCCGCAGCTGAGCTGCTGACCAGCCCTCTCAAGCCGACCCGGCTGCCGTCCTCACTGCTTCCTGGACCCATCCTGAGGCCCCACGGGCACCTCACGCTCACTCCGCACCAAGCAGGACTTGCGACCAACTCCTTCCCAACACCACGCATGGTCACCCGGGTCCCATACCAGCCTCATCAACTCCGCCCTCAGGGTCTCCCTCGGGACCAGCCCTCCGATGAGCCCACAGAGGGGTTTCAGGCTCACTTTCCTCCTGCCTAAAGATAGCATTCCGGCGCAGCAGCGTTTCCTAAAGTGTGCTGCTGCCCTGGGAGACGTGAGCAGAATCCACAGGGTTCACTAAGGAGAAAAACTCTCAGAGGCACTTCTCCTCTTGGAAACTTGTGACGTACACCGTCTGCGCAGCCAAGGCCCAGAGCGCGCCCAAGAAAAGAAACCTGTGTGGTTTTTGACCTATCGTTTCTGGGGCTTGTTGGGCCCTTTCAGAGCTGGTCCACCCGGTGTGGGCCCCTCAGCCTGACAATCTAAGGTCCTGCGCTCACGGTCAGCCCAGCGGGCCTGGCCGGGCTCACCTCTCCACACTTCCACGTCCACCACGCCTGGCCTAATGCCTCCTGCCGCTGCCCCACACGGGAATGCATCTTCCTCTAATGCCCAGGGCAGACGCCGCTCCCAAGAAGCATCTCCCGACCACAGCACCAGCCACGCACCTGTCTGCCTGCCCATCAGTACCGCAGGCCTCCCTCAGGGCAGCCTGACCCACCGCGTCCCCAAAGCCCAGCATGGGGGCCACACTCAGGCCTCAGTAAGCCTCTGGAAACCAGCGAATGAGCGAGTGCTGGGCCCATCAACGTCCGATGCCCATCGGACCCACCTGGCTGATTTCACTATCTGTCGAGCGTCCCCTCTTCTTGTCATCTTCAGAGTTTTCCTGAGGTTTGAGAGGTGCAGTCAGAAACCTGTGTGTCTCTAAGGACCTGACAGAGACGCCAATCTCCGAACCCCCGGATCTGAACCCGGCTGACCTACCTTCCAGCCCCAGAGCTGTTCAAGCCCCTGTGACCTTCGTCTCACTGGGGAACCTACCTAAACCCTGCTCCTTAGGCTGCTTGTCTTCTGGGGGCCAGCACCACGTGCCAGGCTCTTAAGGGTCCAGGAACCTGCTCTCCTTCGAGAATCCAACCCTCCATCCCTTCCCAGGTGTCCAGTGGCCCAGCCTCCTCGGCACCCCAGGCACCAGCCTCCCTCCTCCACACCCAGGACCCACGTGTGGCCCTAGCCACCCTATCGGCAATCTACAGCCCTTGGGGCCCAGACCCTGGATACCGAGGTTCCGCTCCTGCAGGACATTTCCTCAGCCCCCGCCCCCTGTGCCCTCCTTGGAGACTCAGACCCACAGGCCTCACCGTGGTGCAGTTGGCCGGGCTGGGCGGGATGGGCGAGCTGGAGGTGGTGGAGGTGGGCGTGCTGCTTGACTGGTTGAAGATCTCATCCTCCATGTGACTGTGGCTGGGTGGGGAGGTGGCGACCAGCGCCTGTGCTGTGGGGGCGTGGAGGGGGTGTGAGCCGGTGGGGACGCCCGCCCCAGGCCTCCACCGCCCTTCGCCCGCAGGCCAAGCCCGGGCCTCACGAATGTCCTCGAGGTCCAGGTCGTCGTAGAGGAACTCGTTCTCCTCGAAGTCGGGGTCCTGGGACGAGTCCACGTAGTACTCGACGTCGTCCTTGATCTTGCGGATGGCATCCACGAGGATGGAGTCGTTGTCCAGCATGCGCAGGATGGTCTCCAGCATGCGCACGTGGTAGCGGTGCTTCTCGATGTGCCGCTTCAGGCCCTCGATCCGGTCCTGCTTCTGCTGGCGAGCCCAGGGCCAGGCTCAGGGGCTGCAGGGCCTGCCCTGCCCCTCCTGCCCCCACAGAACCCGTCCTCAGTCCCTGACCCTGGTGGAGACCCAGAGGCCCCACTCCAGCCCCTCCGGGGTCTGCCCGCCTTGACCCCTCAGGGATCCCGCGGCTCCTCCCACCCCGACATCCCTGGAAAGTGCTGAAGGAGTCTCCCCTACAACGTGGCCCGATCTGCCCCCCGCCTGACCGCCCAGCCCACCCACCAGATCCGAGCACCTTGTGGAATACAGGAGCACAGCCGCCCCTGTCTTGCTCTAACAGTAATAATGGCAATCCCCGTTTGGCGGAAGCTTGTTGTTTATAACTCTGAGCATCTGTCACCACCATGACCCCCACCCCCATCCACGTGTCCCTAAGAGGAAGCCCAGATTCAGAGGCCTGTCTCCTAGGCTCCCTCCCAAGGCCCCACTCCCTTTAGGATTTGACATCCTAGCCCCAGTTCCAAATCCCTCCTGTCCGCAAGGACCTCCCTCCAAGCCCACGGTTCCAGACCCCTCAGTCTCAGACACCCAACTCTGGCACAGCGCCGCCCCCAGCTTCCCGAGGAGCCAGCTCTCTGTCCCCCGTGCTTCCTGTGTCAATAGGCAGAGACAGTCTGCAGCCCTATGAACTCGGACCCACAACCCCGGCTTTCTGGAATCTGGGTCCTGAGCCCTGGCTTTGTCTCGGACCACCCTTCTCCTGAGGCTAAATGAGCCACTCCTCCACGCCCGCCCTTGTCCACACCTGCTGTCCTCTCCTTAGGACCCGGGCCCTCTAGGTAGTGGGAGGCCACAGCTGCAGCTCCGTACCCTCCCTGCCCTGGCTGTCCCTCAGGTCTCACACTTACTCGGCGACCCAAGCAGAGCTCAGCATCTTCCCCCAAAGCGCTCCTCTTCTTGTCGGCCCCAACGTCTACCCAGACACCCAGGTGGGACCCTGGAGTCTGCCTCACCTGTTCCCTGCACACCGCACCCTCCAGTCAGCTGCTAAGCCCTCCCCATCCCACCCCTTGACCCCCTAGCCCCAGCTGCCGGCCCTGTCTGCCCCAGGAGCCCAGGCCCCGACTCCCACACGCCGGAGAGCCGGCCTCTCCTGATCGCCAGCGCATCTCTGTCCTCTGGGCACAGGGGCCCCCCACTCACATCCTTGTCGCCCTTCTTCTTGCGGGTTTGCACCGACAGTGACTCCACTTCACTCTCAAACTGGTCCACCTGCATGTTTAGGGTGTCGATGGTATTCTGGGGGTGGGCGGGGAAAGGCAAGCGGTCAGCCAGAGTCCTCTCACACAGCCAGGGTCCGGGCCCCAGGTCACCTCCTCCTCTGCCCTGACTCACCGTGAGCCACTGGCCGACCTCCTCCTTTTCCTTCTGGGCAGGGTCCACCTTCTGTGCCAGGCCCAGGCCCTCCTTGCTATAGGCTTTGGTCTTGGTCTCTCGCTCCACAACTTTGAACCGTTCCATTTGCTGTGGAGAGCACAGTTGGAAGGGGGCTCCCGAAGGTGGGAGAGCAGCTGACTCAGGGCCAGTGGACACTCAAACCGGAGCCCCAGGAGCCCCACTCTCAGGTTCCCAGCCCTTCGCCTCCCACCTTCCCCAGGCGCAGAGACCTCACTCTTCTCAGGACAGGACCTCTGGGGACCCAGGAATCCGACCCACCCCCCGCCACCTCTCAGGTAGCAGACTCTGGGCTCCTACCGTCTCAATGAGCTTGCGGTTGTCTATAAGCTGCCTCTTGTCCTTAATCTCGTTGGATGCTACCCAAGTCTTGATCTGGTCCCTCAGCCGCTGGCGGTGGGAACAGCAAGACACTCAGGACCCGGGCGCCGAGGCCCCCGCCCCCTCCTCTCCCTGTTCCCCCCGCCCTCAGGACACAGGAGTCCAGACCCCCAGCCCCCTCACTTGAAGCTTCTTAATCTCCTTCTTTAGATCAGCCTCATACTTTTCTTTCTGGTTCGCGTTGGCTGCATTGTGGAGCTGAGGGATGGAGAGAATCCAGGAGTTTGTGTGGTTCTGGCTGCCCTGCTGCCCACTCCAGTGGTAAAACTCCAGTCTCCCTCTGTGGGCCGGGGACTCTGGGCACAACCCCCCAGGACCAGTCCATCTCAGAGCTGCTTCTCTGAGGTCCTTGGCACCTGGAGATGCAGGCCCTCTCCCTGGTTGACACTCAGGAACTCCTCAACTTTGTCCTGTCCTCTCCTCCCTAGAGACCCACCCGGATTTTTAGGGGCCAGCCCCTGTACCTTCTGCCAAATATCTTCAAACTGCTCCACGCCCTCGGACACCTTCTTGAGGCAGCGATCAATCTCGCCTGGCCAGGGAGGAAGGAAGGCTGTTAGCGTCCTGCCAAGGCAGCAGGGATCCAAAGAGGAGTTGCGAGGAGAGTCAGCACGTGGCCACACAGGCAGCAGGCAGTGGACCTAGTACCTTGGAGTTTGCGCTTGTCCGCCATCTTCCCTGCCCTACGGACGCACTCTCTTCATGCTCTCTTGGAGAAGGACGCTGCTGGGAGAGATGCGGAAGGAATACACATTTACTCCCTGGCTGGTCCAAACCCAGAGACATGAACGAGGTTGGGAATAGGGTGCATGGGATGGAAAGGGGAAGGTGCATTTTACTGTCTGAGGACAGAGACTGGGCCCAGTTCTCCTTATGCTGCCTTGACTGCCCAGCGCAGGGTCTGGTCCATAAAAGGACTCTGGAAGTTTGCTGAAAGAAGGAAGTAGGTATACTTTTTGGGGCCTCCCTGGTGGCGCAGTGGTTGAGAACCCGCCTGCCAACGCAGGGGGCACGGGTTCGAGCCCTGGTCCGGGGCGATCCCGCGTGCCGCGGAGCAACTGGGCCCGTGCGCCACAACTACTGAGCCTGTGCTCGAAGAGCCCGCGAGCCACGGCTACCGAAGCCCCCGCGCCTAGAGCCCGTGCTCCGCAACGGGAGAAGCCACCGCGGTGAGAAGCCCACGCACCACAACAAAGCGTAGCCCGCGCCTGCTCCGACTAGAGAAAAAGCCCGCACGCAGCAACGAAGACCCAACGCGGCCAAGAGCAACTAAATACGTACGTACATAAGGTACACGTTTTGTGTGCCTCTGACCCAGGAACTGGAAAAGTCCTAGAGCATGAAGCACTTTCTCCCCAGATGATACGCAAAGGGAGTGTTTAGAGCAGGAAACTGTCATGCAGCACTCAGCTGCCTGCTAGGGACAAAGGCCTTAGACCTGAAGACCACAGTTCCCTTAGAGAAGTCAAGCACACAGGTGACCAGAATCCTAACACAGGGAGAGGTTACTCCTCAGACAAGTCAGGAGACAAAGAAGCTTGCATCCCACGGAGAAGGGCCCGAGACCACTTATACGCGTATCAGTTGTAAGGAACAAAGGGGAAGTGCAGTGGGGGGAACACGGAAGATGCCTACAACTGTGAAAGCTAAACCCACCCGCACAGACGTGGCTGGTTCCAAGTAGAAGAGCGCTTCAGACCTCTGACAAGTTTGCTTATTCCAGAGAAGGATCCTTAAACCAAAGGAGATAATACTCCTGACCCACAGAGGGTGATACCAAAAAGGGTTCGAGGTGTGGGGGCAGAAAGCACCACCGGAGAGAAGAGCAGGAGAAGAGAACTCCTACAAAGGCGAGAGGATGGAAGGGAACCCGAGCTGCGCGGGAGCTATCGGCACACACGAAGGAATTACATGTCAAGTGCACTGGCAATGTAGACTCAGGGAAACATAAACCCTCAGACAAGCACCCAATACCTAAGAGACACGGGCACCTCCATCCTAAAGAAGTCACATGCAACCCAGAGGGGACTGAGGCCAAAGGGGAGTCACCAGAAGCTTTCGCCCAGGGGGAAGCGGCACCTTAGGGCCCGACACCAAGACCAGGGGAGATGGGGAGCCTTGGGGAGGGAGGGCTATGCCTCTGCTGCAGGAGCTCCCCGCTCCCAGCGAGGGGGCCTCTACTGAAAAGCATGGCTTCCTGAGATCTGGGGAGTGCCCACCCTACAGGCCTAGGGCAGGGTGCCCCAGAGCAGCCCCAACTGCCCAGGCAGCAAGAGCCCTACACGGAGGACTCAGAGCCTTAACCCAGAGGGAAGTCACAGCAAGAGGGCCTCCACCCACTGGGAAGGGAACGCAAAGAAGAGTCCGGCCCAACGGAACTTTCCACAGTGACAGAAACGTTCTATATCTGTGCCACTGAACGCTCGACAGCTCCAAACGTGGCTAGTGCAACACAGAATGGAATGAAAAATTTTTCTGCTCGCTAGCTGAAATTTAAACACACGCGGCTAGCAGCTACCGGTGGCACAGGGTATCAGAGAGCACGCCTCAGAACCAGAAGCCCACGTGACGGGGCTGGCCCTCAACCTCAGAGCAGCGTCCTACACAGGGACCCACTTTGCGTGGCGGCAGACCTGTGACTCGGGGGAGCGTGGATCTCCCCCGTAAAGGAGCAAGCAAGAGGATATGGCAGCACCCTTGGCCCAGGGCTGCCTGACACGCCAAGGTGGGGCCCAATCCCAACACGGGAAATTCCAGCTCCAGGAAGGCGAAGCGGCCAGAAAAAGGATTCAGGAGAGAGCTGCACAGAAGGGACTCAAACTGAGGTGGGGCAAGCGCCTTTGATCGGGAGCTCACACAAGGACCTGGACCCCAACACTGAGGTCTGCGCTCCAACACCCCAACGCTGAAAAGCCTCTTACTGCCCAGGGGTGTGGGGTGGGTACAGGAAGCTTAGACGGGCGCTTATACTCCCGGCCTCCGTCCCAGGAGCCCAATGCTGGGCACGGCCGGGTGCTCCAGCCCAGAGGGACAGGACGCCCAGCTTACACCCCTAAACAAGGCACTGCACGCTCTAGGGAGGGGAGGCTTTCTCCAAGTCCCCACACTGAGTGGGCTGGGACACCCAGCCCAGCTGAGGAGTTGATACCCTCCAGAGGGGGCAACAGACGGTGGCAGCACGAAGTCCCGAAGGAGTCGGAAGCAAGGTGCCAAGGGAACAAGAGCCCCAGCCGGGGGGGGGCGGAGTGATGTTTCAGACAGAACCTCAAAGTGGGCAACAGCTGAGACCGGGAGACCTGCCCTGAGGAAGGCAGCTCCTCCAGAGAAGGGCAAGTACGCCGGGCCCAGGTACTAGCCCCCTCGACAGACTGCGTCCTACAGCGAGCAAGTCTTAGCGGCAGAGACAACAACCCCTCTCCGCAGAAAAACCCCACAGCAAGGGGCGCCTGTAGCTGAGACCCCCAGCGAAGGACCAGAAAGGAGGCTGGAGCCTGAGTCCTGAGGCAGAGATGCCCCCGCAGAAGAGTCCCGTGCTTAGAGGGCTGGGAGCCCCACCGCTCTGGGAGGGTCCACCAAGATGCTCCCGGGACGGGAACCACGGCAGGCCCACTCCGAGACGGGCAGGCATCTCGGGGAGAGAGGACCTGCTGTTCTCACCGCGTGGAGTCTCAAAGGGCTCCGAGGAATCTGGGAACTTGGCCCCGGAGGCTTAACCACAAGACTCCGTCCGAGAAGAAGGCACATCCGCACGAGTGAGGAGCCTGTACTGAGGGGGTGGGAAGGGTGAGCAGGGTGCCAGACCCACAAGAGCCAACACCGTAAAGTGAGGGGCTGAAAGTAACAAAGAGCCCCAACACGCCACCTCAGGGGACATGACGCTGCCACACACAAGAGGCCTGATGAGGAGTGGGGCAGGCGGAGCAGAAAGCTTAGTCCTGGGGAGCTGAGCCAAGCGGTCCCTGATCCTGGGGGCTGTCACGGGCCGATACAGAGCAGCCTGGCGCCATGGGGAGAGGAGAGCGGGCCTGCTTGGGAAGTGATGCTGGAAGGCCATCCCTAACTTGGGAGGCTGCTGACGCTGGCACACAGAGATCTGAGAGGCCGGAAGGTGGATGTATTAGGTCCTGGGGCGGAGGGAGTTATCTCCCCACTGCGAGGCCCAGTACCAAGGGTGGGGGACTGGAAATCCCACCTTGGAAAGGTTACACCAGAGGAATCTTCAGTCCTGGGCCAGGTGACAACAGTGGGGTCGCCCTCGCAAGTCTCGGGCATCTCACACCCCCACGTCAAGGAACCTGTGCCTCAGGAGAGGGCAGGAGCCTAGTCCCACCCCGTGGGACATCACAAGCAGGGGCTGAAGCATTAGCCCTGGGCACCAACACCTGAGAGGGTCCTTAGTCCCACGGGAGGGGACGCACAGAAAGGCAGAGACACCTCAAATCCAAGAGTGGCCAATACAGGCAGGAACCTTACCCCTGGAGGAGGCAACACTGAGAGGCTCCTTGTCCTGGAAAAAGGCACCACTCCAGCCCCAAAACCCCACACCTCACAGTACAAGAACCTCAGATCTAAAAAGTCCTACACTCCTAGAGGCTTCTAGCAGGGTGGGTACGGGTAGGGATGAGCCCTGGTTCCACGACTGTTACACCAAGAGGGTTCCCTAGTGCCGGGAAGCTCACACACCCACAACGAGGAGCCCTGGAGGAGCACCGAGGGGGTGGGGTCCTTGACCCCCGGAAAGACGACACCCCAGTGCAGGAACTGATGTGAGTGTAGATAGAAGCCTCAGACTGAGGGAAGCGACAGCCGACACGGTGAGGGCAGTGATGGAAGGTGTCCAAAAAAACAGTGCCGAAAGGACAGGAGCATCAACCTCGGGGGAGGTGACAGCCCCTGAGCTAAGAGGCAGGTCCTGCTTAGACACAGGGGTGCTGGCGCTGCCCACAACAGGAGATCATTAACAACGTGGAGAAAGCGGGAACCTGGGAGGTCCCACCAAGAGAGAACCAGGTACCTGAGACCCAGGGGAGCTCAACAGCCCCACCAAAAGGACCCCGAGGCGGGAGGGACATCCAGAGGAAGCCCACACCGGGAAGGGGGTGGGCAGAGTCTGGATCCAGGGAGAGCTCACATGCAACAAGCCAGAGGCCGATACCCAGACCCAGGGAGTAAGAGCTGAGGCCTGAGCGGGTAACGCCAGGGACAATCCTGACTCTCCAAGGGGGAAGGCCTGGGCTGTGGGATGTGGAAGCCTTAGACCTGGGGGACTTTTCACTACAGAGGCGGAAACTTGGGCTGAGGCTCCAACTCCTGGAGGTGGCATCTTCACTCCAGGGGAGTTCACCCCCCACCCCATCCCCAAAGAGGAGAGTGGCGCCCACGGAGGGAGGGGAGCGGAGAGAGGAGCGCTGGCCCCGGGAAGGCTGACCCCCTCTCCCCACGGGGGTCCTCAACCAGGGGACTCGCAGCCCCACACCCACGCGAAGGGGGCAGCCTCGCCCGGAGACCGCCCCCCAAGCACAGGGGCTGCTGCCGAGGGGGGCAGGCACCTGAGCCCCGAGAGGGCGGGCACCTGCGGCCAAGGCGCCTCCATCCTTCCAGCGAGGAGCCAATACCGACGCGGAGAGGGGCGGGCACCTCGCACCCTCACACCCCACGGGGGCCCGACGCGGACGCCGCGCGGGGCCGGGGTCGCGGGAGGACCCCCGGGCGCCGCCGAGGGGCGTGGAGGAGGGAGCGGGGGCGGGGGAGCCGCGCACCGCCGGGCCGACGGCGAGCGCCGGGGCCGCGCGGTGGCGGGGGCGCCGCGCCGGGGGCGGCCATATCGCGACAGGCGGCGGGGTCGCAGGGGCGGGAGGCGGCGGGGAAGGCGGCCAACGGCGCCGGGGGAGGAGGGGAAGGGGTCCGGCCCAGTCGAGCCTGACGCTCTCACCACAGGAGCTGGCGCCGCCGCTGAGGAGCGTATCGCGACAGGCGGGGGAGGCGAGCGCCCGCCGCCTTTTTCTCGCGCCCCGGGCCCGGGCGCTATCGCGATAGCGGCGCGAAGCGGAAGTGGGGTGGGGGGAAGTGGGCCCGGGGTTGTTCTGACGACGGGGGTCGGGGCTCAAGGGAGGCCGCGGCGTCTGCCGATGGCTCCGCGGAAGCTGACCGGGCCCGGTCCAAGATGGCGGCGGCGGAGGAGGCCTCCCCTCCTCTCTTCTCGTCTCTGGCGCCGACCCGCCCCCGAGCCCCAAATATAGGCCTGTCATTGCTCCGGCCGCACGTCGCTCTTGCCCCTCGGACGCGCTCTATTGGTTCTTGGCGGGGATGCGGCCGGCCCCCTCTCGCCGATTGGGCAATCTCTCCAAGGCGCGGCGTTCGATTGGCCTCCTGCGCGGGCTGCTAGGATTGGCTCAGGTTTTCTTCCCCGCTCCTCCGCCTCCTCCCGCCTCGGGGCACAACACGCCAGCGCGAGGACTCGTGCGTCAATCCAGAGACCTGTGTCGTGCTGATTGGATACACCCGCCCCCTTCTCGTAAGCCAATTGGTCGGGGGGCGGAGCTAGGCTGATCAGGGGCGGGAAGTCGTCCGTCAAGTTTGGAGCCGTTTTCAATTGGTCGTGGGGGGACATTCTGCCCTGAAGTCATTGGCTGGTCCAGGAAGTGGGTGGGGAAAGCGGAGGAAGGCATGGAGAGTGGGCGTTAGAGGCCGCGTACCTAATGGGAGAAAGACAGGTGCCTTCAAAGCGGGGGCCGGGCTGAAGTCATCTGCCAATGAAGACAGCCCCTGGGCTGGTAGGGAGGAGCCGGGAAAGAGGGTCCACCCCTCTTCTTCGTTGGCCCTGTTATCGTTCCTCCCAGAGTGTCCAATAGTTTGGCGAGTGGGCGGTAACCGCTCCTAAGGCGTGTGAAACGGGGCGTAGCAGGCAGGCTTGGAACCTGGGCGCATCCTTCCACCTCCCTTGGGTCCTGGCCGGGCAGGCCGGTCCCTGTCCGTGAGCTGCACAGTCTTTCTCCAAGTGCCTGTATTTGGCGTATCTTTGAGACACAGAAGAAGGAAGAAAAGGAAGGAAGCAGGAGACGATGCCCCAAGTCACTGGCATCACGCATAGCTGAATTGGTTGGGAAGCGCCATGGAGGCATGGAGTATTTGTCCTGCTTCTGTGTGGTTACGTGACCGTGGGACAGTTATTCTCCTCTGCACCTCCATTTCCCTGGTGTTGTGAGGACGCCGCAGAAGGTACAGGTGGGAGTCCCTGATCCCCTCCCACGGCTGCCTCCTAACGCCTACTGGTCCTTCAGATCTCAGCTCAGTGGTCTTTTCTAGCGGGAAAACTTCCCTGACCTCCCGTGCTGAGTGCTCACGTGAGCCCTATTCGTTCGGATTTACTTTTGCATGTATACTGTCATTTTCTTAATTATTTGAATCTCCCCGTCCGGATTTTTGCATCTCCAGCGCTTAGCAGCAAGAAGCACTCAGTAACCGTTTGCTGAATGAATACCTGGGTGAATACGGGGAATGACTTGTGGTTGAAACTTGCTAGGCACTGGTGCTTTGGCAAACCAGGAGGCATTTGCCCTGGGTCACCCAGTCAAGATGGGCAGTCATTTCTGCCCATCTCCTCTAGGTGGAGGAAAGTAAGATAAATCCAAGGGAAATGCAAGTGAGAACTGCATCAGAATCGCCCGTGGCAAGGCAGGCAATGCTTGTAAAAACGCAGTGCTCTTAGGCCCACACAGATCTGGGGAGTGAAGCCTAGGGATCTGTATTTTTATAAACTTCCTGGGTGATCATTAGAGGTTTTTTGGGTTTTTTAAAAAATATTTATTTATTTGGTTGCACCAGGTCTTAGTTGCAGCAGGCGGTCTCCTTAGTTGCGGCTCGCCAGCTCCTTAGTTGTGGCATGTGAACTCTTAGTTGCGGCATGCACGTGGGATCTAGTTCCTTGACAAGGGATCGAACTCAGGCCCCCTGCATTGGGAGCGCGGAGTCTTATCCACTGGACCACCAGGGAAGTCCCTCGTTAGAGTTTGAGAAATATTGGTCCAGAAGACCCTTGTTATTCAAAGTGTGGTCCCTGTTGTAAATCAACTATACTTCACCTAAAACAAACAAACAAACAAGAACAACAAAGTGTGGTCCCTGGATGGAGCAGGGCCTTTTAGGTTTCTCAGGAATCACCTGGGGATTTGTCAAAGGCAGATTCTGATCCAGGAGGTCCCAGATCCTGCTTTTCTAACATATTACCAGGCAGTGCGGACGGTCCACAGTCCACACTTTCTTGAGTAGCAAGGGTCCACAGCAGTGGTTCTCAAATTTGGTTGCATGTGAGAATCACCTGGGGGCTTAAAAAGAATCCAGATACCCAGGCCTTGCCCTAGACTGATTAAATAAGGGTTTCTCAGGATGGGAACCAGACATTAGTAATGAAAATTCCTGAGATGATTCCAACATGCCACCAATCTGATAAGAGGATTTTCTAGAGCAGTGGTTTTCAAAGTGTGGTCCCTGCATCAGCAGCATAAACACCGCCTGGGAAGTTGTTAGAAAGTCACGTTTTTGAGCCCCACCGTAGACCAAATGAATCGGGAACCCGGGCCCTGTAACCCGTTTTAACAGTCCTTCCAGGCAATTCTGAGGCATATGGAACTTGGAGAAACTCTAATAAGAGTATTTGGGACTGCAGGGCCAGGTGACTCCGATTCCTTCTTGAGATTCACACCTCCTTGCCCCCTCCACCGTTCGATTCAGTCTGGCCAGGGGAGATGGGGACTCCGAAGAGTTGCGGACAGACGGCCCTTCCCTGGCACCCCCAGAGACAGAGATCAGCAAAGGTCATCACTTTTAAGCAAGGCTGACCTAAAGTTCAGGGATAAATCTGGGGAAACAGTTATGTGACCTGGGGTAATCTGGCCTTTGGAAAGAACCTCCCTGATGTGCAGACTCTTTTCATGTGTGGGAGGGGAGAGATTCAGAGAGGGCCTCTGAGGTCCAGAGACAAGAGCCCTGGGCTGAGGGAGGGACTGGGGACCGGAGACACACACAGAGCCCCTAGTGGTGATGGGGGAGTCCCAGAGAGAGGAACAGAAAGGGAGAGATCTCAGATAGGACCCAGTGAGCCAGAAAGAGACCCAGGGAGAAAGCTCGAGCTAGAGAGGCATCGCTCCCCCAGGGCTGGTCCTCCTGGGTAATTAAGTGCTGACCGTGCAGGTAAGTGAGCAGCTGTGAAGCCCATCTCCCAGCACGGGGTAGGCTACCCCTGGCGGCACGGCACTCTCCTTACCTGGCAGGAACTTTCATAGCCCTGAGTCCCTGCCAGGGCTGGGCACCTGTCTGCTCCACCCCGCCGGGGCTTGGCACACCAGGGTGGGAGGGGGAGTCCTCAGCAAACACTGGACAGAATAACAGAAGTGCCCCGTCGTGGGGCCCTGACGGTGAGCCCAGTGCTAAGTGCTTCCTGGGCATCTTTTACGTCCTCACAGGTGCGCCTGGTGGTTGAAGTGTGGAGGCTTGGAAGGCGGCAGAGGCCAACTGCATGAGATGCCACGACCACCCAGGGCGGCCTGCATTGAAAGCTGGGGCGTCAGAACGGCCGGGGTTCTCTAAGGGGGCTGAAGATGGAGAGGGCTCTTCTCTTCCCGGGACTGCACAATGAGGAAGTGACAGGCCCGGGGTTGGATCCAGATTCCAGGGAGCCCAAGCTCTGTCCCCCAAAACCCCGTAGCTCTGACTCCTCAAATCGCCCAGGTGTTTGACAAACGATCACTCGCCAAGGACAGATCCTGATAACGTGCTTTTAATTGCACTTATTCCAAAGGTATTTCCTTTCCCGGTTAAAATAAAAAGGACGCGTGATGAAGGCGGGCTGTGTGTTTGAGTGGGGCGGCGATCTCTGTGCTCCGGGGCCGGGCCTTCTCCCGAGCCTCGCCGGACAGTCCCAGCACCGGCCGGCACGGGGCGGCTCTCCTTGCCGGAACCTCCCAGCCCCATCCTGACCCCGATCCCTTCAGAGAGGTGTGGCCTCTGTGTCCCTTCAGCGGGAGAAGGCCCAGGGCGCCGCCCCTCAGGTGGACATGATGCCGCTCTTCTCACCCTTGACCTTGAGGAACTCGGCCATGCTGGAGAAATACTTCTGGTTGGCCTCAGCCACCTTCTTCTCCGCTGCTTGTGGGTTCACAATCTCCAGGCCCTGGGCAGGTGGGGGAGATGGCATGGGGTGGGGAGACGGGCCTGGGCCCTAACAATGCCCCCCGCCCAGCTCCCCCAGCTCCCAGTGAAGGAATCATGAAATGTCAGGGGCCCACGGGCCCTTCCCAGTGGCCCTTGGGCTCTGGGCAAACATGTGGACAGTCTGTCAGCCCCCAAATCTCCCCCACCTTGGGAGATTCTGACTCTGTGGGCCGGGGGGTGGGGGAAGAGGGGAGGATCTGGGCATCTGCATTTTTAGCAGGTTCCCCAGGAGATTTTAAAAACACCACCGTTGGAGAACAGCTGATCCTGTTCGGTTCCTGAATAAGGAAACTGAGTCCCAGAAGTAAGCGGCTTGCCTGCAGTCCCAGCACAAATTGCACCAACCCCACCGAGGATTTAACGACCAGCTCTGGGGACCCGACGCGTGGCAGGCATTGTTGTGAATGTTTTACACACGGTGATTCTCATCTTCTCGCTGAGGCCTCCCCTGGAGGCTCCCCATCTCCCTTAGTCCTTTCAGTCTCCAGCACCTTCCACCTTCCAACACACTATGTATCTTAGTTATCTGTCCCCCTGCCACCCCCTAAGCTCTGGGAGGGCAAAACTTCCTGTCTCTGTTTTGTGGCTCTGTCCCGGCGCCTGCAACAGCGCGCGGAATTTAGCAGGCGCTCAGCAGACACCTGCTGACGGAGGGAATGAGCTCGTACTCCTCAGATCCCAAGGGCCACACTAGCGCTATCTGGTGGGTGAATAAACCGAGGCACGGACCCGACAGGTGAGTGACCTGCCCTGGCTCCATCCTGTGCTCTGGGGGCCGGCTGGGGTCCCGACTGCCCAGCCCACCTACCTAGGACCTTTCCTGTGCGGGGCGCTGAGGTGGCCCCAGCCACCCGGCTCTCGGAAGGTGGGGACCCAGAGCCTCAGGGAGGGACTGAGCCTGCTCGAGGTCATAGAGACCAACTGGTCCCTGGTAACTTCACCGAGTGCAGGGAACCCAGATACACCCTTCAGGGGCTTCATCGGTGCCCACTCCCCCCACAGCAGCCCTGAGAGGGGCCCTGTCGTGTGTGCTCCTTCCGCAGGCGAGGCAGCTGAAGCCCAGGAGGGGAAGGGGTTCTCCCTGGGCCTCCTGACCCCAGCGGGGCCGGTACCTGGAGCGGGGTGAAGGCCACGCTGGAAGCAGTCCCCGAGGAGCGGTCGCGGATGGTGGACTTCCCGCCGTACACCACGCTCTGCTTCTGCAGGGTCCGCTGTGGGGAGGGCCAGGGAGGTGCAGACTGTGGCTGGGGCCCACGCGCCCGAGCCCGCCGCCCCTCACCCTCAGCCCCCGCCCCCGCCCGCGGCCGTACCTGCAGCGTCTTGGAGATCCTGGCTTTGGTGGCCTCGTTCACCTGTGTCTGCCGCACCCGCCCGCTGCCCGACTTGCCCAGGTGGCCCAGGCTGAAGCCCAGGTCCTCCTGGTAGGCGTCCTCCTCGATCTGGTGGGAGGGGAAGGCGTCCTGTGTCAGCTGCCTCCTCGGTCAGCTGGAGGCCCAGGCATCCACCCCATCAGCCGGCCCTATTCAGGCACCTACTGGGCCCCGAGTGCAGTGAGCCTTGCTGGGGCCCCAGCAAGGAAGTCAGGCCCCGTTACTGCTCCCTGAGCTCACAGCTGAGAGGGGCCGTGCGTGTGCGTGCGTGTGTGCGTGCGCGTGCGTGTGGTGTAAGAACTGAAATGGGTTTCACTGATGAAACGGCATCTGAGCTAGTTCTTGCAGGATCAGTAGGGTGAGGCTCGGGTAAGAGGAGCCTGGCAGGGGTGGAGCCTGGGGAAACGCGTGTACAGCGGGGCGGGGGAGGGAAGAGGGGAGGGACGAGACTGAACAGCCTCCAGATCCTGGGTGGATGGGAAGCCTCCGGGCGAAGGGGCCGGTGCCGGGTGGATGGGGCGGGGAGAGACTGGAGGCCGGGGTGGGGGGGACCAGGGCGGAGGCTAAGGTGTTGTCCCGGATCTGGGGGGCGGGGGGGCATGGCCACAGATGGAGAGGAAGGAATGCAGCAGGGGGCGGGGGCAGAGCGGGGGGTGGGGGGGGGGGGTTGGCTCTGACCTCCCCGAAGCTCATGCGGTTGGCCTGCTTCCGGATCTCCGTCAGCCCCAGCCGCTCCTTCATCTTGCGGTACCTGGGGACAGGGCAGGGGGTCAGCTGGGAGGGTGCAAGCCTCTTCCCTTCCCATTCCGTCCCGGCCCGACTGGTCCCCGGGCCCCACCTGCGGCCGCCTCGCTTCTTACGCTGCCCGTCGAGGGGCGCGGGCAGCGGCTTCACCTGCTTCACGGGCGGTGGCTCCTGCCACTTGTCGAACTTGCGCTCGATCTCATCCTTCAGCTCGTAGCCCACCTGCGGAGGACGGGGTGGGGGCCCCGCAGCTGCTCCCTCGGGCCTGGCCTGTCCGCCCGGCACCCCCCCCCCGCCCCGTGGCCCTGGAGGACCTCGACCCTCTGGGCTCTGCGGGTTTAAGTCGCACCTACCACGTGATGCTCCCACACTGTATCTCGGCTCAGCCCTCTCCTCTCGACGCTCCCGCGCCCGCTCCCCACCCTCCGCCCCAGCTCTCCTCAGGTCAGTCAGTGGCGACGCCCTGGAGTCGGTCACACCCCGAGAATCCCGCCAGGCTCTTCCTTCAGGAAGGACCCCAAATCGGCCCCCTTTCAGCACCCCCACTGAGGCCAAGCTCTCCCCAGGGTGCGAGGCTGCAGGTGATCTGCCCCCATCCCGCCAGCCTCCTCTCCCCGGAGCTCGCTGTGCTCCAGCCTCAGGGCCTGTGCACCGCCCGTTCCCTCTGCTTGAGACACCCTTCCCCCCAGCATCCACGGGACTCGAGTGCTAAGTGCACTCAGGTCTATGTTAAACCCTCACCTCCTCAGAGAAGCCCGCCCTGAGTTCCAGGTTCATCAGTCTCACCTCCCTCGCCACCCCCAACGCCCCGCATCTGTCTTCCCAGCCTTTACTCAGCACCACTGGACACACCGCAGATCTACCGCTTGTGTCTTCTCGGCCCGCCCCCAGCCAGAATGGAGATGCCACAGAGGCAGGGCTTTTTTGTCTGTGCGGTTCACTGCTGTACCCCCAGCATCCAGGCCAGTGGTCAGAGAGAGACTGAACCCCTGAACCCACAGTGCCAGGGTGGGTGCTCGGAAAACAATCATGCACAAGACAGAAAACACCTACTCTCCCAGAACAAGTCCGCCAAGGCGCACAGGTTGATGGAATAATTACGTGAACGATGACAGTGCCGGTAGAGGGGACAGATCCTGGTGCAGTAGGCAAATAAATACCTCCCCCTCCCCCAAAGGTGTCCACAACCAACTCTCTGGTCCCTGTGAATGTGTCACTTTACCTGACAAAAGGTACTTTGCAGATGTGACTGGGCTAAGGATCTGAAACGGGGAGAGGGTGCCTTAGATGATCAGTGCGGACCCAGTGTAATCACTGGGTCCTTAAAGGAGTCAGAGGAGATGTGAAGACAGAAGCAGAGTCAGAGAGAGCTGGGAAGATGCCACGCTGGCTTTGAAGATGGAGGAAGGGGCCACAAGCCGAGGGACGCGGGCGGCCTGTGGAAGCTGCAAGAGGCAGCGGAGCCATCCTCGCCTTGAGCCTCCGGAAGGAATGAACCCTGCCAACACCTTGATTTCAGCCCAGGGAACCCGCCGTGGACTTCTGACCTACAGAGCTCTAAGACAGTAACCCTGTGTTGCTTTAGGCCACTAAACTTACGGTAATCTGTCACAGCAGCAGCAGCGGGAAACTCGTACAGCAGGGGGAGGGGACGCTGACCTCGGCGGGGCCACGACAAACACCCCCGCCTCTGCCCTGTTAGGACAGCGCTCGCCGTGGCGGGCCCTCTACTGACAGCTCTCCCTGAGACAGACCGCATACCGCCCGGACAGACGCCGCCCGCCCCTCACCTTCCCCTCCGCGCTCTCGTGGAAGCTGTCCACTCGGGCTGCCAGTGTGCACTTGGCAGCTACCAGCCGGGCCGCCTTCCGCCGGAGATCCTGCAGCAACGGACAGGAAGGCAGAGTCAGCGTGGGGGTGCAATCAGACCCCCGCCTTTCCACAGCGCTGGCCACCGTGTCAGCATGTCACCTTTACTGCTACCGCCTTACTGCAATAACGTGTTACAGTAACAAATTATCAGTCAGTGATAACGATAACCTACTTCCCCGTTTGCACAGAAGACTGAATTGCATTACTACAGATGGAAGATTATCAGATACGGAGAAAATACCTACATTATGATTAAAATTTAAAACATCCATCTGTGTATCACCAAAAACGGTGTCACGTGCTACGAAAGGTAGGGGCCGAGTTCTGAGAAACACCAAGATGGTACCTGTCACACCCACAGCCCCAAGTCTCGGTGACTAGTAGTAATGGTAGTGGTAGCAATGATAATAATGATAAGAAGAATAACAGTAATAATAATAACATAGTAAGCCAGCAGCAGCTAGGCGTAGAGGAGAATCTAACCCTGTCCTAAGAAGTCTGGCCTTGGCCCTGGCTCCTGGGTGGTGATCTGTGCTGGCAGGGGCCTGGGTAAGCCAGAGAACAGCGCTGTGACTCAGGGTGGGGTCTCTGCGTCACGGGGTCCCAGCCATGTCTGTGCCCCCGAGCCTCGGCAGAGACTGAGCCCCGAGGCCCCGCGGGGCTTCCCGGCGGCGCCTGTGCGCACCGTCTCAGGCGGCGCCGTGTTCGGGACTTCTGGACCCTGCCCTCGTGCCTTC